>NW_012026853.1:681618-744134 GCF_000956235.1 Wasmannia auropunctata
TACCTATAGAATTTTTAAAATAATGGGAATTTAACAAAAATTTTACAGATTGTTCTTATATATGTTGAAAGACTTAAGACAAAAGCCGAAGTCGATTCACTGAAGCAATTCAAAGTTATAAGGATTTTAATTTGAATTTTTTGGTTAGATTTGGCCATAGAATTCGAAAATTCTCAGGAAAAAAGCAACAGAAGCATTTCTGCGCTCTAGTTCTGAATAAATGATAACATTCTGCACAATCCTTATTACTCAAACTATATGAGAAGAGCATATTCGTCAAAATCAGTTATTTAACTTTTTGCTACTACTGTAGGTACCAAACATCCTTAACAAATAAAAAATTGATTTTAAACACATAAACAATTAATTATGAAATTTCCAAATATTGTCTAAATAAAATATTTAATTAAACCAGGGATTTAATTTCGACGTTATACCTTTTAAAACAACACCGTTATAATTATGAGCCATATTCCTTCATAAAGCTCCAACGTTATATATGTTTCGTTGCAACGTTTTCCGAAGATACAAGAATGAGTGCTAAACAACCCGCATAAGTATTTTCGTATTTCGTCAGAGACGTTTCCGAAGAAAGGTCGCCGGAATAATTTTATATCATCGCCAGAAGTAGAATCGCATTCGTCGAAATTTATGAGATATTATCAAAGAGCAATTCACGTCTTTCTCCCGTCGTTGTCAGACAGAAGAGCTCTATTGCTGCTGAAGGTGCCTTCAACGTCTAACGATATCATTAGCATCTGAAAATTACTGCCGCGACAGTTTTGAAAGGGGATCGCATCAGCCCCGCCCGTCAATTAAAGATTAAAAAATTTACGCTACTTATTTCGAGACTTAACTCGATCCCAAATTCCAAAAAAAGAATTTCAATATAAATACAAAGAGTACGGAAAAGTTAGCAGTTGCATGTCATCTTCAGTGAAAAAAGATCTTTAAAAACTTTTTTCTTTCTATTTTATCTTATTTTCAAAATTTATATTTTTTCTGGTATATAAAACAAATTTATATAGGATATCCTAGAATTCGCGCGGATCTCCAGAATACGGAATGCACAGTGCGATTCTCTGTGCCAGAAGAACTTTTTTCTCTGGTAGGATTCCAACAATAGTTTTTAAACGAGAACAATTGAAGTTAACGATTGAGCACTCATAACGCATAAATCAGAGGTAACGCGCGCTGAATGTTTCTTTTCACGTTGTTTTATTTTCCTCTAAAGATTTCATAATAGCCACGCTATGATATTAACGATAGGAAATTGTTTAAAAAATTCTTAATTAAAAAAATTAAGAACTAGCACTCGAGAATCTATAAAGTCCAGTTTAAGTTAGGCGAACTTCCGTTTGAACATTCCACTTTGGCTACGAGTTTATGCCTCTCTGTGCCCTTGCCAGTGCTCTCTCTCAACATACTCACGCGGTGAGCGGTACTGCTCCATAAATACGTTTACGTTGGGCATATGAGCGAGAAGATCATCAAGCGTGACTGGACCAGAAGCCGTTTTCGTTCTTTCTTTCGTCGGGCGGTTGCTCTTGCTGCTGAACTACTCAGATCCTACAGATTAAATGCGCATCCGCCCACTTACATGTTCTAATAGCGCTCTAATGATTCTAAATCATTAACACTCAGAAAATAAATTTCCATGATGTATACGAGGCATCCTGTTTTTTACAAACTCTTTCTTAATCACGTTAATGAATCTAATACCAAGAAGTGAAAATTCTCGCTGGTTGCTTATTAAATTTTTCTCAAGGAAATATAATTAGCCACGATGTTTAAATTTATTAAAGACAATATCGAAGAAGATGGGCAGGTAAACTCGTCACTTTATGCATAGCTTATATTTCTATCTAAATCTTTGTAATTTGTACGCGCCTCTCTGATCTGCGTGAAACTAATGTCGGACAAGATATTAGTTTTATGTTTGCGATCAAATATTAAATTCCCCTCATTCCAGCCATAAATCAACGTAGTCAGAAATCTTCACAAGTATTTATTTTTCTGTCACGTAGCATGTAACGTACCGTTTAATTTATCAGACACACTAATATTATCGAATATCAAAAGTAATAACACACATTGTATTTGTTAATATATCTAATATATTAAAAATAAATGTATTTCATATTTTATAAATTTTCTAAAATTCCTCAAAAAATTGCATAAACTTGCAATAATTTTCTTTTTGATAAAAACTACCCGTTTGAATTAAAAAATATTTTAATAAAATATTTTAAATTCAAAGCATTTTGCACACGGCGGAAATTAATTGACAGCGATGAAGTGTACAGGTTTTTTATTTATTATTTATATGATTCATCACGGGTCTTTGCCTCGCGACGTATACGACATTCCTTCCGGTCCGATTAGGAAGTCTCCACGGTCAGGCGTGTCTGTCAAGCTAGCACGGCCTATGTACCAAGAGACGGGCCCGAATCAAGAATGCATGCCCCGCGCAATGCAGACGCCGATGGTGATGCAATCCGTCATCGCGTACATGACGTCAATTTCTTGCATGCGCGGCATGAATGAATGACGAATGAACGGCGGCGAACGCGGATCTCGCGGACCAATATCGAAACCACTTAATCGCAATTGACTGCAATTAATCCGCGTGGCGCAGATTATTCGCAGACCGGGTGGGTCAATTATAATCTAAATTTACATTCTTAATTAATACCACGTAATTATAGATTTAACGTTATTAATAATGATATTAGAAGATTATTATTAGAATGGCCGGACCAATAATTGCAACCGTGATCGCAAAATTATATAATTATTTATTTTAAATTTGTCACCGTCAGTTTAATATATCTGGAAATCCATCATCAATTATTTAAATATATAAGAAATACAATAATGATATAAATAACGAAAATATAATTGTAATAAATGATGGTAGATTATGATTATAAATGCTCTTTTTAATGGTACAAGATCGTTCTTTAAATTTTAATCTATACTTTATCTTGTCTGACATTAAAACAAGTTCAATCTTTGTTTATCCATAAACACAAAACAACATTTAATTATTCTTTATATATATTTTTACTTTTATGTAATCAATAAAGTGATCAAGTATAAATAAATTTTTATTCGAACGTCATGTTTATGTGGCCCATTCTGCAATCTCCGTGTCCCTATTTCCACTCTCAAACACCCGTCTTTCCCGCTGTTCGCATCAAGTCACGTCCAGAGCAAACGGAACGCGAACAAACACGAATGAACGAACTTGTTTCAATGAGCGTGCGAACGGTGTCGCGAGTATTAGCGTACTTGTTGAAGGTTGAAGCCAGTTATTCACTCGTGTTTATTCGCATTCGCTCGCCCCGGCCTGGATCTGGACCTCAGACGACGACGGGTGTCCTCCCCTCGATCGATCGAGGAAGAGATCGACTCAGCCGCCGAATATGACGCGCACGACGTCGCTTTCAGGGTTAACTCGGATCGGTCCTACTTATGTAAAATCTTGAACGAGTAACATTGGGGCTAATTATAAACACGGCCGCCTAGCTGTGCGTCGCCGTCGCCGTCGCCGCTTGTCGTTACCTGCCTGCAGCCTGTCTGATGTGCAGTGTGTGTGTGTGTGTGTGTGCAATTTGCGCGATGCACAGCACAGGCGGTGTTAGGCGCGGGCCGACGCACGGCTAGCGACCTAAACTAAAAATAAGTCGGTCGGCCAGAGGGGGTCCGGGGGTCCGATCAACTGGCCAACTGGGCCAGTAAAGTAGCCGTGGCTCAACGTCCCAAATATAGTCCGACATCTACATGGCCGTCGATCTATCCTATGCCTGCACCGCGTTGATGCATCGCCGCCCAATCGTATATGCATCGCAGAGCGCAAATCTCGGATGGCATAATACGCCGAGATTTGTCATCGGCGCGATTGCCGCTGAATCCGATGGATTCGCCCGTCGCCGCCGGTTGATATCGAAGCAAGTTCCACGCTAATTCTGGGATATAGCCGTACGTCCGATCGCATTGTGAGCGAAATATTGACTCCTCGGCGTGCCGCCGCTTGATTTATTAAACCGGGATTATTTGTAAATCTCCTTTAGCGTAAGCGCGATTGTGATCTATCATTATATATCAAACGTATTGTTTTCGTATTAATTTTGAACTTGAGTAACAAAGTGACGTTAAAAGTGTCGACATACGCAATAATACCTATCTTTATTGTTAGTTTATTAAATTTCACTATGTCGATTTTTAACATCATTTTGCCATTTAAGTACTTTTCCGGAGATATGTGAAAATATATAGTACTCTAAAAAGTAAAATTTATCTGATATTTAATTATTAAAAACACAACAGATTCTGTTTATTGAAATTTATCGCTTCTGCACAGCTGCCGAACAAAAGATAAACAAATAAAAAGAGTTTGGGCGAATTTTTCGAATGATTTACGAGTCGGCATTAGTCAAAATCATCGGAAGCGATAACCGATGCCGATGGCAGATCCGCGTGTCGTATTCTACGCGAGCGTGATCGCGGTTTTCAACACGTCCCCACTCAAAGAACAGCCACATATTCGGTCTCCACCTTGCCATTGTAGTACTACCGATGCACTTGGCCAACGACGAATGCAATTTCGGCGCTATTCGGTATGAGTGATGTAATCGTTACACGAAACGGATCCAGATTTATACGATGTGGACTCGGCCGTATTAATTCCACACCTTATCGGTTTACGCAAATCGCGGTTGTTCTCCTCTAAACTACAGACGTAACTGTCAGCGACGAACGTTTCCCGCAATGAACGGGGCGCTAGTCAGAAAACGCACATCGCTTAGGTTGTTTTAATTTGATCTTTGTAGACGGCAAAGAGAGAAGAATAGTTAAAAATAAGAGAGACGCGCGTTTGTTTATGCCGCTCCATTTTCGATGCAAATCCGCATCTTCCTCGCAAGACCACCTACAGCGTATCTTCCCAGCGCACTGAGACAATTTTATGTAACATGCTCTATATAAATCTATATCGGAAAGTCAAATTGTCTTGTAAGGTATACCTACGTCTGTTTATTTTAAGGAAGAGGCGTAAATTTCATGTTCTTTGAAGAGAGGTCTTTTATGTAAAATATACAATCGAGAAAAGAAATAATTTAATACGTAACGCGTGCGTCTTTTTATAATACATAACATGAAGTAAAAATAAATTAAATTAAAAAGTTATACATAACAACAAACAGTTGTTTTTCAAATTTATAGCAATTTGACCCTGAAACACATGAAATAGATTAACTTCATACACATTTATATTTATTAAACATTTCTATTCGCGTACAATTATATTTTTCACTTAGCAGATTATAACGAGACGTTAAATGTGAATTTCTACGGTATTTAGTCAATGTTTCTGAATCTTACTTTTGTACACGTACGAAATCTAAGACCTCCATAGTAGTTAGATTAATGAAAGCTGCTCTAATAAGATCAGGATCGTTTCTCAGAGAAAAATCGCATCAATATAAATAACGATATTTATATATATTTATCTTATCTGTGCGCCTACAAAATCGCACGCGACAGTTATAACAGATATAGCCTTGTCCTAGTAACGAGTGAGCATTCAACAAAATAGATGCTTCTAGTTTCGTTTATTGACGAAAGAAAATTTATTGATGTAAATAACGTATCAAATATAAGTTTCATTAAGGATTACAGATTTTTGGTATTATCCTATATTAAAATTGCCGTGTTACCGCCGATTGAAGCCTCTTTTCCCCAATGTTTAAAAATTCATATCTTCCAGAAAAATAAAGATATAGACTTCGTTCATTGGTATAAATGTTATTGGAAGATGTATGGAATTTAATACGCAGCGCGCGCGAAGCGCGCGCCTGTTATGTACTAGTTCAATAAAATAAAGATGGATATCTCTAGGAAAGAGTTTACTAGAAAAAAGGTTCGAAAAGAATCTTTATAAGCACATTAAAACACAGCTTGCATTTATTCCTATCTTGAAAAAAAATAGAGAAAAACACGGAAGAAAAACCTGAAAAAGGCTTATTTCCTCTAGTATCTGTAGTGTTTTGAGAGAAAAAATGTTTCACGAGCACATGTATGTTAAATTAAATTTAGAAAAACAAAAGAAATGCACTGCTATTTTGTTTTTTGTTAACGTCAAAGCTGTCAGGCGAATCTAATGTCTTTATGTCCAAACGGTCCAAACGCACCGTTAAGAATCGCTTAGGAAGCGGTAACAAAAATAGCAGAGGCTGAAACGAAGACTGAGATGTGCGTGCTGACATCCACAGGAATTCTGTCGCACTCAGAGATCTCTGCCCATCTTGAAGAAGGCAACGTCACGGCTTTATGAACGTCACGGCTGTTGCGTGACATGTGACGTCGTGAGCGAGTGAATTTACGCTCTTACTTCTTTCAATTGTCAAGAGAAAATTCTACAATATACTTATTGCTAAAATTAAATATTAGGTTTGTGATTCGTTATTCGAAATTAACAAAAAACAATCGCGACAAAAATATTGTAATTCGCAATGAATTCTGTTAACAGGGGCTTATAAAAGTTAAAAGTTTCGTCAAAATTTAAAAATATTTCAAAATTATTATTATAATATAAAAATATAAATTTATGATAATTGTTTGGAACGTAAATGAAATACAAACATATCTAAGACGAATAAAAACTTAATTAAGAATGTTATTGTTCTAAAAGTAGAACTTACAAAATGTCACAAATGTCAGAAATGCAAAAATATAAAAACAGTGGATACGTAATCCGCAAGCCTCGGAATAACTGATTTCAATCGCGAGATTCAAACATCCGAAGATGTCCAGGAAAAAAATCCCGACGACTGCGAGGAGCGCGCACGACAGGTATCGCCCGCGATCCTAAATTACTCGTCGTTCTCCACTGCCGGGCCGGGGAATCTTTGGCAGATACCGCGCGGCCCGACGCGACGTCGATGAAACGTAGAAAAGTCTCATCTATCATGTCGAAACACGTAACGCGAAAATAGTCGCAAGGATACGTTCGGGGCCGGACTTGGCGCTGGGCTCGCGCGCGAGTGCGCGCAACCGTGCCGGCGTGGAGTTATCGGACTCCCGAGATCCCTGATAATAGCGAGTAGCGCGAGGCCACGTCACTGTCGCGACGTTATCACGGGACGGATCACTCGGATGAAAGTCGAGTCTGGGTGATATCACATGCGGGACGGATATCACTTCGAGATTGTACACGAATTTTATATACTTTTTCTAGCGTCCCCGATTTCTTTTACCCGCATTTCTAAGGATTTTCAGTTCAGCAAACGCATATCTTCTAATCTCTTTTGATCTTTTTATCCTATCCTCACGCGTGCCAAACGCTAAAAATCACAATTAAAAAATTAATTAATTAATTAATTGTTGCGTGAAGAAAGATGCGTTTTTTTCAAAGCTGCGCTTCTTGATACGCCAATCATCGGGTATTAATCGTGTGATAATAAATATAGATACCTGCGGAAGGTCTCTATAAGTATGTGCCGTGCTTCATTGGTTTGCCAAAGGTATCGCAAGCCGTGGGAAAGGGCAAAGTAGAATGATTCCTTTAAGAGCACGCGAAAGATGTATTATTATTACGCAATGATAAGAAGAATATCTCGAGATGCAATATGAGGGCAAGGGTTGTTGTCGATTACGCACACGCTGGAGATGATAAAAATACGCGCCGAGAGTCAACTTTGACGTCTTTGTATTGCTAATACATAGCGTCTCTCTTCAGCTATCTTGATAAATATCGAATCGATTTTTCTTTAGAGAAACTTTCATATAAAACTCCTTTGAGAGAATTTATATTAATTCGCCGCTTCTAAGTTCAATATCTCGACAATAATGCAATTAAAATTTTATTAAAGCTCGATCTATTTAATCGGAAAACAAATAATTTTTTGTTCTAAATAAATAAGTAACAATTAATAAAATGGAATTTAAGTTCAATATCAATGCTCGCACCTTCTTTATAGCTTTATTTTTTTATTTCGCTAAACTCAATAGATTGTACGCGACGTGCACGCTGCATGCATGCCATGTGTGTGGAGTATTTCGTTCCAACATTTCTCAGCATGACTGGGAAGAGTGCTTTCTATCCGTCAAAGAAAGCCGATTGAGCAAAATGAATGTGCCAAGTATTTATAATTTTACGAACTCGCGTGGCAGACGCGGGATTATTTCTGCGAATAACGCGATTCTCGTTCGGGAGTTCGTCGGTTGGCCATGCAGCGATAAATATATCACGACTACAACGGACTGGCATTCGTAATACAGTACAGGTATACGGTCGCCTGGCAAAGAACGCGTCATATGAACTCCGTTCGGAACGCAAAAGAGAAAATAATCTCCCGTTACGTTTTCCAATTTACGCGACGAGAACATGACGTCCCGGAGGATCCTTGAGAAAGCCGCTATTACGGCCGGTCAAGCCTACGCTCTCTAGGCCAGGGGCTAGGCTAGGCTATTTCCGCGATTCAGCTTATGGACCGAAATAGTCGTAGAGAGAACATCGGGACGAGAAAATGTTGGTACTGTCCACACAGGAGGATCCCAGGGTGTCTGGTCGGAGCACGGAATTAATCTCACTTCTTTTTCATTCGATTTTTCATCATCGTTCGACAGCGTACAGCTGAGAATTCGAATTCTCGCCGCCTGCGCCCGGTTTAGTTTTCTAAACACATCGGGGGATTAAGATAGACAGTAATCTAGCAGAGACGCCGCTATAGATCTCCGCGGATTATGTAATATCCCTCTCTCGAAAATACGTGGACACCAGCGACGAATATAAATCGCTGGCTTTCACATGCGAGCAAATGGAATTACAAGCTTCGATTATCTCGGTTTGAAAAACCTTTCCGGGAACTCTCTCTTTTTCTCATATTTTAGAAATACTTGTAATAATATAAAGCAGAAGCTTTATCGTGCCAATTAATATATGTATTAACATGTCCTATGATAATTTTTATCTTAATGTAAATAACTTTTTTATTTTAATATAAAATATATCATATTAATATGTGTAACTTATGTACATAATATAACTTACAAAGAGAGACATATAATTTTCGAAATATCTAAATTACTCATTGTTTATCGCCACGTTATCACATGGAGACCATTTTTCTCTTGACTGCGTTAATCACTTATTTTACAACTATTTTCTAAAAGTGCATTTTCACCATAAATAATGTAAAAAAAAATACATGTACAAAATATGCATTAATTTATTCCATGACGTATGAATTTCAGGTAGTACGACGGCAAAATAAATACATAAATATATTAAGAAAAGGAAACTGATAGACACATCTCCTTAAATTGTGTTAAATAGAGATATATCTTTTTATATTTATTTTCTCGATAGAAGATAAATATAAAAATTCAGGATAGAATTCTGTTTACAATTATATTCAGGTTTAAAAATTTAGTTTTACACGCCGTGAGAAATACAAATATCTGAGGAATCAGAATAATATTCGTAATCAGAATAATGTACGTAAGATATACACTACATACATATTTAATAATAAATAGAACATTTTTTGTCTTGAAACCTGACGCGAATTATGAGTCGTGTAACTGGCTCCGAAGAATGTAGTTTTAAAAGTCAGGCTCCTCTCCCCCCCCCCCTTTTTAATTGTCACGGGCGAGCGGCGGGTACATGTCGGCGCGCCCACACTTATTCGTACTACTCGGGCCGTGATTGCTCTCCGGTCTGTGCACAACGGCTATTTCTACTGCCGTCGGCGACGGTGCGACAGGTGCTAAGCTATGCCAGGCGGCTATGCGATGCTGCATCGGCTGCGACGGGGCGAGGATTTCAAAATCCGTCGACGAGAGAGGAGAGCCCGCGACGGAGTATTTTCAATCGTCTATACGGTCGCCGGGCGATATTCCTCCGTCGTCGTCCTGGGAACGGCACCGGACCGATAGGTGAAGGCGAACGGATAGGTGGGTTCGCAGAGCATATTTCTGGCAGTCACGAGATACGATTTTACGGGCGGCGAGCGAGCGGTAACAAGCCCGTCGCGGGAGAGAGAAAACGAGGGAAGAAGATGAAGGAGAGAGAGTGAGAGAGAAGAGCCAAAGACGAAGACAAAGGATACGCATAATATGCATATGATGAAGAGGGACGGGCGAGGTGGAGAAACGGCATTCGAAGAGGACAGACTCACGTTGCTTTTGGTAGACTCGACATTGTCGGGCGGCGGCCAATTTTCGGGAAAATTCCATTAATACCCGTGACTTTGTCCCACTTCGAATTAATGATTCGTCGTCGTTCCTGTACGTTACACATAGCAAGACAAATCGTTTTACGCGAAGTACTCTCGATTCATACCGCGTCTTTCATTCCGCGCAAGTTTCTCGACAAATTCGATATAAATTTTTTCTCATTTCATTATTCGACATTATAGATACTTCAACAGTCACTTGGACCAAATGGATTTTAAAATATATTACTCAAGATCACAATGTCGAACAAATTTATTAAATAAACAGCAATTTTTAACTAAGATTATAAAAAAATGATTAATCGTCAATTTAAATTGACGATAACTCGATATTAACTTTTTAATATTAGCGTAATATTTTTAATAAACCTCTTTCGTTAGAGAAAGAAACACGAGATGAAGGATGACGTCAAAGTTAATGATACATAAAATGTAGAAAAATGATAATGATAAAATAAAATTCACACATCGTATACATGATACAATAATCTCGCGATGATGTGCGCTCAAATGTTCGCATGATAGATGTTCCGGTGTTGAAGAACGACTCTTAGGAGATCGCCGACGGACTTCAATTTCACAGGCAAGCGCCGGCGTGCGAGTACGCGGCTGCCAAATGTGTTTGTGTGTGTGTGTGTATGTGTGTGTCGTGATCCGTACCGTTTTTATAAGTTTGAGAAATATGTCATCCACCCACGCTGACGTTAAATTTTCTGTATTTGTACACGTTGATCGCTCGCCAGGATTGCATTTGCGTATGTGGAATGCATGCAGATTTGATCTCTGATGCAGATGCTCTACACGAGAGATTGATATCTCAATGCGATTTTTTTTCGACGCGTTCTTTAAATTATAAAACAGCGCGTTAAATAAGATTCAGTAAGAGATAATCACTTAATAAACTAGAAATCTTAATTGTCGTAATTAATAACATTAGAAATCAGCCTTAGTTATGTAAAGTCTCTCCTTCACACAAATATTTGTATCTCAAGGATCAGTTAAAAATACATTTAGTGTTATGCAAAAATTATGAAAAGAACAATATTTACACATTGAATTCGTTAGAAAAAAAATTGATTGAAAATATATTGAATTTATTAAAGGATATATTTTTAAAATATGTGACAACAGAATTTTTTCTGTAATGTTAAACCTTACAACAGATGAGGGACTGTGTTGCAAAAAAAAGAGATTAACATTTTTATTAAATCTCCAAAAACACCGATTCCATCATATAGGTAATCTTACTCTTCACTTTTCATCTACCTCGGGATCGGATTGAGCGGGTCGCGATTGCATCGCGAGTATCTATCAATTTTGAGATGTCCCGATCTTCGCAGTTTGATTAACCCAATTCCGTAGCCCTGGGCCCGAGCCCACGCGGGCGACCTTTACCTCGTCTACGCAGCGCGAGGGGAGGAAACGTCTCTCTCTCTCTCTCTCTCTCTCTCTCTCGGTGGAGTCCACCTGCCATCGGATACCAGCGCGACCAAGCTGACTGTCCGGCCGCACGCCCACACAAATTGCTGCCGCATTATTTCGAGTGCTTTGGCCTTGGGTAGCGGCCAGAGAAAACTTTTGCGGGGATATCGGGCGGTACGCGCGCCGTAGGTTCCTCCTCAGGAGGAACGCGATAAAGTGCGGACTACTTCGATCGGAAGATGCATCGCCCGGTAGCGTAATCGGCAGCTCTCTCACTCACGAGCTCTTTATTTTCAACACCTATATAGCAGCAGATACATTGGAAAAATGTATTCAAATACGGTTTTTTAAAAATAAGAATATACGCATAAATAATAAAAATATAACATAGATTTTTATTATTCATCACTGTATAATTCTTTTTTCTAATGCATAAATTGAAAAAAAAGATCTAATTTCTTGAATTTTATGTACATTTTATGACAACAAAAACTGTAATCTTGCGTCTTCAGAATTTATATCGAAGTATGATCTCACTAGCAATTTACCTCAATTTTCTTTCGCAGATAAATTGCGCTGCGAAAAGTATCACGGAAAACACGCGTGAGTCCTAACATACGATTATCCGGGACGGTTGGGCGGTGACGAGAGGAAGAGCATTGAGGAAAAACGAACGTGACGGATAGACGTGTGTGGCAATCGATGGTTCGCGATCGTGGCGGGGATAATTGGATTTTTCAAAAAGGAAGACAGAGAGAGAGATAGAGAGAACGTCTCTTTGGCAAGCGCGAACAAAGAGCACTTCCTGTTCGGACTCGAGAACGAGCTTCAAGCCTAGCTCGTCCGACTTAGAACGCTCTCGAGCTCTCGCTCTTGAGTCATAATAATAACAACAACTCCCGCGAAGATTCCGCACCCGAGCTGAATCTTAAATTTAAACAGAATGGCGCGACAGGCATTGCGACGAAGCGTAAAATGCTTGCCGTTTCTGCATCTCGGGACCCGTACCGCGCCCTATGTTCCGCTCTCTTAATTCTACAGAACGGCGAACAGCCTTGTTGTTCATGTCGCAAATGACTTTTTATACGCGGAGTATTTCAGAGCCGCCAATCTTAATCTCGGTAATAGAATCATTTACAACCTGGAATAGATGTTCTTAGAAGTCCCGGCTGCAAATCGAGAATGGTAAAAAAAACATCGTGCAAAATAACTATGGAGTTACTGGATTTTGTTAATTACTACTAAAAAAAAAAATTATCTTATTTTCATCACATATTTTTTTAAATAACTCAATTTTAGAGACAATATACTACAATTAAAATACATATAAAACTTTGGATTCTTTATCTTAAAGACTTTTTATTCACGGAGTATTTTCGAGCCGCCAATCTTAATTTTGGTGATAGAATCATTTAGCAACTTGGAATAGATGTTTTTAAAAATCTCGGCTGCAAATCAGGGATGACAAAAATCGTGAAAAATAACTAGAATCACTAAATTTCATTACTGTATAAAAAAAGTCTTTTATTACTATTTTTAAAATAGCTGTATCTTATTTTCATCACATATTTTAAATCTTATATATATATTTTTTAATTTAATTCAACAGACGACATACTTCAATTAAAAAACATAAAACTTTAGTGTATATTTTTATCTAAAGATATTTACAGTCTGTTTAAGAGCTTTTCTGAAACTTCTGATGCAGTACCCACGCGAAGATCCCGCCAGAAACGACTATACTGCTCCTGTAGTTAAAAAGAAATTGATTATAATTTATTAACATATATCATATGATTGTATATATAAAAGCCCATCGTATAAAAGATCGATAAATAAATTTAAATATTTAAATTTACACGAATAATTCCGTAATCAAAGTATTTCTTGGAAAGAATTTAATTTTAACTTATGTATTTTTACTTTATTTGAAAAAAATGTATTGCTATTACCGAATACAAAATTAAACATTTTTACAAGCAATTGCGGAAAAAAATGGAAAAAATCATCGACAAACACTGAGAGTCTCTAATTCAGAGGACTTCATTATACAGTACATACATGCAAGTACGAATGCAAACGGAACGGATTAGCAACCTAAATATAACATTTTCATTGCGCTCATTGCGCTCAGAACGCGGTAATGACGAGTGCGGATTGATATATCGATCGTACGAAACGGGATAGCCAGGAAACCGACGAGGAACGCGAGTCTTTCACTCGCGAGCGTTAGGCAATGCAACGATCGACCAGGTCGTTCGTTAATGTCTTTGCAACAATTGGCAACGCGAGTCGCGGCTTCTGCATCTATGGCAATGTCGACGTTAATTAGAGACTTCGCAAACGCGATCCAATTGGAGGCCATTAATTTATTTGACGTAATGCGTTCAGTGGCGTTCCGCCATTAATAGGAATCGGATCGACCTTAACGCGTCGCGATCGCCAATTAAAACCGCAATTACGACATCGCGAGGTGCTCCAAAATCGATGCGTAGGAACAAGGTGTCCCGGAATTATTGTATTTTTTCATGGCCATGAATGGCCAATATTTGATTCTCATACCAGCTCCTTCTGCATTGATACTTAAACAAGTTGCCAAGTTTTATTTCAAATCACAGAATTATACGAGTATTTTATACTTGTAGTACTTCTAAATTATCAAAGTGTGAATTTCGAACTACTTAACTAATTTACAAGCATTTTCGTCTCTTTCAAATATCTTAACTTTATTCATATAAAATTGTTTAGATCTTCAGTGGAAAAAAACTATTTTTAAAATATATACTTAACTTTGACATTTTAATAAAATATATTCAACTTTAAAATATTTTTAATTCCTCCCTTTATGATGCAAAGATCGTATGAGGAATAAATGGAAAAAAGAACATTTTATTGGATAGTTATTTGCAAGTGACGAAAGTGGTGCTTCTGAGGCACTTTGAGACAGTATGATAAAATTAGCGTATGCAAATTGTAAGGCAATGAACACCGATAATCGAATCTTTTTCAGATAAGTGCTAAATCGCTAATTAACGGAAATACAATTGCATGAATTTCTTCAAATAAATTGAATAAGCATCAGCTATGATACGTTTATTTCACACGCGTCTGGTTTCGAAAGACAATTTGTCGGGATTCATGCCAAATTATCATGCTATAACGCTTGTGTCGAACACTTGGATTAATTATCTTGTACGTACCATAGGATAAGTTGAACCCGGCGTGAATGCCATATCGGATTGTAAGGGACTACGTATAGCTCCTTGTTTTGCTTGAAGTGTCGCAATATGTCCCGTGCGCTGCAAAACGATTAAGGAAATCGCTTTTGATCACTGCGTCGCAAACGAGAGCGTGTCCAACAATTCCGATCAGTCTCTTCGCTCGACGAGATAAACGTAATAACGCGTTAAGCCAATTTCGCGTGACAAAAGTTGCACACGTGTGGCACATCAAAGTGTAATAATAGACCGTTAATAATAATGTACACGGTGGTGTAGACAGTGGCGGTCTTTTAATAAGCGCTGTAAATATATCTGCAAAAGTTCGTTGGTAAAAGCGACATAAAGACGGGAACGATGCCAATAACGAAGAAAATCTTACGCGTACCATATGACGGCATCGAGTACATGAATTAATCGTTATTTAACGTTATTTAGTTAATTAACAAATATTTGTATAAAAGTTTCATCGTGAAAAGTCTACGTCTGTCGACACTCCATGAGACAATTCACTTTTTCAACGTAAATTACGGAAAACAGTCTTCTGAATTATCTTCTGTGCGTAGGTAAATATTTCAAGTGTTCTCTTATCAAACTGTTTTGGCGATAGGAAGAAAAAGTTTCGATACTCCCAAGAATGATAAGAGAACATGGAATTTATCGAACATAATTTGCGACGATGGATCAATGAATGCAGCGTATAAAAATATTTTACTTCATCGATAAAAAAAAAAACGAAACTCACGAAGGTGTGCATGTAGCGTTTAAAAGGCCGCGAGGTACTTAACGCGTTCGTGATCTTAATACACGACCCCCCGCAAAACAAGCGGAATAGATTCACTGAATTAGCGGTATATTCGTCGGTTTGTGTTTTCAGACTATCTGGATTAGACAAGCGCGCGCAGTCGATCGATTGATCGTACAACCAGACCGAAAAAATAAACTCTGATCAAACGTGTGTTGCGACTCGCCGTTACGAAGTGCTGTAATAATTCGATGTAACATCGTGCTGATCAAATAAATGATCGATCACCTTAGTCGCAAAATCTAGTTTGAATGAATATTTTAGATATGAGCTGCAAAATATATCTATATATTGAAAATACTGAGCGATCTTTCTGATTACTGTATCTTCAGTCTCTTTAATTATATTTTACGTCAGACTTTTAATAATTTATTAACAAAAATTAATTATCACTCCTTGAGAAATATTAAAATTAAAGAAATTTGAGATACTCATTAAATTAATAAATATTTTTTGTTTTATAACTCAAAGAAATTTTTTAAATTGATCGGAAAACTACCTATATTTTATCCATTATACTCTGAATGCTTAAAATCGATCTCCATAATTTATCTTACTGTGTTGTAGAAAAAGAAAAAAAATGTGCAAGTTTGCACTGTAATACAATTGTTATAAATGGATAAGGAAGGTACTCTAAAAATCACATTTTGTGCGGTGCATTGGTGAGTATATGCGGCTGCCCTTGAAGAGCATCCAAAATAGTTTTGCTACCTTGCGCCGAAGTAACTTCATACTATTATAAATTTTTCCACCTTTGTGCAACTATATATTTAATATTTATATTTATTCGATGTATGCAAGAATCAAAGATAAAGAAAGTTTCGGCCTCTATCGGAAGATTTAATTTTTTCGTACCGCAATATATTTTCATGTATACCTCGAAATCGGACGCAGTTGGCAGCATTCGCTTTTTCAACATATGTGTAACGTTGCGTCCCATATCTCATACACTTAAAATTCGTGTAATGTTTCTCGTTATTTATATAAGTAATTTAGAACATGGGACAAATTTTAAGAAAAAAGATTCGATAGAAAATACAGATCACTAACCTTCCGTGATTTGCTACTGCAACTAACACGCGCTTCGGTGTGTCCTGCTTCACGTCAACGGCGCCAAACCTCGACATTTTTTCAGCTATCTAGGCAAATATTTTACAACAATACAGATTACATTGATTACAAGTTATTCGCTTTATACATAGATCACATACTGCGATATATGAAATACATATTTAAGATTACAAGATCTTGACTGTATGAGCAATTAAAATTATATGCAACAATTGAATATAATACCTGTAGGACAGTTATCGGCTTCGATTCTAACGTTTTCACATAAAGCCACTTTGGTCGAGTTGATTTAGGTTCAGCCCCGTCAAGTTTCTGGAAAATTTATTTCTTTATGAGAAAAAAAATGCAAAGACGACTATTCTTTATGCAAAACAATAATATAGTTTCACACTTTTCTTACCAAATATGATGTATTGCCGCGTATAATGTTTACACAGTTTGTAAAGCCTTTCACGCAATTCATCAATTCTGTATGTGTAAATTGTTTTATATGAAATATTCTGAAATCATAAGACAGTAGGTACACAATATGCTTACTATGTTTACTGGGATTAGAAATAAAATAATTACGGATTTTCAATTGTACAACAATTGTATAACTTACTCTCCACAACGCTTTGTGGCAAATATATGAGTCAGTCTAATAAATATGTAACCAGCAAAATAAGAATCCCATCCTGCGGTATGATATTTCTTCAATGAGGTAGTATCTAAAAGATTGAGAATATCATTTATAAATATAATAGTAATATTATACAGAATCAAGAAATAACTACCATTTGAATCTGTCGTGAGTTCAATGATAGGCGATCCTAGCGCTATATTTTTTCCTTGCGATTCTGTAAAATAATTGACTAAACCACTTAGAGTGTTAAGTTTCCATCTTTCTGAAAAGAAAAAAATTATACTTAATATGTTTCGCTATATAATCACACAAACTAATAAATACTAAATAATTACCTTCTGTTCGAAGAATTTCTCTCAGTTCGAAGCTTAAAAATTTCGTGTCATAAATTGTTGGAAACAGTTGATGAATATTTTTTTTGAAATCAATATATTTTCCTGCAAAAAAAAAACACATTAACCATGATTAATTGTAATGTAATTTTCATTAGCAGTTAAGAAACATTTGCTATTATTACACAATTATACATACGTGGTAATGGTTTGTAAAATTGTTGATGCATAAACATAAAATCCAAAAAAGGATTATGCGCAATTATTGGTTTTTTCAACGTAACCAAGAGCTTGAATACTTTTGAAAAGCCTGTGTACGATTCGAGTAATACATTTTCTAGTATAGAGCCTTCTTCCTGTTCCAAAATTTTTCTCGATTCTGGCGGCACTTTAATCACAGTTATCTAAAAAAAGTTACAAAGTTTAAAATTTTGAAATATTTCAGCGTTTTATCTCCTAAGTAGCAGCATGACTATACCATATCGTTCCCTGAGTAAGTCCAAACGTTTGGGAAATGTCTCCTCAATTCTTTATGCATATAATATTGCACAGTTGGAGTGCGGGACTGAATTTTAAACGAGTCCGTTTCATCACCAGCTGTCTTCAGCCATTTAAATATTTGACCGAGTGTATTTTTAAAATCCTCTTCCTCTTGGTAAGTGATACATTGCTCCACGTTAGACAGCAACGTGTTCTCCTGTAACTGTTGCTGCAAGACTGCCTCGTCGATCTCGTCAAGATACGAAATACCTTGGTAGGCAAACTGAAAATTGTTAACATACATAAATTCTTTTCATTCCTACAAAATAAAACATCAGGATATAGTTTCAGATCTTAATATAAATTACTCGCTAGTAAGAAATGACCTAATATCTGTAACAGATAAATACATCGAGTGCATACGTACTTTGTTGAAATCAAATTCATGAGTAGTCAGAAACTCTAGCGATGCTATCTGCCAAAGAAATTGTCTGTTCTTCGACGGTATAGATCTAGGCAGCAGAAAGAAATTGAAGGCCTCCGCAGTGTATTTATTCTCATCGTGAACTCGATGAAACGCCGAAATACCAAATTGAATTATTATGTGCGGCTGAATATGGCTTCTGTTGTTCTTATAGCGCTCGTGTATAGAATCGAACAGGCTGCAACGGCAAAACATCAAGTAATGTCACCAATTGAAAGTCTCGTTCGAGTTATACACTTCGCCGGGAATACAAACTAACCTATTTTTTACATCATCGCTTTCTATACCTGTGAATTCCCCATCAATCGCTATGAAGTTAGCATTTTTCAACGTGTGCTCCAGATGCGGATACACCTTGTTGAAATTCTGATTCGTGACTTCAATCATATTTTCTTTGCAGGTGCGAAATAACTAAGAATAAATCGAATAAATTCACGTGAGATATTTGAATGTACAAACTCCAGCTGAGGTCGCTGAGGAAGTGGAAAGTTTCTCTGGCCTCTATGTGGTCACGTGGATGTAGTTACCCGTTGGAGATATTCATGAACGGCTACGTAGTTCAATAAGCACGCTGAGGCGCTGCACGCTCTCTCACGAGTCACGAGTATATGACTTTGCAATGATTTCTCTTGATAACATTAGACGAGATATTTAGATAAAATTCTAACATCTATACTTATATACTTTGTTCTTAAATTCTTAAAAAAATTTATCTACATTTTTATTTATTTTATATGATTTTTATATTAGATATTATATATTTTTATTTATTTTATTCATTTTCGTATCTCTTTTATTATTATAGAAAAGATTTTCCTAATATTAAAAAAATGTCATATTATCAAGAAATATAATTTTCTGCTGAATTTTATATTTAAACTAGATAACATATTTTCATTTATTTCAAAGTTAATATATGTATTCCTTAAGAACAAAATTTATAATTATAAATTATACTGTAAATATAATCAAAATATACTTACTGTAGAAACTATAAATACAAATATGCAGAGTATCACAGTAACTATATTTCCATCTAAATATCTTCGATCTATAAGGTTCACTGGAAAATTTATGTAACTAAACTTTTGCACAGTACGGAGCTGGGATAATAATTTTATTTTGTTCAAGCGGAGACTTCGAAGATTTATCAAGGTCAATTTTATTTTTTTAAATAGAATATATGATTTTTTTTACATAATATGATTCTTCTAATTATTCTGCATACTCTCTAAATTTTCTGGAGCGAAAATACTGCCTCTCGGCCATTCGAGTTTTTTTTATGCCAATCGCATTTCAGTAGTCTGTGCATTAAAAGATACAATTGAAATAAATCATAAAATCAGTCTACGAGATATTTCATATTTTATGTCGAAATATGACATATATGATAAAGTATATAAAATATCTCGTAAAATATTGATTTTTTGATAACTTTATTTTCATTTTTATATACAGAATAATTAGAGGTATCATATTATGTAAAAAAGTCACATAATTCCACTTAAAAAAAAATAAAAACAAAGTTGCCCTTAAAATTTTCAAAGTGCCTTTATCTGGACGTGCACAAAAATTATTATTACCATGTAATAGCTCTCTTCATATCGCGCAAATTTGGTTACATAAATTTTCCTCTGAAAATAACATTAAACTATTACACTCATTTATTCTTGATTTATCAATCTAATAGTTCAACGTTATCTACAGGGTGTCCCCGTATAGTAAGGGTTATTTTAAACCAAAATAACCCTTATAAATTCGTAAAATAATTTCGTTATATTACACATCGTTGTATTCGTTAAAAAAACGCTACAACTTTTATCATATTAAAATTGTCACGTGCAAAAATTAATCATGTTTTTCCGTTCTCTAACATAGATAATATTTCTAAGTGATCACTGTGCTTACAATAAATTTTAGTCAGAACCGTTTAATTTGACATTATATTTATTAGGTCTATCTCTATTAGTTTACGAGATAAAAAAACGGTGACCACTTATACCGGGACACCCTGTATATCAAATATTTTAAATATTTGTGTACCTTAGATTCGAAGATATTTAGATGGAATTTAGATGAAAATAGTTACTGTGACACCTATTGTATTTAGTTTCTATTATGGTATATTTCTATAATATTTACAGTAGCTATAATTAATTAAATAAATAAATTGATCTCTAAACATATCAATCTTTTTTTATTAATTCTTACAACCAATTAATATTGACGTTTTACTACTCAGCTTTTGTTTTTCTAGCACATTATTCGTAGGAACTAAATGAAAGAATTATAAATTAAAATATCTATTATGAATATTCAGAAAACTGCATAATATGAAGCAGAGCCTCATTAAATTATCATTAAAATGAATTAAAATTAGAAAATGATCTTAGGAAATGAATAAAAATTAACGAACAATGGAATAAAATAGACGAGAATTTCTAAGAACGTGCAAAATGTGAAAACAATAACATTCAGATATAAATTTATGCAATAAAAAATGTAATAAAATAACAAAACTCTAGAAAGAAGAGATGTTACAAAGTACAATCATTCCGACTTTTACGTCTCGCGAAGAATATATATAATTTACAGATAGTTAACGCTATCAGAGTAATTAACAAATTAATGTATAAATTAGCAGTATTCCGCGCTTTTGTTAATAATATATATTGTTAAGGAAAGTTCTAAGAGGGATTCCAGCGCGAAAAGGTCATGAGGTTCACGATTTCCCCGCAGATTGGCAAGTATCGTGATCCTTCGGCGAGATACCTGTGTATAAGTCTCAGTCGTACCGAGAGACCGTAAACGGCACGGCATACACGCTCATGCTTCCGCACTTCAAACATCTTTCTTTTTAATCGGGAATCGACTCTCTCTCTGGCAATGAACTTGCTCAAGCAGGCGCTAGTGTATCCGCGGCTACGACGTCGGACAGTCAGTACCTTCTCTCGGCGGCTAGCATTTCCTCGCGTCTCACACGGCTCTCTGGCTATCTCGGCTAACAAGTCCCGATCCGTCAGGCGCACCATGCTCTTCAGATTCGGGATCTTTGTTGGCCTGAGCTCCGTGGTCACGACCATCATCTACTTCACGCCCATACCAGGTGAGTAAAAAATTCATAGTAGAAAAAATTAAATAAATTTAAAGCAAAAAAGTCAATATAAATATGAGATAAAAGCATATTTTATTCGTAAGAGCAATCTTCTATCTTTACCGTGAAGCATTCAGCTTCATATTTAAAAATCTCGGATCAATCCAAAAATTTATTTTATGTGACTATGTTTGACATAACTTTCGACAACACTTCCAGTAGAAACAGATAAAAAAAAAGTAAAAATATTGCCAGTAAGAAGCAATTATTGGTAATGAAAAATTACATATCTATTTTATTTGTTCTTATCTTGCTTTAAAATTATATAATATGAACTATTTTTAAATGAATATTGTTTTTTATTCAAATCTTCTTGCTCTATTTTTTTGTTACAATTTATTTAGTACTTTGTATTTAGAACATAAATTTACTTATACTTAATTTAATTATATTAAATATACATTTAATACAAGTATAAATTTAACTTTAAATATAATAAAATATTTTATCTTATATTTTTGCTTTAATAAATAAAAGAAGTGCTTTTACTTTAATTTATTTATGCGACACGTTATTATTTATATAACACGCTTAAATATTATTTATGATTATTTTGTAATTAAATAAACAAAAGAATTCAGAAAAAAATTGGTACTGACTTTTTTGGCATTATATACTTATCTTAATATTAGTTCTAAGTCTCCATTATTATCAGTGTAATATTATAATTATTTCAAGATTAATTTTATCCAAAATAAATTTAAAAAAGATTCAATGCAGAAGTATCGATTTTTATCAATATTTTATAAGTATTACTTAAAAAAATTGCTTTTTTATATCAAAATAATAAGTAGATAAAAAACTAGAATATCAACTACCTATAATAGATAAAACATTCTAATGTGTTCCATTTAAAATAATTTAAATTAAAAATCAGCATTGTATAAATTTATATGTGTCGATATTAATTATATTATCAAAGCATATTATATTATATTATCAAGCATTATTTCCCACATGATTCAATTCACAGTAAGTATAGAATATTTTAATTAAAATTACAGCACGATCCTTCTGTTCGAAGTTTCGAAACGAGACTAAAAAATATGTATCTAAATATTATGTTTTACTGAAAAAACTATTTGCGAAAGATTTCTATACGGAAAGAAATATAGAAATTCTTCTTTTCCAAAACATATATCGATGTAACATGTCTTCAAGGATGTTTGAGATAAATGTACATTTTAGTGATTAGTAATGATCGAATTTTCATGTGAGAAGTGAATAGCCTTAATTCAAAATTTACCGTTATGTACATGCATCTTTGTTACCAATCCCACTGTCAAGGATGCTGATCGCTCGCGGCTAAATTTCACAGATATAACACGCGAGATAGCGTATAGTGTACGTCAACTTGTAATATATAGTACTGTGCTGACTGTTACGCTTCCAGACATAATGTCATGAATCTGATCTCGAAAGCGAAAACAGGATCTTTTTGAAATATCAAGTAATGAAAAAGATTTTATTATTATTATAAAATAAAAACATGATAAAATTAATATAATTATTTAATAACATTTATGTCAAGTATGTAATGATTTCCTTTTTAAAAATTGACAGTAATTAAAGAATTTTGTTTTTATTTTATGCAGAATTTGTAATACTTCTATTTTGTACAGAAAAAAATATTTTGGTGTTTAAAAAAAAAAAATGATTAAATAAAATTTCACACGTAATATTATTTATTTACACAGAAAAATCGTATATTTTATGCATAGTATTATATTATTAGTTTTATTTTTACAAGTTTTACCTTGTAAAAGTTGTTTGCCTTCACTCACATACGAACGTATCTTTTTAGTCTGTCAATGAAATGCACCGAAAATCAAACACTCATTTTGCTTGCACATTTATGCGCATATTTAATTAACTCTAAAAATAACTTGAATGCCTTAAACGTTAACAAATAATTATATCAAGGTAAAATAATCTACGGAAAGAACAATTTTACAAGATACAGATCTGAAAATAATTTTTGTTGGACAATCAAAATAATTTTGACGGAAAGTCAAACTGATTGCTAGAATATCAAAATAATTTTCAGATCTGTATCCAGCAAAATTGTTCTTTCCGTGTTTAATTTCTTTATTTTCTTTTATAATAATTATATTGCACAAACTGCTAGAAGTACAGTTTTATTAAACTTAAGTACGTTTTTAAATTCTCTTGACGATCATCTTTGTTCAGCATATTTAGATACGATTTATTCTTTATGAGAAAAATTGATTTATATAACTTGTTCTTGATAATCCAGTATAATACTAGATAATATATCCGTATCATCCAGTATCATAATACTAGATAATACATCCGTTCATAATCTTATTAGTCTCTCTAGAAACGTGAACAGTATAATGATGAATTTTTTACTCGGTCAATAATAAAGGAAAACAAAAACGCTCTTTCACGCGCCACGTCAATTGTAAAATATTGCTAAAATATACCGAAATAAAAATCGAAAGTGTGAAAGTACATATGTCTTGTTGCAAAGATACACGCGCACACAATTTCGTTTTTCAATAATGTCACTTCCGTCTTAGAGATGCTCGAATTTCTTATTAATCACAGTTTAAATGTGGTCAGAGTATCAATACTTTTTTCGTGACTGTCTAAATGTCTTTCACTTTCTCCTCTTTTATATTTCAAAGAAGTCTGTCGTCCCATAAATTTATCCTTTGTGATTGCTCAGGCTTTTTGACAACAAATTTCACCGATGTTTTGCTTTCCAGCAATTTTAATTATAATTTATAAATTGGTACATTTATAAGAGTTAGAAAAACTGCTCGTCAACATTTTATTCGCTTGCAACCAATAATAGATACTCAGGCAACATTATGCCACAAAACAAGATCTTGTCGAGATCATTTTTCGTTTTTGCGTATAAAATATATTAATTAAAACTTTAAATATATTATTTAAAACTTTCCGGATAAACTTCTATTATCGATCAATGCCGGTCTCTAAATTCAGAAAGTTTTAATACTCTTCTCATTAGTAATAACTACATAAATTAAATAAAACATTCAATTCTGCAAATGAATGCGAAAACTAAATTGATAATAACATAAAAAAAACTTTTATACATTAAGTTAATTATATTATTACCAATTTTTATTGCAGATAATAAAAAAAAATCTAAAATATTTTTTATCAATTTCTCGAAAATTCGACCATTATGATGAAAAATCAAAAATTTATAAAACTGTTGTAGCCTCGGAATATTCTCTCAATTTTTAATAACGATTATTTAAAGACTATTTGTATATGTATAATAATTTTAAACAGTTACTTTTATAATTTTTCATGGTATTTAGTCATTGTAATGTTTTCCGATTCATTTCTAGTTTCTCGATACTCTTACGCAATAATTTGTACACACGTTTGCTAACCAAAAACACAAATTGCATAAGAAATAATTAATATGCGTACGTAAAAAAATGTATTGGTTTGGTTATAAAATACGACAAAATACGACTACGGCAAAATACGACAATATACACTTGTATATATCGTATTTGCATTATAAATAAAGTGTATATAATTCTGTATTTTTGTCAATGATTGTAATCGTGATTATAATCGCACACTTCATATATAATCAGTGTAACGTATGCACATACACAATTGTGCATTTGCGGATGTTTGACGATCGTCGCGATCAGCCTTGCGTGAATGTAACTCACACGCGAATCCATACGTACTTCCTAGAAATTGTGATTTTCACGAAATATACGTACGTGTAATACTTGTTTAAATTTAATAAATTGTGAAAAGAGTATTGGAGAGATGCGATTCGTCGAATTAAACGAGTGAAAGCGTCAATTATCACGCGGTACACGTGGAGTTTTGTATACTGTGTTGAGGCGAAGCCGCCTCAATTATCGTGTTATACACATTCCGAGAGTTTTATTCCGCAAACTTCTTATAAATAATATAAAAGTATAGAAAAATCAAATAAATATAAAAGATTGTTAGACCTCCCAACGATTAAAATAACATTAATTAACAAAGGAAAGGCTGTAGAGATAGGCGCGGTCCGGAGTGCACAATCTCTTACCGCGCCTATCTCCCATAGTCTTCTTTTTATTAATTAAAAGTATAGAAAGTATACTCATCACCTGATATACCATTAATATTGGGGTGCATATGATACAAGAATATTAATTTGACGAAGTAAAATATGAAAGTATTATACGTTTGCAGAAAGTGCGACACTACGTTTTTGTATATTATTATACGCAAGGAATTATTAACCTATTTTCTAATACTCAGACAAATAGAATCTCGATTACCCAATGACTCAAATAGAGATCGATAACTACTGAATGCAGGATGTGAAATGTATCGAGCAAAAACATTTCTGTGCCCGAGAGATTTTCACTCGAGTGCTACTTATCGATTAAAAAAAAAAAAGAGAATTTGCCAAAAGGAAGGAAAACAATATAATTTGCATTAGCGACATGAAAAGATACGTCTCGAGATAAGTCTTTCACTTTCCCGAGTGATAAGGTTTTCAGTTTCATTGATGACTTCGGTAAATTCACGACTAAGCAATTTCACTTCGAGCAATATTCGAGAACTGGCGTTACAGTTAAGTTAAACCGGATAATTGCATTACCAAGCAGCTCTCCTCGACGCATCTTCGCAGGCGGACGAAGATGGAAATGTAATGAAATTAAAGAAGAGATGCCAAATAACAGAAAGAGATAATGTCACATTACTATTCGTGACGGTTGAGAACGCTGTTGTCACTTACAAAGTTGGAAAGTAATATTTGCTCTTAGCACGACGCGGGCAACGACAACCGCCTTTCTTTTTTAATATGGAATTAGATAACGTAATGTTATTACGAATACTATGTAATGCAATTTAATATTATTCCACTTGCGTTAGATAACAACACGTAGGAGAAATGCAGAAATGTAACATTTTACGACACATGTTTGCTTAATTTGTTCGTAATTGTATGATGTACTATAATCATCGTGGGGCAAAAAATTTTGTTCATGTAACATCCTATTCACATCTGCACACTTTGCAGGTGGGAGATTACATCCGGGGAAAAATATTCTAAGAGACATATCGATTTCGAAATCTAATAATCGTGCCTTGAGTTCACGCTGCTCTTTCCTTCGTCCACTTGACATCTTTGCACAGAGAAAATGCCTCGGACTGTTGTTATTACGACAGGAAATACAACCGTTTTCTCTACCGTTTGCTTTTATATGTTATCGGTAATACGTTTCCGCAGAGAGAAATGCAAAGTCGTGTTTGTTTTCATCTTCCTAAACTGAAATCATCTCAATTAGGTCTAGGCGAATCACGCCATTGACCATTTAATTCTTTTGCTTACTACAGCTATAATAATTTTTTAACTTTAAAAATATTTGTTGATTGTTACTAGTTACAAAGAACGAAGCAATCTTGTTTGAATTTTAAGATTCGATAAAAAAAATAGATTTAGAAAAAGTATGCATTGTATTATAGGTAATTCAAATTTTATTATAATTTTCATGATTTCTCTCTCTCTCTCTTTCTCTCTCATCTTTTTTCTGTTACAAAAGAAAAAATTTAAATATTTATTGTGTATCTTGAAATAGTTTATAGAGAGAAAAACTGTATAAATATATTTCATATATATACGTTTTGTATATATGTACTAATAAATTTTGGTAGAATTTTCGATACATCGTAACAATTTTCGCGAGATATATTTCGACGCGCGTATAATGAATTCATCGATTTCATATCTTCAGCTTCGCGACCTGTGTACTTATCATACAGGTATTTATCATATACATGTTAAATACCTTATTATCTTTCTCTCTTAGAAAGTTTCATTCGAGTAAGCAACGATGTCGCAATCTCAGTGAATGACCGAAGAAACGCGAGCTTGAGCGTATCCTGCTAAAGCGAAACGTCACTTGTTTTCCACATAGTAGCTATTGGCGTGATGACTGTTTCTGTCCATCCACATGCGAGTAAGAGTGGAATCGATTGGGCATCAGCGAAAGCGAAATCTATGCGCCGCACGCCGGCTGGACCAACTTGAAGGAGAAAGGTCGGAAGATGAAAGTGTTCGCGCGGCCGAGGGAGATGGAACCCGCGGGGTCTAGTCGCCGGGGATGGTAGGGGCCGTCCGAATCAGGGGGACCCCGTTGGCGAACTTTCACTCGTCGTCGTTACACAGCCTCTGACACATATCTCGAGCATACAGGTCGCCTCACGTTTTGACGCACGTATAGAAAAACGCGAGACGTTGGCGCAATCGCGCGGGGATGCGTATAAAAACCGGTCGGCCGGTACGATTGTGAATCGTGATCCTTGGTCCTCGAGGACGTAGGTTGCCACCGGACGAGAGAGGGAAAATGATGCGTCGCGATTTGCACGAGCGCGGCGAACGAATTTGGGCCCCTTCTCGTCAGTTGACTACCGGGTGCGCGACGGGTACCGGCGACGTCCGTCGTTACACGGCGGGTTCCACATGTGCCGACAAACCGACAGTGGTGCAGTGATTTATGAGAATCCAGCCGTCGTTTGATCTCGATCATAGCTGTCCCCTTAGGCATCTTTAGGACATCATTTCGCTTCTCATTAGCGGCCCAATTCGTTTTCCGACTTCGTTGATAAACATCAGATTGAAAATGTCATTTCGCTATTTTCCATTCAAACTTATCATCGGGTTGAGCTATCAATTGAGAATCGATTTTATATTATAACAAAACAGCCGATGTTAATTAATTATTAATTATTTCAACGGATTGGAAGAAATTATAAAAATAATTATGTATCGTGATAAGAACAGCCAATATGGAGACAAGCACCAAGTTACTAGCGTTTTCAGAGATTATTTGCAAAAATGGCCAATAATTTTTGCTAAACTTCATAGAAGTTACTAAAAAATATTCGTAGAAAAACTAAAGATATGTTATGTTAAAAGTTAAAAATATATTGAAGCTAAAAAGATGACATGCGCTATTTTTATAGTGAAATAATATACGGCAGATTGAATGGGGAAGCATCAATTTAATAGTAAAATATAAATGAAAGATCAAGTCACGTGGTCATTTATATTTCAATAATTTCAGATTAATTTCAATCAACTGCCATCAAACATACTCAATCACACCTAGCGATTCTTTGCAACAATATAATTTATATTCAAGCGGAAAAAGTCTTGATACCATTGATTTCTTTGTAACCGCTTTTACGTAACAAAACGTTCTTCCATTGTTGATGACCCGATTGCCCGATGCAATTAAATATAGCCGGACATAATGAAGGCAACGTCGTAATTCGCAGGCAGTCTCGTATTTCCATACAGCGAACGCTCGCGCAGTTATCGTATAAATACTTTTATTGTGGGCTTTTTTTCTGCGCTGTTTTAAATGTTACTCTTTTTGCGAGTCCGGTTTTGCTTTGGACGAGGTTTTACGCGGCTAAGCGAGGTGTAATCCACCGCATTTAGGCATACTATCGATCATAAGGCAATAAGGAAGCGAGGAGGAACGTTGAAACGGCGAAAGGGAGCGGGAGAGAAACGTCTGTTCTGGCAACGAATTTCGGTGTATACCTATCAGTCTTCGACGGGGAGTCCGCGACAGTGTCCGCGCGGTTTCGCTATGTTCGGTTCCACACGTGAATGTCCGCAGTGGTGCAGTGCGCACACATAAAGATCTATATTTCTTCCTCATATACGTCTTCTCCTTCTACATCTTTTTCCGCGCGTGATCATTAACGGGATAATTACCTTTAGTCGTATTTGTCTTGCGTTTATTTCTTTATTTTCGTCGCGTTCAGGAATACACGTTCTGCCTCTCGATTGATAATTTGCGTGTAGCGTAGTTATTAACCGGCGGGATATGCATGAATCGATCACCGATTGACGTAAACGTGATTTTGCGTTTCATAACAGAGGATATTACATATAGTAGAAGGCTAATGTAAAAACGGAATAAAACGAAATGTAGCAATGTAATACTCGTACATTGATAGCTGCAAGTGAAATTGTATGTACAGGATAGAATTTCTAATATAGATCTGAAGTATCGACGTTAAGATTTCCTAGATCTTAATCGATAGATTACATCAAACTTTGGAAAGAAATTACTAAAAAATATTCGTAGAAAAACTAAAGATATGTTAAAAGTTAAAAATATATTGAAGCTAAAAAGATGACATGCACCTATTTTTATGGTGAAATAATATACGGCAGATTGAATGGAAGCATCAATTTAATAGTAAAATATAAATGAAAGATACCTACGCAAGTCGTGGTTAGAATTTATTCAACGGAATTAATACATTCAACAAATTATTATACAAAATTTTGATAATATATCATCCTCTCTCTAATTGAGAAATATGCACTGCAGTTTGCTTTCGTATACCAAACAGATTTCTGTGGTGAAATTCGTGTAGTGTGAATAACGCTTTCGGTCAGAACACGCAGATATCCAGATTCCGTACGCGATACGTATCATATGCATGACCGGATTACGAAATGTTATATGAATATTATACAATAAATTTTAGATTAATTTCCACGTAATAAGGTTTTACATGATTGCTCTAAACAAGAGCAATCATTAAGGCAATCGCATAAACGTTCTTGACCTTGCTTAAACTATTCCTTCATCAATAACCTATAGGATTCGTTTTACTTAGGAATATAACGATACTCGTGTTGCAGAAAATAATTATTACTCATTACGCTTTATAATCATATATAAATTCAAAATTACAAAGTCTTTCAACGATCTATCAGTTTGCAATTATAATCAAACAAAAAGCTTTGTAGTTATCAGAGGTACTCTAACAGTTAATGCGTGATGAATAGCATTCGATAAATCCAATATGTGATTAGTCATCGTAATTAATCATCGTTAATTCTATTACTCTTCAAATCTGATCTCCTGCACAATTCGTTCGTAGTTGGCTCACGAAAGTTGATTGATGAACGGCTTGTTTTAAAGTCATGAGCTGGAAAGAGTCCGCCTAACGAGAACGAGGCAAGCAACGACTTAACTTTCGGTCTCATCTGTACAAATGGCTACCCTTTTCTTTTCAGAGCCGGTTTTCTCCACTGACGCGTCCATTTTATCCTTGACACCGACATTCGATTCAGCCTTCAGCAGAAAATCGTCAAGCGATAAAAAAAATTGGTTCTCGCTTACTGATGGAAATTTATGATATCTCGGCAATTGGTTAATATTAAATACACACGTCTCACGCTGCTTTAATAGCGTATGTTCACGGTTTTCGCGATTTGATCGACACATGTGCGTTTTATGAAAATTAATCGTTCGCGTGAATCTCATCCAGAGTCCGTCGAATCCCCCAACGAACACGAGGAATAAATGTCGTCACCTCTTGTTATCGTCGCATAACAACGTTGGTTGGCGATGTATTCCCCTAAAGCCGTTCACCATCATGTGGCGACACCGACTACGTATATTTTACGATGTCTCGTGGTTGTCACTATGATCGCCGCTGCGGCCACATTTTTACACTTTAACAATTACAGGCCCAGTAAGTTGAAGCAACAATTAGTTTTTGTTAAAAATTAAAGCGCGCCATTGCAGGCTTGTGCTTCGTATAAGTTTTATTATCTTAAAAATTAAAAATTTTCCCTATTCAAATAGTACGTTCTAAATTATATCTTTATAACTACATAGGAGAAGTATTCTTGAACAGGAAGAATTTTAATTTTTAATTAAGCAACTGAAATATAATAGCAATTGAAAAACAACTTGAGGTTTTCTAATGATAGAGATCAGCTCCGTTAAGACGATAAGTAATACCTAGTGATTTGTGATAAACGTGTAAAGTGCATTTTTATTCGCGCAACAACATCCGATGTGTGCATCGTGTACGCGCATCATTAACTTCTCTTTGCTGTATGGCACTTTCTATGTGGTTTGGACTTTCCTCTCTACCGACTGTCGGCTTGCATTTTTACCCCCGGTTGTCGGGGGCAAGGAAAATTGCTTTCTTCGCTTCGAGTAAAATAAAAAAATATTCTTTTAACTTTCTTTTCTTGACTCTCTTTCTATCCTTTTATTTTCAGAACAAACATTCCTCTCCTGTGACAGACCGTGTCATCACTTGGATTGGCCTATGATCTGCCGGGTGAAACTCACATTAGAAGTCTTCCAATCGCTCAGCAAGTAAGTCAGAAAATCATTTGCCTGATGTGCCACATATCCGTCTTAAGGATTTAATAAGCCACGTACTCGTGATATAAGATACTGGAAAAACTTCGTTACGAATATACGCCAAAAAACATCAAGCCGCAAAGACCGGTCTCATTTTTACTACCGTGCAGCCAATTATGAGCATTGATTACGATTGCGACGGCGTTTCGATAATCTAATAAATAATCGGCAAGCGTCGAATTATAACATTTTTATGTCTCTTCGTACTTTTACTTTCGTTAAATTTCTTCCGCAACTTTTCAAAAGTTTTCCTTGGAAGAAATTATTTAACTCTTAATTACTTATTTCATAATTTGCGTAAGAAGTAGTCAGTTGTGTATAATTTAATATATACTAGGAAAAATAGAGAAAGCAGCAAACGAATCGAGACAGAAGATTGAAACTTTGGACAAGGTATTATATAAAAGTCGAGTGTTGCAAGGTATTGCACAATGTTAATCTATTAATTTTATTTTTATTTTGTAAAATGCACTATAATTACGTCTCTATTACATCAAGGCTAACAACGGTAAAGACACAGTGACTTATTTAGCTCGAGTTTCTCATGGAAAATCTACTTATTCGATTACAAAAATGAACTCGAAAGAGAAAGTAGATATCTCTGAATAACTAATAAAACACACTCTTTTTAGATCGTAATCACTTCGCGCAAGGGAATTATGTTGCATTTCTCTTCACGTGCGCCTCGACGATATTATTACGATTTCTTTTTTGCGATTACAACATTGTAGCAATTTTCCCACTGTTACGTGTAACCAATGCAGCGATTACGGCATCATAACGCTGGTTCGGCTCGTCGGTGTAATAACCGTTATGCAATTCTTAACCGATGTAATGCGGAAGACTTCTCGTCGATCAATCGCGCGATGTCCCGTTGAAACACCGACATGCAAAACGAATATCGCATTAGGCGTAGAACTGTGTATTCTTATCGAGAAGGCGTGCAGTATCTTACAGTTATTTGATAAGCGTGAATGAAAGTTAAATGTGTGCAAGTATTTGCTACTAGTAGTATACTTCGCTTTCTCTCATTTTTCACAAATCATATGAATAGTCCAGACAATCGTCTTATTTAATAAACGTCGAATATTGTTTTCCTTTAATAACAATTATGACTTATCTTCGTGCATTTTTAAATATTTTTAGAAGGTTAATTAAGAATTAAATATGTACAAGGCAAGTGGAGAAGCTTTTCGTGGGAATTTTACTTCGCAGATCCGTTCTTGTGCGTTTATTAAGAGATAAACATGATTTGATCTATTTCGTGTGTAGGCAGAGACTTCATGACATTTGTTACAGATCATGCGGTGACTGTCCATTGAATCAGACAGCTTGCTTGGCCAATCATTGCGTTTCCACGGATGGACAAAGACGGGGTATACTTACGGCCAATCGTCAAATGCCAGGACCCAGTATTCAGGTATGACCTCGATGTTCAACCGCCGATCAATAGTCCGGGTGCATCACACTTACCGCCGGGAATTCAATGAAGTTCATTGCAAGAGAGCATAATTTGCTTACAATATCGCCCGCCACCTTTCCACACTTTCCCACTCTCATTTAATTAAGGCACATTCCGTAACGACTTATTCGCAAATAATTAATATAGATAATTCAAAGTAGATAAAATACAAAGTTATTATATTTTAAAGCTTCAGTAGACATTGACAATTTTCCGTGTTATTTTGCTATTTTTTTATGGCCTGAAACGAAAAATTTAGATTAGAGGATTTAGTCTGAGAAAAATAAAAATTATCAGTTTGAACATTATCAAATTAAATTCGTTATTAATTAAATATATAATTAGTTATTAATTAATATCATGAATAATTGAACTTTAGATTTTACTTTAAAAATCGAGATATTAAAATCGGATATATTTGATCGGTATTATTAAATTGATCAATAATATACGATTCATTCTATGACGAATATTACTATCGTTATAATTTTAGAGAAATATTGAATTAATTGTATATAATTAAATTCATGTAGAATCACAGGTGTATCTGTTTCACATGGCTTTACCAACATAAATAGGTCTTCATTTGCAATCAGTAACCCGCAATTGCGCGAAAGTTGATGTTCTATCTCGTGTTAAAATGAAATGCTGCGTGATAATTGAGACACGTATTCAATACATACTGATAATTGATTACGCCGCGTGAATATACATATAGGAATAATCTTGCGCACGTGCCTCGTTTAATGATGGTGAGTGAACACTTTGAAGTGAAGTGAATTTTGCTGGGTATCTGATTGAGGCTTCCCCGATGACAAACATTTCGAAGCTTTAGAAATGTTGATTGAAGCTAAAAGTGTTTTCTCACTTCGCGGAATCAAATGATAATTATCTATTTTTAACCTTTATTAAAAGCTGCAAAAAATATCTTTTCTGTCATTTAATGGTATTCTTAAAATGATATTCTTTTTAATACACTTTTAAAGTCTTCATTTTTATTTCTGACAAAGGAAGAAGATAAAAGTGATACTTGAAATTAAAAGCATTTAAGAAAAGAAATAAGTGTTATGTTTGTTACAACATTTTTAACAAATTTACTTTTAAGTCTCTTAATAGTCAAAAATATATAAAATTAACGCATATTATACACATAAGTATTAGCTTGTTATTATAAAAACAAATTCAAAAAACTAAAAAAAGGCTGAGACCGATATAAAATTGAAATTAGAAACTTTTTAGTATAAATATAGTTGAATCTCCAAGTAGTTGTTTTCTATGTTATATTTAAAATTTTTGTACTTTTGTAACAATATTTTTTAAAGTGAATGAAAGAAACAATATATTATATATTAAAGATAATTACAAAATATATTTATTATTATAAATTACATGTTACTTAGATGACACTCAATCGAAATTACCAGTATAATTACCTTATTCATAAGCAAGGTCCAACATTTCAGTAAACATTTCTAATGACCGGCGTCAGATGACTAATGGCGAACTTTCAGACAGGTTTACGCTTTTACAGGTTTGTGAAAACGATATCCTAGTGGTGGATGTAATAAATCGTCTTCCTGGTAAAGCAGCAGCGGTGCATTGGCGTGGACAAACACAAATGGAAATGCCTTACATGGATGGCACACCGTTGGTCACGCAATGTCCAATACCAAGTTACACCACTTTCCAATACAAATTTCGCGCTTCTACAGCTGGCACGCATCTCTGGCATGCGCATGCAGGTTAGTAATTGTTGTTTACGGTTTACGCGCTAAATATTTTGTGGATTACAATCGAAAAATATTGATAAGATTTTCGTGGATAATTAAAAAATTGTACATATCCTTTGAAATTACTATCAAATTAATTAAAAATTATTTTTTTATTTTTAATAATTATATTTTCAATCTATAAAATTATATCTACAGATTTCGACATTCAAGTTTAAGAATGCATATTATTATTTTTAAGTTATATTATAAAGTTAATATTATTATTATATATATTAAATGTAGTCATATAATAATAATAGATTTAATTCATTAATATTGGTACCGATTTTGTATTATCAATTTTGATTATTAATCATTAAATACGATTTTTCAACGCAACAAATTGTACAATGACCAGCATACAAAACTGTTTGACCGACCCATTAAAAAAGAATCTTTTCAGGGGCTGACGTCATGAATGGCATTATCGGATCGTTAATCGTGAGACAGGCAGATCTGCGGGAACCCCATCGCGCCCTTTACGATATCGACGATCCTAATCACGTGGTCCTAGTGACCCAGTGGCAACATTCGCCGGAAGTATCGTTTAATCAGGGTTACTCGAAACCGGCGATTCTTTTGATCAACGGGAGGGGTCGCCAGCCCAACGGACCCGCGGTTCCTCTGAGCACGTTCACGGTCATTCCAGGACGACGTCACAGATTTCGCGTCGCCAATGCCGGTGGTGCCGGTGCATGCCCGGTGACTCTTTTCATCGACGGCCATCCGCTTCTTCTGATCGCGCTCGACGGACATCCTATAGAGCCGCGACAAGTCGCCTCGATTACTCTGGCCAAAGGTTGGGAGTTAATTTTTCCTCGGATCTCCGTAACAATTAACATCGTGCACGCGACATGTCAATTATTTTCCGTGATGTTGTCGGAAGAATCGAATATGTTTAATCGAAACACACATACTTCCGATTTGCATCCTTCATTCTTTCCGTTAAGAAATTGATCACGTAAGGCTATAGAAATTAGAAAACGAAGAACGCAAGAACATCTTGCACGAGTCTCGCAAGTTGTTCTCGCGTCTTCGATTGTAAATTTAAGTATAGCAGCTAATGACATTTATTTTCTTAAACGCTTCCGCTTCCGAATGTATCGGATCTTAAGTGCGTAGCACGTCCCCACCCCTCTCAGAACTTTTATCCTTTGAGATTTGCGAGAAAGTTAGAATTCGATATTGCAAACGCAAGATCGATTGGCCGGGAGTAACTTTATCGTTACTAAGAGCAAAACTTCATTTCCCGATTCCTTTCCGTCGAATTTCATCGAATACCGCCGAGACTGATGGGCAGTCTTCGATATTCGTTAAAGGTGAAAGGGCGGACTTTGTCCTCAAAGCGAGCAAACGCATCGGTTCCTATTGGATGAACGTGCACACGGCGAAGGAATGCGGAACGAGCGCGATAAATGGCGCGGCGATGCTCAACTACAAGGGCAATTCGGAAAATCCTGCTGCAACGGCGGAAGCTATCGATCAGGGCGACGTCGACGAGATAGGGACGAACCGGCTGGCGGCCGTGACAACGAATCCCGCGGAGAAATGCGGCGACCGGGAGAATTTGTGCGCCATGGACATCCAAAATATCCGCAAAATGCCGCAGATCCTGGCCAAGCCCAGGATGGACGTAACGCTGTATCTGCCGATTAGCTATAAGATGCAAGCGACGGAACTGATAGGTGCGTAACAACGTAAAAAAAAAAAAAGAATTTAATGGGAACGTCTGATGGGAGTGAAAGTGCAGATTAAGATGCAACCGGGACGTAATTGCACGGGGCATTAATTAACGCGGGCAGGCTTGGATAAAAATTCTGTCGTCCGAATTTCACCGCTTGTTTTTTATTCACCACATTATATTCAAATGCGGGTTATTAAAATTTTGCTACCGAGGATACTTTGTACGTAATAGCGTCATATGTCGATTAGAAAGCACTTTCACCGCTGTGATTTTTTTTTATAATATATCATAAAACTTCTTCCCGACTAATGTTTTGATAGCTCAAGAATTCATCTTTTCTCAGCCTTAAGGCTTTCAATGCAAAAAACTTGACTACAATGTTATCAAGAGTTAAAGAGTTAAAGAGAAATTTGTAAAAGATGTGAGTATACAAATTTTACCCTTAAATTTCAATCAATTTGACGGGAATAACAATTTTACGCGATTTTATTGTAGCTTATCGAAATATCAAATGTAGAAGTAGATAAAAGGAGCTGCGGTATAATACATTAATTTCTCATTAAATTTTCGCCATGGAGAAATCTCTCTAAATTCTTAGAAATAGGTATCTGATTGCTAACGAGACACCGATAATGGGACGGCCTACATTTTCAATCACTTTTCGCACGCGCGGGGAAGAAACTTCCGAACGCGCTCGCGTCGCAAGGCACATCGCGAAAATGACTCGCGTAATTAAAATGACATTAAGAAAACTGCGTGCGGGATAGTTTCGAATCTCGAGAGAGTGACGCGTGCACATAGGCATGATTATCTAATCGCAGCGCGAACATCCTTTCCTCCTCTTCCAGGTAACGGCGGGACGGAGGCGCGGATGTTGAACGTGAACAACGTCACTTTCACGTTCCCGTCCTCGCCGCTGTTGACCCAGGGGGAGGACGTGTCCCCGGGGATGCTGTGCACCAACAGCGACAACGAGGACGAGCTCAATGACAGCAACGAGACCGTGTCGCGGCGCCGGTGCCGTCAGGCCGGCGACGTCGGCGCGGGCGACATATGCGAGTGCGTGCACGTGCGCCACGTGCCGCTCGGAGCGACCGTCGAGATTATTCTCTTGGACCAGGGTAATTAGTCACATTCGAGCGTGATTAAAACGCAAATGCACGACCTCGCGATGTGACGCGTGTACGCTCACCTCGTGTATCGTTTTGATTTAATTCGAGCTCTCCGCATTTTTTCTACAGTCCTGCTCTCCTCCGTTCCCGTCCATCCAAAGTCCTGATGTTTGTCCGGGTTTAGAAAGTCTGAAAAAGGATACAGAAAAGATAAATTTTTCATCCGCAATTTTATGAAGAACTTTTCGTCATTTTTCTTTCTTTCGTTTTATCAATATTACATATTTTCCTTGATAAAAGTGATCTGATGATAAATATATATATTGAACTAGAATTGAATAGTACAAATTCTATAATATTCGAGGACCAACAATGCTGCAGTAATCTCGCAAATTTGATGACATTATAAAAATAAGTTTAAATAAATTCCTAATAACCAATATTTCCAGTGAGACTTTTATAATTAGAAAAAAACAATTTTTGAGTCATCAAATATTCATATTATGTTAAACTTCAATAAGAATGTTTAATGAAGATATTAATATTAATACGAAACATGACAAGGTTATTGCGTGAACTCATTACGCCAATTGTATGAAGGAGTACGGTTTTCTGCGTAATATATTGTACCGCGTAGCTCATTAGTTTAATTATTACACAGTCTCTCTAAGTCTCATGGTTGAGGATAATCTTACAACGAGCGAAGCGGCACGTGAGAGAACATTAGGGCATGCAGAGTTTACGGTTGACCCCGATGTCTGCATATCTTGTATTTGCTGCGAAAGCTAAAGTTATTGATCGAAGACTCTATCATCATAAATCACCTTGTGAGGAGGGAAATGTATAGGTACTATTTTGCCTCACAAGAAACAATACTTGATGCGTCATCACAATTTCTTCTAATACGATTGCGACAACCGAGAGAAATCCCGCGACCTCCGATAACGTGGAACGATTGGTCTCTCCTTCATAAAGCTTCGCAATCACACGAAACTAATTGCAGCATCGACCGCCGCGCGGGTCCATGATATTTTTCGTGGAATTGTATTTTCATTGACCATTTGCTCAAGGACGATTTTTCCTACGCAACAAGACCTTTTTGGTGGATTTTCTGTGTCCATGATACGAGAAAATTGTTTTATATATTTTTATAATCCATTATAGGTTCAGTATTTCGTAATTCGATATTATAAAATAAGTTCATAATAAAATAAGTTCATAATAAAAGTCAATATTATTAGAATAATTTTAGCTAAAGTAGTTGCGAGCAGTGGTAATGATTTTTTGATACTAGGAGGCATTTCTATTCAAATCGAGATTAATTCATCATCGTTTTGCCACAGGTGGTCTGGATGATCTAGTTTATCACTTACACGGCTACAGTTTTTACGTGGTGGGCGCCCGGCAATTTGGGCGAAGTATGTCACTGCAAGAGGTGAAAAAACTCGATGAGAGGAGGCAGCTATTTTCGCGGAATCTCGATTGCGCACTAACCAAGGATACCATCATTGTGCCCAAGTTCGGTGCCATCGCGCTGCGGTTTAAAGCCGACAATCCAGGTAAATCCTTTCCGTTAATCGAACTGACATAAATACTTAATGTACAGACCTCTCTTCTAATGGGTTTAATAGTTAATTTGCCAATTTTCTTCAGCAAATTGAGGATAAAAATTCTATCGTTAAAATATAATATCAATAATTCATCAACAATTCATGAATTATTAGTGATTAAAAATAAAAATGTCTTGCAAGTTGAATTTCAAAATATATAATAAGTAACCAAACTTTTGATTTTAACTTCACATTTTAATCATTAAAAATTTAATCGTTAAGCTGTCTAATATTGAAATTTTTTCAATATTAGATCTCTTAAGAAAAAAAGCGACTTTGACAAAACTACATATTAGCTGCACTCGATGGAACCATTATTCTTTTTTGACTTCGCAGGTTATTGGATGTTGCGGGACGAGCATGCGGCCGATTGGACTCGTGGTTTAGATATTATCCTGCAAGTTGGGGAACCTAGCGAAATGATAGCCGCGCCACAAGACTTTCCCAAATGTGGATCCTTCGTTGGACCCGATTACTTCCTTATATAGACTGTTTTGAATATATCGTTGAATATATATAATTGTATATAATTGTATATAATAATAGCGCTTCAGAAAGGAACCTATAGTCTTGAGACAAAAACGATTTTTATGATTAAATATCCACTTATGTTATTCGCTAAATCGTTTGGAAACCATCCAATATATTTTCTCGGAAATTCTCGCGTCATCATAATTATTTCCTCGGCAAAATTTTAATTAAATGTCAATCTCTTTACAACCCATCCATTTTCAACTTCGAGGAACTTGATATTGATTTGTAATTTAAATTATAATTTTACCATTAATAAATTTTGTTTCAAAGAATTTGCAACTTATCGCTTATATATATTATAGCGCAACTTTGTAATTTTCAACCTTTAACAACTGAGCTTCGGGTAATGTTCATATCATCGTTCGTGGAGCAATCGTGTCTGAAAACTAGTAACAGTAGTAACCGCGTACCTAATTAGCGCGCGACTTTTACCGCGAATGCACCTTTCACGCGGTGTTCCCGTTGTCGCTCGTTTTCTTCCTCGAACAAACGATAGGCGCCTCGCGATTCATCTCGGCGCACGTCAGGCGTTTCGATTATAATTGGATGTAACCGCCGATATAACCGCGATTCGTTCCTTCGCGGTGACGGATAATTCCGAGAGGTCAGGCTGAGACGCGTAGCGTCACGCTAAGTGATGTCCTGCCTGAGCGGGTTGCACACGCAGATAGGGACCCTGCTCTCCGTGCCCCACGAGATTCTACTTCTGCGACACAGGGTTTTCCGCGAGTACGCAAAAATCGCGGTCGGCCCGGACTTCATCCACACGCTGCCGTCCTTCCTGATCCTGACGGCCGCGGTGCTCGTACTCTGGAAGAATCCCCCGTCCTCCACGCGGCTTATGGACCTCGTAGGCGACGCATTCATTTACAAAGGGTTTCAGGTACAAAAATCCTCGCGATCTCGTTAACTAACGCCCTTCCGTATACACGTGCGTCTTTCAAGGTGACAGTCAGCTGCCTCGTGATTAACGCGCTTTTATGGCTATGGCTGATCCTCCAAAGGATACTCTACTGCAGCGTCTGGCATTATTGGAGTTACGTGAGTGGACTCGTTATTATATTTTTCTCGTAACTACATGTAACAAAGAAATTGCTTTCGTAATGCTTGAATTGTCCGCTTTTATGTAAGAGAAAATAAGCGCCTGGATATTAAAAAAAAGAAGAAATAACTTTTGAAAGTTTTTTCCGAAGAATAAAATATTATAATGGAACAAGAGAATTTTAGTCTAAATTATTATAATTAATTATCAGTCTATATAAACTAATCACTAATAAGTCTAAAACTGTATAGTTTCAGGCTTAATAAAATCAGCCCTTTCCGATAAATTAATTATATATATTTAATTAACTAAATTTACTACTTAATTATAATTAGTTTATAAAGACCTATAATAATTATATATAATCTACTAATTATTGTAATTAATTTACCTTTTGTGTGCGATATAATATTTAGAAAATTTATATAATCAATATAGGAATCAGAATATCGAGATATTTCGTATCCCTGGTGGCAACATGTTTGGTCCTCATATTATCCTGTATCCGTACAACCGCCGGTGATGTCAGCCGGTTTTATTAGTTGGATAATCGCGATGTTGATTGCGGTAACCGCTCTGGGATGCGCAAACTCTACAGATCGCGTGGAAACTTTCGTTAAAGAATTCTTAACTAAATTTCGAAATGCCCTTGCAATGGTCAAGTCAAATGTGGAGTGGTCACAGGACGAGTTAGTATTGCGATTCGTGTTTTTAATTATCTCCTCTCGCGCATTATCGCGTTATAAAAGATGAAAATAAAACGAGAAAAATAATACGTACTAATAACGACAAAACTTATATAAAATAAAAATGTCCTTTGTGAAAAAATTTCATCATTATCAGAACGCAAGAGATACTCGTAACTGATTGTGAGCATACTGAGGCGAACGCGGCAATGGAGGATGGCGAAATGAGCTTGGTTTGCGACGACGGCCGCTCGGAAATGTCGAATGATATAAACAACCACGCCGCGCGTGGAGATATACATCCGATTTCCTACGGAACGAATTGGATGCCGCAGCCAAATTTCTCCGCGTTCAAGGATGCGCAGCGAAAAATATCGATGAAATCCTTTCACACGGTGACAGGCGCAAACGACGTTCAGGTAACAACGAGACAGAGAGAAAATTTCGTTTCAGTGTTTAATTAATGTGAGATTATTGTTTAATTATCTCGGTACGATTTCTACGTCTCATTTTATATCCTATTACCTTTAATTTTCCCGATAAACGATCATGTGGAATTTACATACCGATAGGATTTTTAATTATCTAATGTTTGTGCTCCAAAAGAATTTTTATAAAATTTTTTACTAAAATATTTTATATTTTATATATTTTATGCATATAATAATATATAAAATCAAGACTTTATTTTATAATACTAAAATTTAATGCATCCCATAGAGCGATCATGTTTTTGAAGTTATCTTTTTAGGATGAGAATTTAAGTTCTTATTTTTTCAGAAATTTCAATAGAATTCCACAGAAAATCCTAATTGTGTTAAACAAGTGATGATGCGATATAATTGATACAATTCTCTCGTTATTAAATTTCGAAAAAAGTCCTAATTGTATTAAACAAATGTTGTAACACGGATTGTCGCAGGATCCTGACAAATTCACGGCTAAGCAATTGCGACACCGACGCGGCTGTCACACTGTGATACCGAGCAATTCCAGCGAGCAGTCGAGCGAATGTTGAAGAGACTTGTCAATGTTCGCTGAACGATCATCATCGAATAGGTCTTCGGTTGAGCAATGCTCATGGGAAGAGATTTCCTCGTAGGCGGCGCATTGATCACGCAAATGATATTGCACAAACGACGAGAAGGCGTTTATATATACCGATAAGCTTTTTATAAATTTTATAATCATCTAATATTTATGCCCCGAAAGAATTTTTTTATAAAATTTTTTACAGAAATATTTTGTACGTGTGATATATGAAACCAAGACTTTACTTTTGAACGATAGTCGAATGACTATTAAAGAAGTACAATAGTTACGTAAAGATAATGCGCGTAACTTTGCGCGGTGAGGTCGCATCCGATATCAATTATATCAATAGAGTATGTGTCTGTATATATAAAACTTTTATAAATAAACGTATAAATTTTTAAAATTTCTTATATAAATTTCTCTAATATTAAAAAATATTCTTCTTAGGTAAATATTACAAACTTATAATAAATTGTAACATACATTTATTTTTTATTCCAGTGATAATTTTTTGAAACAATTATCAAAGTGCGATATAAGTGTTTTTATTTGATTAATAACGTTGAAACTTTTAATAAAAAAATATTACTATATTCACTATTATGTTTGCCTAGTATGAATAAAATTGCTTTATATCTTATTATCCTTTTATATTTTGCAACATTTGCAAATATTAAAATTTTACACAATTTTATTCTATTTCCATGATTATTTACTCAAGTAAGTAGCAACATTTTATTAATTGTATGATTAATTTTGTAGAAAGTCAAAAGAAAATACTGTGAGAAAACATTGCGAAAAGAATAGCTAAGCCATCTAGAAAAAAAAAGGTAAACGACAGAGATCTTGTTAGTATTTTAAAGAGTTTTTTTTTTTTAAATAAAGCACGGCGTTCGAGCCACCGTCTGCGGACCCTTTGATTATTTATCGAGTAAAAGGTCCTGCCGCCTCCGCCAGACCCCAGGACTCCGTCACTTTGCACTGCCGGCTGAGGGAAGGGATGCACAGAAATGCGCATGCGTCCAAAAGGGGTAACATTCCCCATCTTGAACCGGAGCATTATTCTGTAACCACGACCCTTGTGGGGTAGGTCGCAGATATTCGTGACCAACGCGACGACATACATCAAATAAACCTCGTTCACGCTGAAAGTGCGCTTTTCCGAAAAACATCACCGTTGACAAGTGTACACACGTGCGTTATCCTGGGATCGATTTCCGGCCGGGAAGGACCACCTCCGGGAAGGAATTCAGGAAGAGGATTCGCTCCTCCGAAGTGGAGTCGGGCGTGAACGGTCCTACGCGGCGTAACTAACGTCTACTTCCTTGTACGATGTGATTATTACGCAATATTGAATTTTACGCCTGTCACCAGACACGAAAACTCGACGGTCACGGCTGCTACATCGGAATTCTGTGTACATCCTTTGGTAAGACGACCGAGATTTGAAAAAATCTGAATGCTAAAGTAAAATTTTTATCGTTAAGACGTATACGGACGACTGAGACACTAATTGTAAGACATTTGCGTTCGTTTCGTTGCCTAATCTAAATCCCTATCTAGAATATCTATTTAGAGTAAATAAAACAATGTATTAAAAAGACAAGAACTATTCTCATCACGAGTCAGATGTAAATTATATCTAACTGTAAAAAAACTGTAATAAGTAAATTGACGATATAAGTACGTTAACTGATATTAGAAAGAAATTGCATGATTTTACGTATTTGAGAATCAACGCTGTGCTAATGCGTCGTAATTAATAATGACAAACCTAATTCGAGTATCTGTAATCGATAAGCGCGTATCGTATAATGATCGAGATTATATTCGTACGCGACCTACGCGATTCGTTTAACGATTAAGTATTTTCCTCGCGCAGTCAAGCGCATGATGCAGCAGCTGCATCGTCATGCCATGTAAGGTCCGTTAATTATGGCAAGAATGAACGTAGCATTACACTATACGGACGGTAATAAGTTTATAAACCGCAATTTTTCAAATATTTTAAACGTATTTGAACGAGAGAGTAACTAGATTGTACTTTTTGACATTCTTATTCCTTTTTTAATTAATAATATGCTAGATATCTTCTAACGTGTTTTATCCATACACGTATATGTATATAATCGTTTTTGAAAAAATGTTACGTTATATTAATCCGCTCCTTTAACAATTTATGCTTAAAAAAATATCGATTGAAAAAAGCTTAAATGTCAAAAAATATTAAATAACGTGATTTTTGCGGAACAAGGCTGAACGTAACTCCGTTAGTTTGTGCTATAAAAATGAAATATTATAGATTGTAGAAGTAAAGATTTGATGATTTTAATATTTGTTTCAGTAAAGAATCGACGATATTAATATTTCTTTCAGCGAAAGAAAAATTTCAACACTTTTCACCTATTGCTAATTATTACGCAACAAGACTTATACACACTCGATTCACGTCGCTCCGAGAAGTTTATCCTTCGCTTCGTTATCAAATTTTCCATTTTTTGTTTTCAGCTTGCGCGCGCTTTTATTTTCCTCTACGTGACTCCCCTTCCCACCCTCTAATTCAAAGTATTCCCGATTGATTCTAGTACAATCACGTTCTCTGACGCAATCGCAATCCGATTGGGTATCAGCGTCGGCCTCGGACGCTTGCGGACGCCTCCGAATTTCACGACGAGGTTCACGGTCCACGTGTGTACATAGACGCGATGTAAACTCGATATTGATTTTGCGTCCAGCATCCGTGCGCGTGGAGCGCGCGCACGACCAGCGGTGCGCGGCGCGCGCGCGCGCGCGCATGATATAAACGCAAACATATGCATGTCACATACACACGTGTACGCGCACGTAGAAACGTGTATACATTACTTTGCACGTGCAAAACTCTCTCTTTATCGCCGGTGCCGAATCGGCCGGGCTACAAACGGTGAAAGAAATAAGGGAGAGGATTTCAGCTGGAGGAGGGGAGGAGCTTGAATGAGAATGAGCGAGCGCGACGCGATACTGCAAACACGCGTGTAGCGACGACAATACGCACGAATAGACGCGATACGTTGAATAGGGAACCGGTTGCATAGGTTCCCGCACTGGTCACCGAAAATCGAAGCGAAGTTTCGCAGAAAATATATAAAGCTGTCGAGGGAATCAGGATTCTGAACTGAACTCGGATAATTATCTCTGCCTGATTTCAAATTAATCTCATCGGTATAGAGAGATAAAAATTTAATTTATTGAATTCGGCTAATCCGATGTTGAAGCGAATGATTCTAAAAAAATATTCAGCGATGCAGACAAAAATTTATCTTTCGGTCAATTTTACGTAAACTTTTGCGAAATTGCAGCACTAATTACGAAAATATTTAATGTCAAATATGAAAAATGAATTGTAAAGACAACCTTCTCTTCGCGAGGAAAAATTTGATTTGAAATTATTCGAAGAAGAATATAGACAAAGCAAGTAATAGAATATAAAAGAGATATTGCAGAAGTTTTTTTTATTTTTTCTGTGAGAGATTCAGATTCTTTTTTTTAATTATTCTTTTGTATTAAAATATACACAATGACAACAAAAATGTCCACAAACTGCATTTCAGTTTTAAATTTAAAAAATTAATAAAAAAAAACAGATGCAAGTGAGATATATGTTATTTTCGAGAAAGTTTTTAAAATATTCTTTTGTTAGAAAATGTTTTAAATGGTTTAAAACACAATGAATACGTTAACACATTTGCATTGTTCGTTCACGCAGTTATTAATTATGATTCATTCGCAGAATGCAGCTGCGTCATTTAACATTATTTGTTCAAAAGGTCAACGAGATTTATGACATATAACTATATATGCACGTATGCTATCTATAAACATGTTGGAAAATCGGCGAGGTAAATGAAACTGAGCAGAGTTATCGGAAAACCAATCCCCGAACGACACTCGTAATTGCGTACCATGCAATTGCGTGCCAGACCTTATCGGAACGTGGGCGGGGAGAAATTTACCGTTAGGGGCATCGTTTTTCCTACAAATGTAATAGAGGTTACGGCGAAATGTCGGTACGAAATGTTTGAGGCAATATACATTTATACGGCTGCCTCTTCCGAAAATCTCTAATATTAAATCGCCGCTACTTAAATAAATTAATTTGCATTGAACAAAATCTGCATTTCTAAAGAAATCTTTATAATTGATTTAATCGGGCATCAATAAGGAGTTTGCAGAATTTTATAAACTCATAATAGGAGAGGAAAAAGTTTTTGTCTCTTCAAGCTTCACAAAGAAGTTTAAAGAAATAGAAGGAAACCCAAGTGTTACGAAACTTAATTTTTGAAGAAATTTAAAGGAATAAAAAGAAATTTAAATGTTCTTGAATTATTAATTTGATTTTGGAAGATTAAATTTTACTTTCCACAGAATGAATGTTCGTGACTTTTTGCTTATCCATCTTTTAATTCTCAATTTTTCGAGACATTAAAAGAATGAATCTAAAGTAAAGTTCTTCTCATATTTTGTCAAGTTGTAGCAAGACATCGCGTGTGTATCCTCTCTAGCGGAATTATATGGCTTAACTGCGTTATGAGATAGGACAAATTCGTGATAATCGATCGCACGAAGGCCGCAACAAATTTGCGTTTCATCCTTCCAATTACGCTCAAGGACATGAGCTTGACGCTTCCGCCTCCGTAGATATTTAGCATCAATTTTCGTGCTTTCAGGCTCCATGGCGGAAAAAATGTATTACTGGGGCGAGGAGAAGGACCAGGTCGACCCCGATCAGACCTTCATACAATTCAAGGCCAAATCGGTGGCGACGGACAAGAAGCGCGAGCCGTCTCGTGCTGTGCCGAAGATGACGGTGTCTTCGCCGCAGGGTAAAATGACTGAGATCGGCAACAGAGAGGAGGATGCCGAACGCGGCGGTTGGGACAATAAATTGGACTTCCTATTCTCTTGCATAAGCGTCTCCGTCGGATTGGGAAATGTCTGGCGGTTCCCTTATCTATGCTATAAAAATGGCGGCGGTAAGTCGCTGCTGGATTTAACATATAAAAGATCGATCCTTAAATGTTCAAATTTTCAATCGTCGTGTAAATTCATAATTGCATTGTATCTATATTATCAAATTTTTTATTCTTATCGAAATAAAAAGCTTATTCTGTGTTAACATAAAGAATATTTTTGTAGTTGAAAATTTTGTACATATATGTTGTTATTTTATTCGATCATTTTATAATGTAAAGTTTTAATAGAGCACCGTTATTTCATTTAGATGCTTCTCACGAGTTTTAAATTTGCCATTATAAGTCGAGAATGCAGACAGTGTCGGATTTCAGTGGCATCCGACACATTCATAATTACCCCTCTGGTTTACGACGTCATGCAATCCTTAGCATGATGGAAACAGCATGCGCTAAAGTTGAATTTCCGTGGTCTTCTCGAGTTTAATTATCTCGCTGCTAACTAGGTTCCTTTTATGTTCATTTAAAATAAAATAAGAATAAAAAGGAGAACGAAAAAAAAGGAATGAATAATTTTCTTTAACAAATGATGGAATTTTGCCGCAGGCGCTTTCCTGATCACTTACGGCATTGCAATGCTGTTTTGCGGAATTCCTATATTTTTTCAAGAAGTCGCCATTGGACAATATCTTGGAGCTGGCGGAATGTCGCTGGTAGGACAACTGTGCCCTCTTTTACAAGGTATAATGATTACTTTTCGATATCGTTATAGACATTAAGATTGGCCTAAATATATCAACAAATTTGGTAATTGCGTAATGTATTGTCGGATTTCAGGTGTGGGATATGCTACGATGACCATTGTATTCTTCCTCGACGTATATTACTGCATAATTATTTCTTGGACTCTTTTCTACCTCATAAGCACGATCGTGAATATACCGAGAGTACCTTGGAATGGATGCGGTAAATAACAAATCTCTATTATTAAGAATTAATATTTAAAACGTACACCTCGTATCGTATATCTCGTAGAATAGTATGACTTAAAAACTAGAAAGACAATTTAAAAAACGATTAAAAATATTAATATAAAAGGATTCTTAACTATAACTTACTACTCTTTTATTTTTAGATAATATTTATGTAAAATAAAATATCATAATTCGATGTCATAAAGCTTTGAATAAATCTAATATATATTAATATATGCATCCACATATATTAACATCCATTAGCATAGATAGTCAAGTTATTTCATTTTCAGGAAACTGGTGGAACACGTATGATTGTTATGATGCGAACCAAGAAAGCACGAGTATGCACGGAAAAATAAACTGTTCGAATTTTAAAAATAATACCTGTCACCATACCACACCGGTAGAAGAATTTTGGGAGTAAGTAATTAAAGAATGCGTTATTAAAGAATACTGCAAAAAAATATACAAGGCATATAAAACAGTGCGCATAGAACCATATAATGGATGTGATGGAACACGGAGAAAAAAAACGCTCGACCTGTTTCATTCAATTACTTTTAATAATCCTTCAAACTAGGAAACTTTTCCAACCCGGAAACTTTGAGTTTAATGAAATGGGATAGGTATATATGTATGGTATATGCATCAGATTTATATCCCTTGTGGGCAGCGCCTGTGAGTCACAAGCGCTGTGATGTAAGAAAGTTATTAGGGGATTTACTGTGATATAACTGTAAGAAATGCGACATTGATTTTCTTAAATCAGGTCATAGCACAGAATTCCCTCGTGTATAAATGCGTTTACGTAATGTATAATGTCGACGGTATATAATAATACCGGCAGAATACATTTATACGCATTATTATTGCATCATAGACTGCAATTTATCGAACTAACGTCGATAAAAATCTATCATCAGATTAAATATCCTTCACGAAACAAGTCAAGCAAAATAAAGAATCATCGCGATGTGAAAATGCAATTTTCGAACGTGTAGTTTGTTGCAATCATATAATGTGCGTAGTTCTAAATTTATGGTTCAATTCTAAGCAGAAACGTAAGTTATTTTCGTAAAATTTGTAAGCATTTATGACTGGAATTACAATTCTATGCGTATCGTAAGATGTACGATTATTCATAAATATCTATAATTTCTCGTAAATCTTACGACTAGCAAGAAGTTATATCTTATATCTGTAAAGATTTTGCATAAAGTTAGAAGCACTCAGTCATAAATTCTTATAAGTTTTATGAAAACAAATTACGCCTTCTGCTTATAATTGATCCCTTAATCTGAGATTTATGCTTAACTTTTCCCTCTTTTTAGAAGCATTTTCTGCAAAGTAATGTTTGCGATATCTCATACCGATTATCGTGGCATTACGTCGAACATTAATTATTAACATCGAATCGACTGCACAGAACGGTGTTTCAACTTTCAGACAACGAGTCCTTGGCATCACATCCGGCATCGAGAGCATTGGCAAGATCCAGTGGGAGCTGCTGGGCTGCCTGATTGTCGGCTGGCTGCTCGTTTACTTTATCATCCGCCGCGGTCTTCATCAGAGCGGTAAGATCATCTGGTTTTCAGCCTTGTTCCCGTACGTGGTGCTTTTCATTCTTTTGGGAAGAGCGGTGACGTTGGAGGGTTCCTACGACGGTTTGCTTTACTACGTGACGCCGCGATGGGAGGAGTTGCTCAATCCCGGACCGTGGATAGACGGCGCTACCCAGATCTTCTTCGCTTACAGCATCGGCACCGGTGCCCTGCCCGCTTTGGGCTCGTACAACAAGTTCCATCATAATTGTTATAGGTAAGCGACGTGTTTCACCGGATCTGGCTGGACACCGGCACAAGACGTCTCGTTTCCGCAGCGTTAAACTTTGATAATAGATTTTGCTTATCCAATCAATTTTCATGAGTTTTTCGTCAGAATATCGAAGCACCAATATATGAAGAAAAACATAAGAAAAAAAAAGAGATAAAAGTATACGTTTCCCTAACCGAACTTAATTTGAACTCGCAGCTCCAAATGGAGCTCGAACAGTCCACGTGTACATTGCTACTTTAGCAATTTCAGATTTCGTTGGTCCTATTTCGTAAATTATGATTCAAGAATCATAGTAGTTATGACTTTAAGGTGCTCTTTAACCACGACGCGCTAAACGCAGTGTCGTCGCAGCTGGGGTCTTTCAAAAAGGGAGTTTTGTCTTGCAGAGACGCAATAATCACTTGCGTAGTCAACACCCTGACATGTCTTCTGGCCGGTTGCGTAACGTTTTCGATACTGGGTCACATCGCCCAGGAACAGCAAACGCAGGTGTCCGAGGTCGTCAAGAGCGGACCTGGTCTCGTCTTCCTCACGTATCCCGAGGTCGTTTTGAAGCTACCCGGTGCTTCGTTGTGGGCCATTATATTCTTCGTTATGCTGCTCGTAAGAAATTGTTATTCCAACGACGGAATCGGCTGTCGCCGTCTATGTTTGTTCATGTACATCGCTAAAAAAAAAGGGTTTGAACACGTTGTCGCCCTCGGTAGGAAGTTTCTCTCGATACATCATCATTTAACATCGCTTTTTTTTTTGCTAAGAAAAATTGTGAAATATCTATAGGAAACGATATGAATACAAAAGTTAATTAGGAAATAAGTTCCAAAAAATTTTTTTTCAAAATTATTTAGCAGCAAAAAAGTTTAAATTTTACATTTTGAAATAATAAACTTCTTGTAGTGTAAAATGATATTATAACCAATTTATACATAAAGTTGTATCAACATAAACAAATTTAGTAATGACGTTTACATTTTATTTCCTATAAACAATTTCACAATTTGTAAATATAATAATTATTTGAATCACTTCATACAGTTTTTCCCCTCTCAGTTTGCTGATAGACTATTAAATAACAATGTAATGTAATAATGTAATATTGTAAAATGTAGATGCATATTATGTGAAATTTAAATTTAGATTTTGGAGCAATGGAATGGTCAAGCATATGGAGAAACTAGAATTTTTTAATCTCTCATTATTTAAACATTAAATTATATAAATCGTTTCGTTTTTATCCAGATACTCGGTATCGACAGTGAATTCTGCATAGTGGAATCTTTCATAACCGGTATGGTCGACTACTGGCCGGATACGCTTCGTCCACACAGGATCAAGTTCACCATCGCTATCTGCCTGATAATGTTCGCTCTGGGAATTCCGATGATCACAAACGTTAGTGTTCAAAAACACGTTTTTATAAGATATATATATAAGTACCAAGCGATTAAAAAATTTCAAGTGGCAGTTAATCGAGAAAAAAAAAAAAGAAAATTAAAATTACGTTTCAGGGCGGAATTTATATTTTCCAACTGATGGACTTCTACTCCGCGAGCGGAATGTCTATTCTGTGGGTGTGTTTCTTCCAAACGATCGCGATATCGTGGATCTTCGGGGCGAAGAAGTTCTGCGACTGCGTGCACCAGATGATGGGCATTCGAATGAATAAATTCTGGTATATCTGCTGGGTTGTACTCGCCCCCGTGATCATGCTCGTAAGTACTACATTTGCATCTAATTAACGTCGGAGATCAAGATTACTCCCTTCTACAAAGGGAAAATTGATCGCGGACTAGCTCGCGGAAATCGTTATATGTAAAACATGTAAAATATATTAAGTGGAGCAAAAGGAGTAAAAACCCTCCCCTTCTCACTTTCCAGTTCATCTTTATATTCCAAATTGTGCAGTATAAACCACTGAAATATGGCAGCAGCTACGAGTATCCCACGTGGGCTGAGATAGTCGGCGTATGCTTGAGTCTCTCGTCGATGATATGGATACCGGGATACGCGCTGTATTACGTAGTAATTACGCCAGGATCATTTAAAGAGGTAAAATTTGAACATATTTGCGTGCAAATCGTATGCATATGAAAGAGCCCACCCTTCGCCATTATCGCGCACATCTCGCGTAATGGCTATAATCATCGCTGCGGGCTTCATTTGAATTGTAGATGTAATCCGCCATTATGCGCGGTGTTTCTTTTTTTTCCAGAACATTCTGAAGGGTCTGCAACCGAATATAAAATCGCATGCCAAGTTACCGAAAGGCGAAAAGTCAGCCGTGATACCCATGTCGGAGAGCAGCGCAGGCTTAATTACGAAGAATAACAGTTTCCTGAGTCAAACATGATTAGCGTTAGCAATCACTTCTAACTTGTTAGGTTACACTTATCTTAAAAGTAATATTTATAGTAAGGTAAATATGTATATCTATATATAGTGGGTCCAGCACGACTGGGCATTCAGTAGTAATTTGTGTCAAAATGGACGCGTGTCAAACTAATCAGTTTCATATAGTATGCTCAGTTAAGCAATCATTATACTATTTGTTTAATAATAAGACAGTAATATATTTCTTTAGTGACGTATTTCTGGTAAGAATGTCAAAGATTCTCCTTAATTCCTTAATAGCTGGTTAATTGTAGAATCTTAATTATTGTAATAATATTTTAATATTTTAATATTTTTTTAAAAGAAACGACTTTTTCGAAGAGACTTTCTCTAAAAGAGATTATATATAATATATATTATATAATAATTATATATTAATTTAATAATGAATTAATGTTTTAAAAAGATTAGTGTTTTAAAAAGAAGATAAGCATATATATTGTCTTATAAAACCTGTTCGAAATTTGATTATCTAAATTCTTTGTTAATATTCATATAAACTATGCCAGCTGTTAATGTTTTAAGATAGAGAATTTTAACCGAAGAGAAAATTATTTCGTGATTCGCAATTAGACGACTCGTGTTGACCAAGCTGATAGGATACTCGATAAAAGGGGTATAATAAGTATTGGAAACAGGACGGGAAGGAATACTTAGAAGTAATAATAGTATACACCGCGCTAGTATTCAGATAGCTATTTACGGGCAATTTGAAAGAAGTATATTTTTATATCGCGATCACGTCGCGATAAGGTATATAAATTTTTAACGGAGAGAGAAAGAGAGATCGTTTGGTTGATAATTCGGCTGGTTTAGGAAAATAGAAAGTTCTCGTGTTGAAGCACGGCCTGCTTAAATGTCGAACAGAAATTTACGTTTCGGTCGTTTAATCAAAGTCGTGCACTGGCGAGTATTCGCACAGCTGAAGGCTCTTCCTGGTGAGCGCGGTAGGGGATTTGCTGAAGCTACATGAAATAAAATAGGAGCATAGCGTATATAGAGTAAGGTTATTGGCACAGTTACGCAAATATATTCACAATATCTGAAGTACAAGTATAATGTTTAATATTCGTATATAAAAATCAAGACGCGACGACCGAGTGCGTTCACCGAGAAGAGACGTTTTCAATTCCAACCAGTCGCAATAATCAACTGGACCGTAGCAGGATACAGAAGATTTCTATCACAAAGTTTTAGCAGTTTTATACTGCATTCAACTTCGACGGCACAAATTTTTGATTTCTTTTCCACGTTACGACCTTTATAAAACATACATTATAATGTGTTTACGATGCGACGTATAGGATTAAAGAAAATTTCCGAGGTTTTTACACGAAACTCAATATTCTTTTCGGAACATGTAACGCCGGTCATGCATTTCTCTAATTTTATAGCAATTGTTATCTTCGAATTTAAATAGGAGACATTTGCAATCAATTACCTTTGCATTTGCAATTAGCATTTGCGATCAATTACAATCGAATATTTAGTGTCTGAGACACTTCTAACAGTATTTTATAAAATGAAAAGTTAAATTTATTAAGAAAGATATATATATTTATATATAATTATTCGAAAAAATTGACTTTTTTTATTTCACGAATGTTGTCTTAATTTTTTTAAATCAAAGTTGCAACCAGAGTTTTAATTTGCTGATCGGTTCAAACATCAAAATATCTTCTTGCAAAAATTCAACAGTATAAAAGCATTTTGCCGTATTATTGGTAACAAAATTGTCATTGTTCATGATTTTTTTTTTCTACTACTTAAAATCGATGTCTCATTTTTCCAACGTAAAAACATTTTTGTCTGAAAGATTTTTTATTTGCTCGAAATACAAAAAGCAATAATGGCAAACGGAGGAAGTGCTTTTTTCAACTGGCCTAATTAATTTGGGAATGTTTTATCTTATTTAGTCCGTAAAGTAACTCATAAAATCGCGCGAACGCTATTCGTCGAAGTGTTGCAATTGTTGACGTTGTATAATACTAAGAAATGGCTGATAGCTTAACGCGATATTCGTTTCTATTTTAGTACCGTAACTGTTGCGACGCGAAGTACTTCCAATAGTAAGCTAAGAACCGAACGATATTATAAGCCAGTTGGGGTCTGCGTTGAACAACGTTGTATCTATATAGCATTATTAATTTGCAATTTCGTTTTAGCGACTGATAGATTGGCAATTGCGATGTGTACTTTACTGATTTGAACGGCGAACTGTTTGTAACGGATAATCGTATTAGAATGAAAATAGTTGTACACATGCCGGGCGCGAATCCCGCGACCGCGTTTGATTATTAATCGACAAATTATTCAATGACACGCGAACATAAGAATAAAAAAAAATTCTTTCACACCCGTTACGCGAGCAACGGCTGCGATTGTGTGTGTGTAACGTCGCAAACATTTGCTCAGCGCGTGATAGCATAATAACGTATTTCCCGTGTGTAACTGTATTCTGTAAATGTATTCAGTGTTACGTGCGCACAAAGCACGACGAAACAGAACTACGAGCATAAATTTCCGCAATTACTTACACGGCAACGTTTCTGGATATGCGTTATTGCCGAGTGGATTTCCGACCCCACGGATAATTCAATTATGGCTCTACGAATCGATGTTCGGCCGCTACAGAAGAACAATTCGTACAAAAAATTATAAATGTGTTACACAAATTATATTTCTATATACACGTATACATTGTATATGCACGTTTTATACAGTGTATAATAATATATATTACCGTTCGAAAATCAAAAAAAGGAAAAAACTTGAACCCAAACAGTATTGTTCCTGTGAATGGAAATTAAATACGAGGGGGAAACTTTTTCATTTCCAAACTTTGATTAAATCTTTAATTTTTCATAATACTTGCATGCAAAAAAAATATTTGTATTCGTTTGTATTATTCGTTATTATAAATAATAGGAATTATTAAGAGATTATTTTACACTCACACGTTTCCCGCGAAATACTTTCAAATTGTTCGCGAAACACGTGCGCCCGACATTCAAATTTCTATTTAATTTTGCCGAGAATATAAAATTTCACTAAATGTAAAGAGATTATTATTTAGGTCTAGATATAAAATTTGTTGTATCATTTGAAGAAATAAATATTCAACATACATGGAATATATCTTGATATGATATCACGGAATTTTCTCATATAAAATGGTATCTTAATTACGTTTCTAAATTCTTCTATTATATTTTTGTTTAAATTGCTATTTCTGGATTTATTTTGAAATCTTCGATTTTTTGGATTTTCCAAACTCTGCTAATGTATTTGCAAGATTTATCGACTGCGTTGACACGGATTCAGCGTGCTTCATATCTTGAGAGCCACATTTTCCTACGTTTCACGGCGAAACGTGATAAAGCAAGAGAGTGAGAATCTTTCGTGAGGTGTGTAAGAATTTTTAAATATCTTTTTAGCAAATCAGAGATATTTCTAGAAGTGTATAATTCGAGTGACATAATATTGTACACGCACTCGAAAACCGAAATTCGTTTAGACTTACTTTCCGAGCAGTAAAAAATGGTTAAAAAAAAAACGCGTTACTTGCGAATGTGTACTGGCTTGCCGTATTGTGAATGTTTCACATATTTGTGACATTACGTATACGTTTCCGGCAAAATTGTATCGATATATGTACTTGAATAAACATTAACGCCTAATTATCGCGATGGTTCCCAGTATCTGTACCCACAGCAGTAAATAAGACTTCCCAACCCTGGTGATCCAATATCTGTTACCATTGTCGTTGTGCCGTTTGTTTGTATACCATTTGTGGATGTTTGCTCTCGTAACGCGTTACATCAATTGTTTAATAATTATTTCAAGCGTAGTTACGAATGATAAAGGCAGATTAGAAGCGTCTATTAACTGCTATCAGCATTTGGGGTGTTACATTTTGAATGCCAATAGAATTGCGTACACACAATTCTGCATAGATGATTCGTGATTAACGAACGTGAACGCAACGTTTTAACGGTTAACAAAGATTATTCATAATGAATACGATTGCATAATGCTTTTGTAATATTTCGCCTCTCTCGCGAACTGTCATTAGCAAGTCGCACTAACAACACGATGTTAAAATAATTATTATACGTTAAATAGATATAGAATTTCCAGTGACTGTCTCCTACCCTTAAATATTAATTACCGGTGGCTTTTGCCAATTCGATCGAAAATTCGTTTTTACCGAAAAGAAAAGCTGTCGAAAAATATATTCGGTTCAGAGCCTTTCACGCACGAGTGTAACGCGACGACAGTGCACTTCAATTAACAGTTACGAGAGTATTTTAATTAGTAATTAAGCGCCCGGACGGTTACGTCATACGGACAGAAACGCGAACCGTACGTTCTCTCGCGGCCACTACTCGCGAGGGTGGGGTTCCATTTGGTATTTCGCAACGAGCGTTTCAACCTCGACTTTTTCTCATTTCGCGAAACGACACCGTCGTTCCGCGGCGTGTTTTACGACGGCTGAAGAAGACGACGGCGGCGGGCGGCGCGGCGGCGGCGGCGGAAGCGCGGGAGGCCCTGCATGTCGCACCCGTCTGCTACCGCACTAAACTCGATCGTTACGCGGTCTTTTATTTTGCGGCGGGAGCTATTATCGGGGTACTAGCGCGCATCCTCTCTCTCTCTCTATAGGACCCACCTATTATCCCGGTCGCCGGCAACGCTCCCTTTTACGTAGATGGGCGTCACCGTCAGGAGCTTCTTACACGCGCGAAACCGCCTCTTGACCGTGCGAGCTGCGCCCGCGGAAAGGATGCATTTAGTTAGATTAAATAATGTCGCGGAAAACTCGAACACCTGCATCTCATTTTCTTCCCCCTTTTTTCGCTGTTTGGCACGTGTAAATACACGGTTTTAAGTTTCCCGAGCGAAGAGAGTGCACGACGTTGGAGGAAACTTTGTTAAAATGTCTCTCAGAACAAGAGTAAGAATGTTTTTAATTTTATAATTTGCATAAATTTCAGTGATAAAAAAAATGAGGCTAAAGTGCGTCTTTTATCTCTCAATTTTATTCTCTAATGAATTGCTACTGTTCATTTTCTCCTACTTTTGTCTGGGGTTGCCTAAAAAATTATTCGAGTCTGGAAGTTGGTGCATAGGGGACGTTCTATTATTTATGTCGTTTTTTATACTAACCAAGATTGATAATCAGAGAGTGAAATAGAACTTTTTCTCTTAACTAGGCTTATTTTTTCAGCGATAAAATGTGAGAGAATAAAACAAAAAATTAATTTTTTCCACATATCAATTATACAGATTGCTTCAATTGTTTAAATTATTTGCTTAAAAAAATTAATTAAAAAATCCTATTACGTTCTAAATATCAGGAAAACAAAGCCAGTTCAACAGACTAAATCAATGTTACCTGAATAAAAGTCAATAACGAATAAGAATTTGATATCTACACGGGATGATTTTAGAACTAATTGGACTGGGTTAGAACTCTTTTTTTTAAGTCAAGATAAAAAACGCGGTAGAAAAAAAACTTTGTCACTGTTTAATATTAGATTATACTTAATCTATCACTCTATGATTATATTTTTTCGAACAATGCACCGATACAATAAAAAATACATTTGTTTTCAAATAAAATCATATATATTTTTTTAAATCAATATACCTGCGAATCTGAGCGCACGAGTTTTTACTATTGTGGTTATCTAATTAAATTATATAACAAGAAAAATTATTGTATTGATACCTTCGCGAGATTTTTGACTATAACTTACCTAATCTTCAAAATTTAACCTATCAAAATGTTGTAATTGCGAGAGAAATACATATATAAAGCATACGTAATAAATTATAACACGTCTCCAACTATATATTTAATTTGTACATAAATTAAATGTTGTAATTTTAATATAACTTTTTAGTGGCTAAAATACATATTTTAGTACATTTCGATGACATTTAATTTGTTCCATTTAAAAGCCTTAAAAGCAGACCATATGGCATATTTTTAGTTGTATTATTACGTAAAATTTGCAAATTAAATTATTTTTGCCCAACATAATTACGACGCAAAAATAGCGTTTTATCACTATTTTCGTGTGGCCACAGGTAAATGGCTAACGCTTTTCGTGCTCTATATCCATTATAACCGATTCGCTAAGTTTAGCTATCGGAAAACGGGGCAAAAGACAGTACGATATGCTATCGTGTTACATTTACCGCGAAAGGATAGTAAGCTGCACCCTGCTTTCGATTCTCCTCGCCATCGACTTGTATTTCGTGTGCTGATTAGATCCGACTGATCTGATTCTGTTGCGAGATGCAGTGATCCCAGAAAAGTGCACGGTGCTAATTCTTTTCTTCGTAAATGTAAGATACTCCAGTTAATTGACTTTTATACGGATTTCGTTACAATTCAAAAACAAATTATGCAATTTGAGTCGTGTCTTTTTTAAGATTTCAAGAATTCTAAACTACATTTGTTAGATGCTATATTTTAACAATTCTCAACAATTAAATAAAAAATCCTAATTCGCTAATTAAATGATAAAATTTTATCTCTTTAGCCTAAATTCGCAAAATAATTCCATGATTTTTGTAGTAGTAATTGTTTAATAATAAAAATCTAAAAGATATTCGTATTTAATTTTAATTATGTAATTAAATATGTACGCATGAGAGGAGTGTACTACCGATATAGCATAACCATTTTCTATCTTTTTTCCATTTCGACTTTTTAAAATCTTTTCTTTCATTTTTTAATCTTTTTCCAATTGAAATAATTATTACATTCATATTCACTTTATTATTGTCTCTTCATAAGTACGTATTTCAGAAGCTAATATTATCATACTAATATTAGCATTAATAAAAGAATATTTATTGAGAAGAATGAAATATTCTTTCATAACTAATTAATTTCATGTCTGTAGAAATTGTATGGTCGTCGTCAATTCGTGCTGAGATAAGTGTTTCTGCGAATTAAATCAACAAAAAATTAAACCAACAAAAAATAACCTTTTACGATGAAAATAATTGTAACTTCTCTCGGTACAAACGTATTCATTAACATCTACCTAATGCGAGGACCTCAGTGATATGCCTCCTTTAGCGAGGCAACGATCGCGTTCAAGAACATAAAAAGATTGGCATTTCAAAATGCCATTTAACAAATATTATATTTATTGCAGATATCGAAATTTGTTAGATAAATATTTAACGATGCGAAAATCGCAAAAACGTTCCGTAAAGAATGAGAATGAAAAAATACCTCGCTTTGCGAATTCTATTTGTAATCGATTGATAATATCGGTTTTTCGAATTTCTGTCAAGTTTCGCGTGACATATTAATTATATTGGAAACGCGATTTTTTAATGTCAAATTTTGCGAAAGTGAGATTAACTAAGAATAAAAACATCTCTTATAAATAAATTTCAACTTAAAAAATTGTATGATTGACGTCAACTCGTTGCTAAAACCAAAGCTTCAGAGAATTCGATAAATCCAGGTTTAATTCTGCAACGAGTCGCCTAATTTTAACAGGGTACCGACTCGATGAAAAATAACTTTCCATAATAAAGAACGTTACAGTTTCGGCGATACGAATGTATTCGTTATGTCCATCTGTTCGTTAACGTTCATCTAACGCGAGATAGACAACGATAAGACCTTTTTGTCAGGAAATGATCATGGTTAAATACCGTGGAAAGAACGTAACATCACTTTACGATGTTATAGTATAGTTTTAACAAATGCAGTTTGCTTAGCGATTTGACGAAATATATGCGGAATTACACCGTATATATTCATTGTAGTCAATGACGACTGTCTACCGTGCGTAGATTTCCTTACGTGTGATGTATTTACGCTGCGTGGAATCTTCGAGCCAAATTGAACCTACCTACCTATCTTGATTCTGGCCACATACAGTCTGAATGTATTGCAGCCAGATCGATATGGAGCAGAGAAATTCCTTCTGCTGTCGACTAATTATTATCGCCGGCAGATAACGTTACGCGCGCGATTTATTATTACACGCACCCGTCGATTGCAACGCACAAAGATGCATAAAAATGAGCATTCAATTAACTGAAAAAAAATAAACTCGCAAAAAATTGCATTAATAGCCCGAAGTTATTACGAGTATAAACTTCGTTAAAATGTACAAGCGTATTAATTAAACAAGCCTGCATTATTTCGTGACGCACGTGACTTTTATATGACTCAGAATTATAAATGCATAAATGTTCAATCGTATGAAAAATTTTAAATAAATTTCGTTTTAATTAAAATACTCAAATTTACTTCGTGAATCCTACGAATTGATTAAACTTTACGCGATGTGGATTAATTTTCAGAAAATAATTTATTAATTAACATTGTCAAAAACATGCAAATCAAATTTTCATCTAAAGCCTGTCTATCACATCATTATCTGAATATGATCATAATGAATAATCAACAAAAGACATGGCGGCATGCTAACCTTTTGAAGTCTTATCTCGAAAACGTTCAACAAATTAAATTGAATAACAACCTAAAAGACTTAAAAGATATAATAAATTTTTCTTATAATTATTACTATACATTTCATATTTTCATATTCCTCTTTTTTATTCATTTGAGTAACGTTAATCCAAGTAAAACAATTGACTATTTCAATGGTCTATTCCTTATTTAAAGATATATTCTTTATTTAAAGACAATTATTTATTTTTTTTATAAAAACACAACGCGTAAATATCCTGTTTTAATGTTTATTTATCATAAAAAATAAATAAATTCAAATTTAATATTTTTTTAATTCAAAAATTTAGTTATACGTTTAAAATTAATATTGGTTAAATAATGTTACTAATATTTTTTTATTTTTATATTATTAAACGAAATAAATAATAGTACGACGTAGAACGACGAACATTGGTAATTTCTTTGTGTGTATATAGGCGAATGTATCCTCGAGCATATAGTACGATAAATATAAAAAATAGTGCATAGAGTGAATTAAATAATCATCGTAATCCTTTTTTATCCATTTTAAGACAATGAATCGCGATCGTCGTTCGAGAATATGGGAAAAACTCGGTCATGTACGAATTATTAAAATCGCTCGATACGTTGCACTTTCAAAATTAACGCGCGATGCACCGGTTACGGTTCGTTTATCCAGTTAAATCAGTGGCGACGGGTACGTCAGGGTAATAAGTCCTTTCATCATGGAGAGATTATCATCAAAAAAGTATATAAATAGCGATACATTAAAAAAAAAGAAGCATTAAAGATATATATATATATATCCTAATCGCTTATTTATAAATCATAATATGTTGAATAATTTTTGGGATTGATTAATGTTAAACACATTTTTCGTCATCGACGAATCCTT
>NW_012026853.1:744154-765319 GCF_000956235.1 Wasmannia auropunctata
TAGCTTCATATTTTATATGGCTTTCGTATGTCCGTTAGATTATACTTCAAGATATATAAAATTGAAGATGTTTCGTGACTCACCGATCGTAACGCGAAGCTGTTACCTCGCAAGAATTTTAATGTTTAATATTTCTTTTATATTCCTTTTTGTATTCTCGGATCGGATAAACTTTTGAATTTTACTACGTACTTGCGTTGCTACAACAAAATGCTTACAAAGTGTTAATTGTGAAATCCGATGACACTTGTGTGATAATCACTAATTGGTAAAGAATGATCACGTTTCGGGTGAGAGGTGGTACGTGAAGCAGCTCGCTTCTCTAATCTCTTTTCGCTAGCTCGAGTGCTGCTGAGTAATAGCCGAGTAATAGCAGTTGTCGACTGCGCGAATGATAGCACAGCAAGTTTGCGTACACAGCGGCACACTGTGTACAGTATATATCTAACTAGAAAAAAAAATATCAAAAGCCACGTACCAATCGACTTGTTGTTATATCGAAAATATTGTCAAAATATCGTTTGACGGTTGCAATTAACGCATGCAGTAAATACTTATTCTAAAAATACTAATAAATACTGAGATGTAATTAACTACGATAAATACCGAGAAATTAAAATAAAAAAAAAATAGAAAATATGGAGAATAAAAATTTAAGACAAATATTTTTACGACTGTTGCACATGTTTCGAGTTTTTCCGTGTGCATAGCTCCAAGCTAACTTATTTTTTATTTTCACCTCCTTCTCTCTTCATTTATGAAAAGCGCCGTTACGATATGGGTATTTTAGCCTGACTCTGTGTAACATAGTTTAGCAAGCAATTAACGGTACTTGCGAAATATACAAGCACCGTTGAAGCATTGTCCTGTGTGTTTCGTCGCTGGTTTCGGGTGGCCTAACTCATCGAACACGATCTCCGCATCCTCACGACGTTATTGACAGTAAAACGCAAGGCTTAAGAACCTTTAAGCAACGTGACGCTACTTTAGGACGTGAGCCCGCAACGCGTCGCTATGACGACACCTCTTATATACATATACTTCTGGTGCAACTAGTATATCTAATGCTGTCCTCCTCAGTCTTAAAAAAATTATAAAGGAGGATTTTATGTCTGAAAAGATTTTAACTTTTAAACATATTGATTTTTATATTAAATATATAAGTAAATAAGTTTTTCTTATTCATAATACAATCATGAAAGCAGTAAAGCAACGAAAAAAAATTTTATATCTTTAGTACGTTATTTTCGATAAAAATATTTTTGCTGTCAAAAATAGGTCAAGATTGAGAAAAAAAAACTAAAATCAATGTAAAATGTAGAGGTAAAATTAATTTAAAGCGAGAAATGCACATTATTGATTTATTCATTCTGTGAATGGTTTTATTTGCGCATTTCCCACTGGAAACTATTTTAGATTTTGCATAAATGTAAGCTAGTATGTATGAAGAAGTGATAAATATAAACAAAAAAATATTTCATTAATATTTGAGAGAGAGAGAGAGAGAAGAGGGAGGAAGTAAGAGAAGAGGGATGCTCATACATGTGATTAAATTTCCATGAATAAATGGGAATAAATAGATCCAAATGTATGTATGTATGTACATAGTTTGACATGACATGCATATTGACGTATGACCTAACGAAACGTATTAGACTTTACAAGACAGAAGAGCGGAAACCTTCACGCGGTGTAGGTATTTTGGATTACGCTGATAGCAGAAATGTACAGTCGTGGACACATTTTGTGTCGCTTGCGACACTTTTTTTTTATAGGTTTCTAATATATATTTAATATACGCATAATGTATACTTTATAGATAACTAATATTTTGCAAATGCGGACCACGATGTACTATCTTTAGTCTAGAGACAGTATAACACCAATCGTGGTCCGCATTTGCAAAATATTAGTGCGTTTTGAAACCTATAAAAAAGAAAGTGTCATAACCGATGTGTCCATAACTGTACATGTACTCATACACGCACTCACGTACGTATCTTTGTTCATATTATTATGCGTCGTGTAAAATTATTAATAAAAGACTTCTTTTTTGTTCACAGTTATTTATTCATTAGAAAGTTGTTATTGGTTGTAAAACGAGGCTTTTGTGTAAAAAAAAAATAAAAAATGTATTTTCACAAAGTTCTCCGCATTGTGGTCAATTTTAAGCTTCACATTCGAATTGAGCAGATTCAATAATATAAAGATAAACCAATTTCGAACATTTCCCTTGCGGGCAAAGGCTCTAAAGTGCCATCGTACTTTAGAGCTTTTTTTAAATTTCGTGATATTTTTTTCTTAATCTAAATTCGAAATAATTTATCTAATTTAGACACTTATCTTTCGCCCAACGATGTTCGCAGTCCCATTTCTACAATTATTAGAAAAGTGCAATAAATGAACCTTTAAGTTCAACCTTGATGTATTCAACAACTTCTCATACTTATGAGTGGTACAGTAATTTAAGACGCAAGAGTATATAAGAGGCTAAAGTGCACTTAAAAAATTACCACGGATAAACTCTCGCGGCGAGTTGTAGGTAACCATTATAAATCTGGCCTGCAACGCCTTTCATAACTTTTTAGAACATTTTACTTTCGTGCGCGCATATATATACACGCACACGCCTGAAAGTTTCTATAAATTACGTTAAGGTAATTTCGAGAAATTACGTACTTGTCAAGAAGTAACATTTTTATAATACATCGTGCTGGTCAGTAATACTGCATGGCACATTCTCCATTTAATGTCCGACGGTTTATTATTTCGCGTATAACGCGTAACGCTTTAACGATCGTTTTTAACGCTAACTTTGTTATTTTCTTACTATCGGATCCCTTTGGTTGTATAATATTATATCACCAGTTTCTTTACTTTATCACCGCGGCTTATGCATAATTCATCGGGATTGCAATTATTTTTACCCCGAAGCGCGCCTTCTTTTCTAACAACGGAACAATATTATGTACTACATTACAGAAATTATTTATACGAACTCGCATTGCTCATAATGATCAATTCAGAATATAATTACAACTGGAAGAATGAAAGAGAAGAAATGAAAAGCACCAAACTTTTCTTATGCAAAACGTTTCAGAAAATACCATTCGCCCTTATTAGAAGAAGAAAATATGTGCATTGCACTCCTTTTTATTGCAATTAAATATTTTCCAACTTTCACATCTACATTTTGTATTTTTTATCAGCCGGTTAATAGATTAAAGGGAACGTAAAAACTTCAACATTTTTTCATATTTATGCACATTTAGATTCATGCACTCTAGCGGAGCAAACTCTTCACGTATTGCATTTCCTTTTATTCGAGCACCTTTACTGCTCATGACACTCCGTAACTTCAAAACTTTCCGGGACTTTTAAAATTTTCCTGTATCCACGGATGTGAGAAGTATGCAAGTGGAAGCCAGAGAATGGACTTAAGGAAGAGATAAGCTTGCTTCAAAAGACCTCTTCGCATAACGAAGATTTATTCCGCAGACGACTATAACCGACTCGCGCTTTACTTCGACGTCTCAGACCATTCTCGTGCATTTTAGTTTTAAATTCCTATAACTTAAGATACAAATCATTATATTCCCTCGATATTAGATTAAATGCGCCGCATCTAAAATAACTTTTAATCCATCTGTTTATTATATTTTATATATATATATACACATATATACAGGGTGTTCCCGACTTCCGACTCTCACACTAACAAGAGTACTATTATCAGATAAAAACATTACACGTCAATTGTCAACGCAAAAATTAGAAGTTGGCCACATCGCAGGCCCGAAATTGAAAAGTAGTAGCTACCGCAAAATTTTAAACTAAAATAACTCTTATAATTCGTAAAATAATTTCGTTATATTATACATTGTTGTATTCGTTAAAAAGAATGCTACAACTTTTATCATATTAAAATTGTTACCTTACTGTGCAAAAATTAATCATGTCTTTTCGCTCTTTAACATAAATAATATATCTAACAATAAGTGATCACTGTGCTTACAATAAAGTTTAGTCAGAGTCGTTTAATTTGATATTATATTTATTAGGTCTATTAGTTAACGAGATAAAAAGAGATGGCCACTTATACGGGGACACCCTGTGTATATATATATATATATATCTTTCTCTCTATCTAAAAACAAAAATAATTATTAATAAACAATTTTTAAATTTTCTATAAACTTAAATCCGATAATTTACAATTTAAAAAATTTGGCAAAGAATATTTTACATTTTCTTAATTGAGAGAAAAACATGTAATTATTGTAAAAAAGGAAAGAATAAGAAAGCAGGAGATTATTTTTATCTTAAGGAACAATTATTGTTTCGCGTAGTTCTTTTAAATTATCTTGCACGAGATAACACTTCATTTCTCAGGGGATCGTTTAATAACGGTGGCTACTTATATAGACTAACGATCGCTTGAACACGCGAAAGTTCGAGATCAAACTCTGTAGATTTTAGTTTTGTGAACGAGGGGTTATTTCTGTGTGCGCTCGAGAGTCGCGTGCAACAACCTCGCTTGCTACATGTCAAATAATCAATAAATGCCAGTTAGTTAGCGTGTCGATATTTGCATGTTGTCGATATTTACACGAATACCTTATTTTCGCTCGTCTATTTAAAAGTATATGAGAAAAGAGGTTAACGTGCAGATTAATTTCCATGTTATGGTCGTTCCGATTCATTTTTAATTTGCAAAAATAGATTTTGCATGTTTATACATATATCTTACACATGTTATGTATATTCGTTTTATTACTTATACATGTATGTATACAGGATGCCTCGAAATTCGCGAACCGAAATATTATAGCAAGAAAGTCTTCGAAAAATTAAGTAAAAAAGTTATTTGTCAATTTTTATTTTAAGCAGTAGTTTTTGAGATATAAGAGTTTAAATTTGGCCAATTATACATTACGGTTAAACGAAAACATGTCCGTGAATAGTGTGTCGATAGTGTTAGTGGTCGCGCATTTCACGTGTGTACTCTATAATTGACCAAATTTAAACTCTTATATCTTAAAAATTACTGCTTAAAATAAAAATTTACGAATAACTTTTTACTTAATTTTTCGAAGATTTTCTTGCTACAATATTTTTTGATTTACGAATTTCACCCTGTATATTAATTTGTTGTTAATTGCAGTTAATTGTTTAAGGCTGTCATCACCAAAGCAATGAAAATTTTAGATATCATCGTAAATACGGTGTTCTCTGGCTACAAAATCACTGTCATCCGTGATTTTGAAACTAAAACGCAGACTCAGCTTTCAAGAACTGCTCCAAGAGTGGAGAGAATGAGAACGAAAATGAGATAGAGATGATATTTTATGAAATCGTGTATTTCAGCTTTCGGTAACAGATAAGATTTCGAGATGTGCTGACTCGAGAAAAGGAGTGATTTTCTAACCGGGGCAAAAGGTGACGTGCTCATTCTGAAAAAGGGGTGATTTTCTATTCGGAGCAAGGAGTGATCTTATAACCGAGAAACACCGTACGCAGATAAAAAGTGTCTTCTGATTGGATGGATATTACTTATAAATCGCACCTACTTCCATTGAATCTATAAGACATGCAATCATATGTTACAAAGAGAATATGTCAAGTATCATATGACGAGTTAGCAATTGAATGTTCTTATTGATCTGCGAAAGTGTGAAATATTCAGCAGCCCGAGAGCTTCTAATTTGCCGTTTTCAGTCATCAATAGTGGAAAGTTTTCCTATTAATGCACACCAATATTTATTGCAAAATAAACTTTGCGGTTATACATAGACAACAGTTTAAAATGAAATTGACATTTTCTGTTTCCAACAATAGTAACCAATGTCTATTTTTATCAAACCACTGTTTTCCACTCAAAGTTAAAATAGTACATATTTGCATATTTTAACAATACGTAATTATTCCACAACATTGTCATAAATGCCACTTTTGGATATTTCAATCAAGAGATGTAAAAACAAAGATTTATAAATATAATCTATAATATATTAAAAAATCCCATGAATCTTATATTAAGTCCCACATCGAAAATTTTCTTTCAGTTACATTAAAAATTTCAAATGTAAAAAACAAAGTAGCTCATTCAATAAATTGTACTACAATATCCTGTATTGGAGAAAATTCTCGTTGAGACCTTTGTACCGTCCACTGACAGCGGACATATCAAATGAAGTAGAACACGATGTGACATTTACTTCTTATAAATTAAATTTTCTGTGAAATCTGATTTGCACGTAAATTAAATTTTATAAAAATCACGGAGTTACGATTTGTTGACAAAGACATCTGCAGCAATCGTTCGATAAAAATTGGCGCTTATCACAAATATTTTATTAAAGCTTATTTCAATTAACAGATAAATGTCTTCGTGTTTAAACTAGATTACTCGTATAACAATGTTTGCCCCGATACACATTTTACCGTTTTGTGACTAACGTAAAACAAAAATTATATCTCTTTCATTATCCGATCTCTTTCATTACGCGACCTTTTAATTGCCAAACGTAATTGCCAGTTAACATTTTCATTTATCATCCTTCGGGAAATATCTGGGAAAACATTCGTGGCTCAGTTTTTTTTAGCATCGAACGTACCGAACGGTTACGGTATCAATTTCACGATGCTTATCGCGCTTCGCAATTGTAATTTTGTCACTGTAATATTACGATCCCCGCGGGGTGTAACATCGTGTAATATATTATTTAACAATCGAAGTTAAGTTGCAGGCGGTGTTAGCGAAGATTAGCGCGAGCTAAAAAAAAGGTTTTAACGCCGTATTCAATGTATGTAATCAATCGCTCTCGATTCGAAAACGGCGAGGCAATTAATAACATAAACGCTCCATTAACAGAGAGGATTTATTCATTTCTCGCGCGACACGCTTTATCGCGTTTCGCATTCGCAACGAGACGTATAAAATTACGCGGCGACTATTCCAGAACCAGAACAACAAGGCTGTAATCGAGTGCCGTGGTTCCGTACTTAAATTCTTTGCGGTCGTGGGCCGTGTAAAGTCTTACATTTAACGATTACTCTGCCGTGGAGTATCAGATGACGCGCGATTTCGTAATCACGACGGGGAATATGAATTAGAAAAATTTCACGTGCATCACGCATCGCGTTTTTTCGCAGCCACGGGTGTGCGTTGGCTTCGTGCGCAAAACCCCGCAAAATCCCGCCGCGCATACTTCATGCAGAAATCTGATATCTTTATATATATTCGTGTTGCACGCGAGAGCGAAACCTTAAAGAAGTTTGTTGAACGTCTCACGTCGCATCAAGTTTCGAAACTCCCTCTCGATGCAACGAATGCTCCAGTTTTAGAGCGTTGAGATAGGCCCCGCGGATTCTTTATCTTGTCTCCTTCGGTTTCCCGATACGTCGGAGTATAACGGCGGAAAATTCACGGTAGATCGGACACCACAAATTATTTTGCACTGAAAATATGCTTCATCTATCGTCCGTACTTAGATTAAAGAATTGAGTATCTAACAAAGACTGGTACTCTTTATTGAAAATTTCGATGAGATTTCATTAGTTCCTGTAATTTATAAATATCTTCCTAGTAATTTTAAAACCAATTACATTTCTAAAAAAAGAATTATTCTTGCTTTTACTACAATTTTATCATAAATTCAGGTCATATTATCATAAATTTTCTTGTGTTCATTAAGCGCATTACTATTAAATACGCTAACTTTTGAAAAAATATAAATCGGAAAGTGTAATTTTTGAAGCAGCAATATAATTCTAAAGCGTAGAAAATGTTACGCCATATATTTTTTCCCATATTTTATTCGATAAAGTGAGCAATATTCGGCATTTCATTCGGCTCGGCCAATATTTAATCCGTTGAAAAGGGCTGTGAAAAAATATGTTATCGTGTAAAAATAAATTTTTCTTTGTTTTTTTTTCCTTTGATAAGTAAAATCTGTGTTTTTTTTTAAATTAGAACGCACCGGTTGTTAAACGTGTAATTACGACCAAGTAATATAAATTAGTAAGCGAGTGCAGCTCAGATTTGTTTTTCATAAATATTTATTTCATGACGACTCATTTATTCGCATTTCTCATAGAAGCTCTGGGTAATCCGTTAGCAACCAGAAAAGAAAAAAAAAACAAAAAAAGCGACATGGGTAGGGTGATAAAGATTACTCGTCGCTTTTAAGAAATCCTCTCGCGCTGCATTAACGGCAAGTAACGGAATTTGCCTGCTTTCCGTCGGATAAGTACTTAAATGCAAATAACATGCTCCTAACAAGATATAAAAGAAAGAGCGGTGGGGTTGTACTCGGGCAAATGCATCGACGTGATATAACGTGCAATGTATATTAAAAAGAAATTTTGATATATGAGCGATATATTTTGATAAAGCGCAAAGCAAGAGATACATTTAAATTTATTTCACCATAAACTATGATTAACGATCAAAATATTGGAATGCGATGAAGGATAATTATTTATCGTGGTATGTAAAAGTTCTGTAAAGAGTTAATAATTTCATCATTTCTGAGCTATCATTTCTGCTTTTCGAAAAGTTCCCAATTTCCTCGTCGATCGTAACTCTCTAAATTTGGCCTCGACGTTTTTGGGTCACTCGATTCTCAATGAGGCATGAATATCGAAACGGAGTTTCCTCCTGCTCACTGCAGCGGACAGTCGGAGACGTCAAGATGTGTCAAATAGCGGCGGCCAGAATACCGGAAGCGGATCCGCGCGGTTTTCCTCCCGTGGCTAAGAACCCGAAGATAATATAACACGAAAGTCTCGCTTGGCTAGTCACTTACGCTTCCTCTTCCTTGAATTTCATCCGAGAGACGCCGGCGGCGCCTCACCCTTTTTCCAACCCTCCCCTGTACACCCGCGCGGGCTCTTCCGTTTTTTATCATCGCGGCGCCTGGGTTACACACCCCGAGAAAGTATTACGTGCATCCTGTTCATGATGGAGGAGCGTCGGTTTCCTCTCGACGACTGCCGCAATTTCGCCGCGATGCCGAGGTACGCAGAGATTTCGTGACGACGACGATTCGGGAAAACTTTGCGGCCGTTTTCGCTTCTCTCTTTTCCAGCGTCTCTCACAATTATTTTAATTGCATAAAGTCCTTTCAGAATATCTCGGTTTCTCTCAAATACGGTCGAGAAATTTATGAAGCAGAGGATCATTGCGCTCGCAAGTTTACTTCCGTTCTATCGCTCTACTTTAACTTTGCTTTTTCTTTCTTATGCTCATCTCAAATATCTTTGCGATTGGCTTCCGCTTTCAAAGAAAAAAAATTTTCAAAATTTTTTCTGATCCAAAACTATCTTACTTATATACATATTAATTCAATTTTTCGACGATATATTTATTACGTTATCGGAAATAGACAGTACGTGAGTTATGTATAATTTATTTTACATCTCGCTCGCAGGATGTGATGGTCTTTTACGAACTGAAATATAGAATGTTACATCTACATCATGCGTGATACATGCTGCTACTAAACCGCTCTCAATGTTTAAATTTCCGACATCACTTTTTCTCTCATATCCTGTTGCTTAAACCTTTTAGTCACAAACCTTGTACATGACTATTACATGAAAAATACACCATAAAAGCAAATGAAAATTAATAAAATATTAATCCATTAAATTTCTCTTTGCAACTTATAATATATTTTATAATATTGTTATTTTCATGAAAATGATAAATCGAAGAGGTACATGTATCGTGATTACATTTTTATCTCGTTCGTCAATAATTATATTTATCATATAACATCAAAACAGATTTTTAATTATTACAATATTAATTATTACAATGTTTTAATTATTACAATCGTAGGATAATTGTCTGCGAAATTTAGCTGCGTTTAATAAGACGTTCTGATTTTCGTATATAGCAACAAGTATTTCTGAACGCCGCTCAAAAAAGTTCGTAATAGATATGCTCAACTTGTCGTGTTATTTCGCACACATCATTATCGACGTCCGTACTTGCCACATCCACCTTTCGCATTCGCGAGAATGGTGAGGTAAGAGGAAGCGAAGTGGCTAGAGGTGAAGGCAAACGTAGAACAGGAGTGGCAGTATTGACCCAGTTGCCGGTGGCGCTCGTTGTTGCTCGTTCATCCTCTACGCTCTTCGGCTCTTTCCTCGCCGCTCGATTAGGCCGAAGGTGCTACGGCAGACGCGTGTGCGTACACACGCGCTGACCATTAATGACGCCTATGTTTACGATTAGCGATGGTCATCACGTGGGCGTAGGATAATTAATTATCTAATTCTTCGATTTGACATTCGACATGCTCAGCGGCGTAATCTGAATTAATTTTTCATACAGAATATTCCAGAGTAATCGGATGTAGTGAGGCTTTTATTTAGATAATTAATTTCTTTTTTAATTAGAGGTCGAATTAAAAAAAAACGATGTTATTCCGTTATGTTATTATTCTTCATCAAAACATTTTTGCTGATGGCTTCACTAATCGATTTCCATGAAGCTATTAGATAATAATAAATTGAAGACGTTGTATTAATTAAGCTCGCCGTGGATATTTAGTTCCGACGAAATATGTCCTTATTACTGTAACTTAGAAGGAATTTTTAATTTAAGACTTCGTTGCCAAAATATGTAATTAAGAATTTGCGTCACATAACATTCTTCGACAGAATCTCTCGATATAATGAAGTATGCTTAAGGTTCTATACTTATACTTTCTCTCTCTCTCTCTCTCTCTCTCTCTCTCTCTCTCTCTCTCTCTCTCTCTGTTTGTAATAATGTTATAGAATAGATTTACGTCATCGTAAGATAAATGAATAATTCATAAATAAATATCAGAAAAAAACGTTAAAAACATCCAACTGACAAATGATACAGAGTAATAACACTATATCAGCGCATCTAAAAGACAAAATGTTTGCAATGCGATATTTTAGGGATTTAAAATATTACGGATCATTGTATAATCAACATATTTAGGACGTAAAGCGGATGAGATCGATTTCACGGATTTAACTTGGGCTACGAATCATTCGATCCGATCTATTAATATGAATATTTTGCGTCAATCGATTCACTAAAACAGAATACTTGCACACACATTCTCTCTCTCTCTCTCTCTCTCTCTCTCTCTCTCTCTTCTCTCTCTCTCTCTCTCTCCGCAACAATACACAAATTATTATTATGGATAATCTGATAAATATTATCTGACAATCACATACATTACTTTATACAATTTATATTGCAATCATTAAACAACGCTTTTCTTTTTCCAGATGTATAAATTAATTGATACGTCTGCATCGTTATAATAAATTACATTAAGCTATTTTAAAACACGATTTATATTTATTTTAAAATTTAATGTATAAACGCTTAATTCGTGTTCATAAGAATCAATATCTGTGTAAATTTTAGTAATGTTTGAACAAAAAGGAAGTATAAAATTCTATAAACGTAACATATAAAAATATCTCCGTAAAAGAATAAAAAAAATTCGCTTTCATGAAAAATTAACTTGTAAGTTCTAACGTGATTAATTAAATTAATTTATTAGACTAAATAAATCCAATTCATTATCGATTCTATCTCTGTCGATTTATTGGTGAATGCAATAATTAGAACATACTGTATTCAGTTCATATAAGTTTAGACCAGTTGAATAATGAATATTTGTCATTTGCAATTCAGTTACGGTTTCCATAACTTGCCTTATAAGGCAAATCGAAAGTTCGATATCTTCGAGAATTTCGCACTTGCCAATAATATGGAAGCAATATATATCGCTGACGGGTCACTTGTGCCATTTGCGATACAATATATATATATAGATGGGATTCTATTCTTTACAATCCGTTCAATACGCGCGACATTCAATGTACCATTGAACGTTTGCATACGTATAAATGTGTATAGCGTACATATATATTGAACTATGTATATTTAACTTACACATATGTATTTTCTAAGAGAGAGGAAGATATACATACATATAGACTGCGTTCGGTTTGGCGTTTACAGCGCTTATAAGCATCATTTGTCTTTGTTTAACATTTGATAAACAACAAGGATGACATGATGTTGTAAGCGCTTAAACAAACATAGCCACGATATTCGAATGAGGGTAACGATAATCTTTCTCTCTTAAATTCACGAGATACTCGGTCGACATAAATCTCCACTCGTACAAAGAAAAGCTTTCTCTTTATAGGCTAACACGAGGTTCTTAATGGAACAAAGCGGAACGACACGAATGAATGATTCAACGATCTCAATCGATATTCAATCCGTCGGAATTATAGCTATAAGCTGAGTGACATTTTAAGTACTTGGATACTTTTTAAGTTGATATTACTGACATAGAAAAAAAATGTATTAATCTGTTTAACATATTTGTTACATTCAGTGTTTTAATAAATATTCTAATAATGCAAAAAAAAATACATTAATTTGCGAACGTTAGCAGAAAATTAATAAAATTCTGAGAATATCTATAATCAGACCATTCAAATCAAATTTGCACCTTTCTGATAATAACTAGAAATGTCTACTTATTACCAGAAAAGTACTTGAATACTCAAGACTTAGTTAATGTGGCATAAAAAACTTAGGAGTCACGACATTTTCACGATGCGAGCAATTGGGCAAGCGTGACACAAATTTCACGCGAAATTCCTGGTAGTATTAAGCACTAAAATAAAATAAGGTGAAAATATTTCGTACGTGCAAGGACTTCCTCACGCCATCTCGTAAAATGTCGTTTCGATGAAAAGTTCAGTTCTTTGTTTAGATTTTGTGGGCGTAATGTTGGGATTAAGAATTTCTCCTCCACGAAATTCCGATTTTGGTGTTTTACGGCCACGAAACTGGAGGATTATATAAAGATATTGTAGCTGGAGAATTAATAGCTTAATATATTCAGCGTTATATTCACCGCAATGTTAAAGCAAAGAGCAAACTCAGATGGTGGAACGTCTCTGAATATCCACTAAGTAAACAATACGCCTTTAAACCATCTTATACAAATGCTACTGTACGCATCTTCGACGAAATGCTAATTGCTAATTGGAAGAGTAGCTTTGAATGCGACATTAATAAGCTGAATGCTCTATTTGAAATTATTAGTCGGAAGAGTGTTACGTTCGTACTACTTGCTTCGAGTAATTTATTCGCTTCGAGGAATTATTTCGATGTCCTCTCAATTTTTTTCTTCGGCTCACATAAAGCTTATTGATTAGATTTCGAATGAAACTAAACTCGCGCGATTGTATATTTATATTTTATTTATTTTTGCAATGTATATCAATATACATTGAAAATAAATGTCAAGCAAAAAATATATGTCTATATTGTGACGTAGATATCAATAATTCGCGCAATATTAAAATACTGCTAAACAATTACTTATTTCATTTATATTCATCGCAGTAAGGAACTTCAGAAACTTTCCGCAGTTCTTCTATTCTGCAATTCCTTGATCGTTCCCCGCTTGCTTTATTTTCCTCGAAGATCGAGTTAACACTTTTTCAAACTTGCAACAAGCTTGAATCTATGCTGGACCAATGCCAAGAATCGTCAGGTGGCCAGTCATCGACTTCATCGTGAGCGCCGAAAGACGTTCGAGGCGCGACGAGGACGGAGGGGCTGCTGGAACAGAAGCTCCGGGTGTCCCGGTCGCTTGACGGTCGGGCCCGGGTTTCGCGTTCGCCAGCGCGCGCTCACCAGCAAGGGGCGCAGGTGCGCCGTGACGTTGGCGTCGGCGTCGTCGGTGATTCCTCCTCCTCCTCCTCCCCCCTCCCTCTCGGGTCGGATATACGCGCAGCTTGAGGTACGCGCGACGCCACAGAGCGCGGCAGAAGCCCAGAGGATCGCGAGGTCCTGTCGTAGAGAGTCGGTGCTCCGCCGGGTCCGCTGCTCGTCGCTCGACTGACTTTTGACATGAGCCTCGGTTCCCGCGCGTTCGTCAGCTAGGAAGGGGAAACCTCTCCGGAAACCAGGTCAGTCAGAGACGTATCACCGACGCGTCACCGACAACGTCACACACGTGCGACCCACGGTTTATCGTATCGCGAAATCAGTGATCTCAGTCAGTGCAACTGGTCCGGAGTTGCAGCAATTCGCGAGTTGTAATTCGTATCATACGAATCATGCCCGAGTGAGAGACCGACTGTACGCGCGGTTGTTCCGTCCGGTTTCGCGATCGGTTAATCCGGAAGAGTACCGGGCGACTCCGGGGAATTCCCCGAAGGAGTTGGCGGTGACTACCAGTGAACAAGTGAGCACCTTCGTTTTTTTTTCCCCGCTCACATTCCTCGGGGAATGTCGCGGGGAAAAGTGAAGTGAAAGACGCGGGTGGTGGATTCGGTGGACGCTTCTCTCGAATTCGCCGGAAGTTTTGGATCCTCGTTATACAACTTGTTCGAGCGATCTTCTCCGGTGGAAGATTCGTCTCGCCGTTCGAAGGTGCCCGCTTGTTCACGGGAGAGACGACGCGCGTAAGTTGGACACCTGTTAAACTAGCATATACGAAACTAGAGTCTCGGTTTAGCGCGTCAGTTGTTGGTGACGACGTAGAAGTTCCACACATTGTAGAAGACTGAAATACTGTGATGTTGCCATAAACTTGATTAAACGTGGCGCGAGATTGCTAGTTAGGTAGGTGTTGAATTTTAATTGTCTCTTCTTCCTGTACGATCGTCATACGAGTGCGGATTTTTAAAATCAGACAATCTCCTGTTTGCCGAAAAGCAGCTCGATATATAAGTACGACATATGTCGAGACATTCACGATCAATTTTTTGTTTTCTAATCGAGTTTATTGATCGAGTCATGACAGGTAAAACTACATTCTATAGCAGTAGACTTATTTCCCCTGCGGCGTCAAGGGTATCGCCGTCGTGACGACCGATAAAGTTTAAATGTGTAGTTATAATTACTGAAATCACGGTTCGCACGACGCAAAATGGTGCCCGTGCGTTACAGTTTCATAGGTTTAGCAACGACAATTTGAAACAACAACGAGAGAAGTTTGACTGCGGCTTGCAATGAGTTTTGTACTACAATCATCGGGCAAATGCGAGTTAGTTATTATACTTTCGTGTGATCGAATGGTATAAATAATCGAGATGCGATATAAACGCAAGATGTGATGTAAATAAAATATCTTCTTGGACGATTAAATTAGACTCGGGAAATTTTGTAAAGTTCGCAAAGAATACCATAGTTGAAAATATCAAAAGTTAATGCAACGAAGTTTACCATAAAGTTGCTATAACTGACGAATTGAGCTTTCGCATGAAATTGACAGATAAGCAAGATATGTATTTATAACAGAGACGTTAGCAAATGCAGTTTTTTCATGTACGAATAAATCTCAGAAAGTCACCTTTTTTGTAAAAAATTAAATTAAAAAGTTGATAAAACGTTGAATAAAAAAGTAAATAAAAATCGTGTAGTTTAATGTACATTGTGGAATATAAAAGTCTAAATATAAAAGTCTTTCTAAGTCTTTTTACGATTAATTACGATCTTCCGCAGAAAAATTGGATAAAAGTGCGGTAACGGTTTCTTAATCAAATTTAATCATATCTTTGTTCTCATTACATGTATAAAAGAAGTCTATATTTTCATGTTAACTTCTTATAAATACTTTATCCTCACTGTATGATAACAGCAGTCTTCAGAGACTACTGTTTCCGGTGGCTGCCTTCCTCTCGATGTCATGTCTCCTGTGAATGTTTTAAACCACTGTGCACTGTTGCGCCATGCGTATATCGATCGCGCCTCACCTCTTGCCTTTTTGTATAAGTATTTCACAGCAGTAGAACATGCAATAATCGTGGTAAAATACTTTGTCATACATGCTTCAAAATGTATATTATAATCTTCCTCTGCAAAATTTAGTCTATAGGAAGTTATCACAAAAAAAGAGTGTTTTTTTTTAAGATTCAACGGTTACCTATTATTTATTTATTAGTTAGTTAGTTATTTAAAAATTATTAGTTAGTTATTTATTTAGAAATTTAGTTAGAAATTTATTAGTTAGTTAAAAAAAACGCGTATTTGTTAATTTATATTTTATAGTATAACGTACAGTAGAACGTGCAATAATCGTGGTAAAAAAATACTTCGTCATACGTGTTTCAGTGTACATCATATGAAAAAAAGTATTTTTTTTTTAATGCGATTGCTGTTTGTTCCGTCCGTTAGAAAGTCACGTATTTCGACGTATTGGTTTCTTGGGAAAGAAAGCTCGCATCTGCATCGCAGCAAGATATATTTCTCTTTGTTGTGCAATAGCCCGAGTGCGCTTAGAGGATGCTCGAATAGTCAATACGCCGGTATCCCGGAGTCGAACATGTTTGTCCATCAATTACCGTGACAGGAGCTTCCTTTTAGGTTTTTCGACCTTACCACGGGCGATTGCACACGAGAATAAGCGCGATTATCGATCGCGCGGCGCGAGATTCATGCGAAGCGTACACGATGCACGGCGCGCGGCGGCGGCGGCGGCGGCGGCGGCGGCGTCGAGGAAACAATTTCTATCGCATTACGCGTAACAAGTGGCTCCGTTTTGTCCGAGTCGTGGGACTTCCGTCCGGGTCCCATTGTCCCGAATCCTCGCACGTTTCGCAGTGAACAAACGCGCCGATGACGACGGCGGAGGCGTTAACCCGTCCATTATTCAGAGACCGAGACTCATTTGGCGACAATGAAAATGGTTTTGCGCTGAATATTACCGTTCTCGTATACCTATATCGGATAAAGGACCTCATCAAGTTATCCGAGGGACGAGGCACGTGTACGAAGGTCGGACAATGAACTTCCGAGGTTGATATCGCATTGTTATAATACGAACTTGTGGCGCACGAACTAATTCGACAGAACGTGAGCGCGGAAGCAGAGTGGGTTAAAGTCGACATTTTTGTTTCTTTATCTTCTCCCGTAAATAATTCGAAGAAATAACGAAAGTTGATAACAAAAAAGATGAAACTTTCGCGTTGAATTCAGTGACTTCGAGCATTTCATTAAAAATCTTCGTTGGAGCAAAGGGGGGGGGGAGGGAGGGGCAACAAGGGAACTTTTAATCAAATGAAGAATTTTCGTTGGTTAAAAATTAATTAATTTCTCGTGAATGGCGATCGGATAACGTTTCGTTCTCGGTATCAGCTCAAGCCCGATACATTTCACATGACGAAACGGTCACGAATGCGAAATTACGGGGTCGTAAATTTAGCATCGCTCCCCGCGGGCGCCTTATTTGCTCGCGCGCGCGTACACACATACACATACACGAAGCGGTCGACGTCCGAAATTTCGCGATACGGAGCCACGGAGCGCGAAAACAGCGAGGGTGTGTCCAATTCGTACGCGCGTGTTGGCATAAGGGTTGTTTACGTAATCCCAAGGGAATGATAGAACATGGCTCTGCTGTTACCTGTTACCCGTTTTCCCTCTTCTACCCCCCCCCCTCCTCCATTTTATCAGAGTAATTTCCTCCGCGCGCCTTCGTGCGCATTTCCCTAATAGTACGCGTTTGTTCCATTACCATACGCTGCACCCCCGGAATCCTTCCGTCAATTAATTCAAGAGGCTGTTCACGAATCGCGTATAAAATCACAATGCGTATTACCGGGCAGCGCAAAGGTTAATGCTGTGCGCTTTTCGACGTGCGCACGTGGTAGCCGCGGAGCATCATTAATTCGCGAGCGCTTACGAGAAAATCGATAAATATGTATAGTAAAGAAAAGTAATCCACACGGCCGATCATTTGAATACCCAACAATTCGTTCGGTCGAATATAAATATTGATTTCCAACAGAAAGGAAAGGAAAAAGGAATGCAAAATATGAGGATAGATCAAAACGCTTGAAATATATGTTACTTTGTCGAGCTTGTAGGAATGTTCAAATCTGTAAAAGTTTTATTTCGAAACGTGACGAAGGATGCGACCGTTGGTGACGTAAAAGAAATGCAAATCATGTGCGCCAAGCGCCGCTGCGGAACGCGCGGATGACAATCGTAAAATGAAGTTGTAGACACGACGCGAGTCAGCAATTTCAACGGCGCCGACTCACACCGCTACGCGCTCGCTCAAATTTTCGAGAAAAACGCGTACGTTTAACGTTTCACTTTCCATTCAAATAAAATTCCCGTGCTCTCGATTCTCCCCTTTAGTGGCTCGTATATTTCATCACTTTTATTCGAATATCGAACATACGTGTTTCCAATGTTTCTTGGTATGCTCAGGGCCGACTCCTAGAGAGGGGTATAAGTCGCGGCGGTATCGCTACCACGCGCCGCGAAATGTCAGCGAAATATAGTTCGTAGTTACGACAACCACGGAGTCGATTCATCCCCTCGTTTAACCGTCGTATACTGCATGCGAGCGCGGGGGCTTGTAATCGCGACCCCTAGATTTCGCCCACCGTAAAGATATACCAAGCCTATAGATCCTACGTTCGTTATACGTTAACGTTACGTAAGTACGTATAATGCGCGCAACGCGGGGCAATATCGCTCGTTATCGGCCTGCGTTATCGCCATATCGTGCCACGTCATAATGCAACGGAGTCGGAGCTAACCACGCAATTCGCTCTCTCGTCTTTCACGTGAATTGCGCTGACTCGCCTTGAAATGCGCGCATCGCGCTCCACCCCCGCCCGTTCGCCGGACGCAGAAATTCACATGGAAAATACGACGCGCGCTGATACGCAGTTTATCCCCGGTCGCTCGTAAATTGCACACCGGGAATGCAAAACGAGGCGGCGGCGCCGCCGCCGCCGCCGCCGCCGAAGCATTATTCATACTTTTATACTTTCGTTCGTCAGTATACGGCTCTTTCTGATACGCAAATGACCCTTATCGTGCCTCCTCGCCGCGTTATTAAGATAAGTGAGGGGGCGAATGTCTAAATGAGGCACAGGCGCATATATACAATGTCCTGGACATCCTTGAAGAAACTCAATTACGCGGTTCTTGCGGACCTAGAAAAACGCGCCCTCTCTAGCGGCACACACATTAGTTTTATCAACGAGGTACAAAAGAAAAAAAATATATATATACATATATACGTATGTGTATGCACTCGCCCGATATATACGCATCCGTTTTCATTTACTTCGCCTTTTCATTTCGTTATTACATTTGAACGTGTGGCATTTCTTTTCCGCGCTTATACGTTCATGAAAGCGGTATTCGCTCTTACATCACGTTCTCCCTTGACTTGCATACTCCCAAGTAAAAAAATCTATACTTATCCATTTATTGTTATTTAAATATTCGACTGAACACACACGCATTAAGATCTAACAACGAAAAAGTAATTTGTCATCATATTCTTGCGCGATGGAAAAAATTGACTCTAAATTTTGCGCGGAATGTGCGTTGCGATAAAAGGCGTGATGTCTTGCAGCTTTCTGCATGTAGAAATTTTTCCGGGAAATCCGGCTCGCACACATATCATCTTTATTTATTATAATTTACGATGTACGACCACGGAGGGGGAGGGGGGTTGGATTCGCATTGCGTTCAACATAAATGTACGATGTTAGATGACGTGCAATAACGTGTATCTTCTTTATTGAGGATCACGTCACATCATAATGCGTGCAGTGTATACGCGCGCGCGGTACTTTCCGTGTAAGGAAAAAAAAAAGAAACTTCGCAAAGGCCGCAAGTCAAGGCTCTCTCGCAACAATGCCAACTTCTATGAATTTTCGCTGCGGTGGAAAAGGCATTGCACGCCATTTCTTCTCCTTCCTTCCCCGCTATTGGACAAAGGAAAGAGTGTGCTGTTTGCGCACAACACACAACTCGCGCTGTTTTACTCGGGGCCGTGGTCTTGGCGAGCAACGTATTTCCTCCACTTTACGCTTTAAAATGGCGTGTGGAGCTTTCTTAACGCCTGCTTTAGAGAAACGCCTCGTACAAAAGTAGATCTCACGAGCGTATCCGTTCGTAAAGAAAAAAAAAAAATCACAGATTTTATTAAGATTGAGAGAAATATAAAGAAATGGAAACAACATTAATTACGCAATTATGTTACATCATATAATCACGTTACAAATTTAATCTCAGAGGAAACAGAAACAACAGTCTTCATTGAGAATATTTCTTTTCTTTGAGGTGTATTTCTCTTTCGGCAAATTCTATTTATTTTTAGAGCAGCATGTACGGTGGCGTGAATAGAGCCAATCAAACCGAAGACTCACATGCTTTAATGTAATGACTTCTCCTATGAATTATTTATTATTACAACGTACTGACCAACATCGCTGATGAACGCGTAACATTTATACGTTGAATTTGTACGTTTCAAAATAATTTATGGTGTTTGCTGCGTATTTTTGTAATTTTCTGTCATTACTGTAATTACTGTCATTTTCTGTAATTATCGTCAAAATTTACAAATATTCGCAATAGAATTATTTTAATAACGCTGAAGATGACCCAATTTGAGGTCGAACAGTACGCTTGAATTTATGTATATTTATATTTATATCTAATTAGTTTGTATAAATGTTTTCGCGCACGAGTATCTTGCGAGGTTTTTATGCTCCTTTTTGTTCCATCTATTTTATTATTTTTATTTTACGTGTTGAAAAAAATATTTTAAAACATTAATTACAAATTATTAAAAGCTACAATTAAAATTCAAAGTTGGGTATATCGTGTAATGCTTCTACAATACAACGCCAACGTATCATAAAAATATTCTTGGGAGGAAACTACTTAATTAATTTAAAAGGACTGAAATTAAGTTCGCGAAACTTTTTCAGACCAATTAGGATTCATCTTGTTAGACGTTAGTTTCACGATTGTGTGCCATCGGGAAAGACGAAGAATTATAAGACGTTGGCACGCAAGTTCTCTAAGGTGCCGCGAAGGCGATAAGCTGGTTTTCCGGTTACGTACCGACGAGCTTTTTGCGCGTTTCACGCTCGTGGATTTCCCTTACGTGCTAGCGGGATTACCCTCGCGAGGTGTTTAAACTAACTTTCAGTTCGCGTACGAAGCGGGTGTGATATCTTCGAAGCCGGGAAAATACGAAGCCTAACTTTAAACGTGGTTCACGTAACGCGACCCAGGAGGATCTCTCCGGCAATAAGTGATTCGCGCGACAACGCGACAAAACCGAGCGGCTCTCTCTCTCTCTCTCT
>NW_012026853.1:765339-772121 GCF_000956235.1 Wasmannia auropunctata
CTAAATACTGCCCCCTCAATTACTGCCGCACGGCTACTAACCTAACCAAATATTGCTTCTCTATTTAATGCACATGTACACGCAATACCTATACATTAAGAATATCTACCGCTTCTTCAAAGTTGGCAGTAATTGTTGCGTACACAGATATATTCCTGCATAACAAGATTTATTTACTGCCGGCAGTAATACAGGTAAACCTTAAATGATTGTCTCTAATACTGTCAGTTCAATAAATTAAATTAAAAAAGTAATCACTTCTTTATATTTATTTTATTGAAATGTCATTTAAGCATTATCATATAATTGCTTTAGTACATAAAAAAGTGAAAATACATTGGCTTGTACTTTCGAAACATGTAGTTCTGTTCTACTTCCACTAAGAAGAGGATGGACTCTACATGCTCAGCGACATTCCTCACCTCTTTAATTATTTTATAAATACAAAACTTATCGAATATTTTATATGGTTGTGCTTATGCTTGTATGACAGTCTTCGTTTAATATTAAAATATTTTTAATACATAAACATATTTTAATACATAAAGCTCTCATATCTTTTATTCTAATATTACAATTGGAAGAAGCGGCAGTAATTGGGACCGTTACCCTATTGCGACTCTAAGAAATCTTTTCGTATGATCGAATTGATATTTTTTATAATAATACGCTAAATGGGCTTCTCCCAGCATAAAGAGAAGTTTTAACTGGAATATGCTTTATTGCTAAAAACGCAACGTAAGGCCGGCCAGCTTGTAAAAATCTCGACGCTGAGATAATAGTCAAATAATCTATTGGCCGAAAGATATATATACGTCGCGGGGACAAGAGCCTCCAGGAATATCACGGGGGGCAGGATAAAGGATAATAGCCGTGAAATACCGCGCAAAAAATCTTTTCATCGTGAAAACGTCGTGGCCACATCTTATGGAAGGCCGGGAGCTCGCTCGGAGCGCGCCTTATCCGCGTCGTGGCGGAAACTTTTTAATGAAATGTTGTGACAAGCGCATAATACGCGCCCGGACGAAACTTCCGGAGACGTCGGCAGGGAGCTCCGCTCACAATGAGCCGCGGCGCGGTTCGAGTTTCTGGCGATCGCCGAATTGTTGAATTTAATTACCGAAGTAAGCCAAACGCGCGCACGCGAGAGAGAGAGAGAGAGGGAGAGATGCGATGTTACATATAGCTTAACATTCGCTGCCGTCGCCTGCACCTGCGACGATCGAACCCGCGGTGCGAATCGTTGAATACGTTAGACGCGAAAGACCGCGATTAAACCGCGAGGCGACGACGACGCGCCGAAACAATAACGAAATAAGTTTCTGCTACTCCGCGGCTCTCCGCGGAAGGCGCGGTCGGGCGGGGATTCGAGCGATATGAAAGTTCGCGAGAAATTTCAGGCGAGGCTCGACGAATTCCGCGCGGCTCTCTCTCTCTCTCTCTCTCTCTCTCTCTCTCTCTCTCTCTCTCATTCTCGCTTATGTTTTTATGGTGCGCTTGATTAAAACACGGCGGATCGATCCGGTCGACTTTTGTGAGCGGGAGGCTTTGACCGCGCGTATATTATCTTTGCGTCTGGGAAGGCAAACCACGTCGCTCGTTAATCTGGTGAACTCGATTCAAGGCAAACTACCGTCGATCTCGTTTTTTTCCCCCTCGATCCTGTCTTCTCGTCCTCTGTGTGTCACGGTTACTCCGTTACTCCGTTACGTTGTTTCACCAGCGGCGAGATTATTCTTCGATTTTCCGCGACCTGTTCGCATAGCGTTGCTTTCTCGAAAGCATAACAATTGATGCTCTCCGAACATTTTAGATTCGCTCGCATTCGCGTAAACAGACAATGTAATGTCCGACGCGCGTTATTTTCAATCCGCCGCCTGGATTTGCAAGAGAAATCCTCTCAGACGGAAAAACTAGAGTGAGCAAAAATGAACGAAACACTTATTTGGGTATGTTCCATGTCATTTGTAGATACATTTTTATATATTATACAGAATATTTGCATGTTGACGCGCCAAATGATTTCACGTTGAATAATTTTCTTTTCCTCGTTGGAAAAAAAATTTGCATAAACACCCGTACGGAAATGTTTTTCATGTCACAAGATTTGCTGTATAATTCAAAATATAAAGTCAGCGGAAAGGAGACGACACGCATTTTACATTGCATAAACGTGCACGTAGTTTCGTTTTCGAAGAATGTTCTTAAGATATATCAAACTTGCAAGAAGAAAGAAACTCTTGAGTTTTTTTCAAATAAAGGAAAAGTAAACTTTGGCCATTATCTTTATAGAAGATGCTAGCTCCTTTTTTCCCCTTGATATTGTACTTTTGACATTTCCTTTACGTTGGGATGCTCTCTGCATAGAGACTTCGCGCGCACTTGCGAGAAAAATTGCGAAGGGTGCACAATCCATTAGCATACATCCATTTTCAATGTCTCGCGGAGAATATCGACGTTGAAAAATGTAAGAAATAACCGTGTAACGCGAAGTGGCTATGAAACATAAAAACTCTAACGGAATCGAATTGAATGGGCGTACCTCGGAGTTATGAATTCACGATTAACCGATTTCGCGCAGAGAAATATTTCCCTAGTGGAGACTCGTACGAATCGATATAATAACGCGCACGTGCGCGGGGTGTGTGTCGCCAGGAAATTTTTCCTTTCCGTGGTACAAGTCTTTGTGGTTTTCTAAAAATTTCAGCAGTAAAAGCCAGTATAACTGGGTGCGCGCAATTTTAGCTGCCTAGCGGCTCGTTTCCCAATGAAATTTTCAGAAGCGTGGAAAAGTTTGTAACTCAGGGAAAGAAATTTTGTGCAGAATTTTTCCACGTCTTCGTAATTCTGCATTTTCACAATTCTCTACAGGTTTTCTTTGTGGATATGAAGAAAGTCTGTTTTATTTTACCAATAGTTCAAAGTTTCAAACGAATCCTAGATCCATCGTGATATCTCAGCCACATATTCCGATATTACTTTTTTCTTTTTTTTCCGATATTACTGTGATGTAGTGCACAATATGATCGCACTTTAACGTTCGCCCGAAATTTTATCGCCTTACAGACGAATAAATCGTGGCTCGATATTTTAGTAAGACTTGAAATAGTATCGGCGAGAAATGTCTGAATTTATGGACGTAACCACCGGCCGTTTCTTACCGCGGCCTCGAAATTTGCGCTTTATAGAGTCATTAAGCAGAAGATAACCAAAACTTGAAATGTAGCACGACTTCCTTACATTCGTGATACTGTATATAGCCGAAAAACACACGAGCAAGCGAGATAGATAGATAGATAGATAGATAGATAGATAGCTAGATATCGTTATTTATTGAGCGTTCTAGGATCAAATCCTCAAGCACTAAAAGCAGTATGTATTAATTTAATTAATTGATACGACTAATACATATTGAGAGAGAGAGAGGGGAGGGAGAGGGAAGAAGAAAGATATTTTATTATCTTACCTTAGGGCAATGTCCGCTGAGGCACACTGTGAGATAATACATGCACGTATAAGTAACTATGCTGCAGGGAATTTACTTGAGCCCTTACAAACATGTCAAAGCTGGATTATTGTAAGCAGTTAGCTACGTGTGGATCAAGATTAAATTAGTTACAAACTAAACAAACCGATGCATAATTAGACGCATAATTTCCAAATATAATTAAACATCATTATTATAATATTTAACAGATAAAAAAAGAAGAGATATGCGGGGGACAAAAAACACCGACGCAATCATTATCACGTAATTCATTAGTTTCTAATCAAGAGAACTTACTGTTAAATTATGTAGTAATTATTTGCATTGAATAACTCCGATTCAACTGAATAGATATTTATTATAAAATTAAATAACTAATTATCTATTACATAATTATATAACTTTGTTACGAACGGAATAATTACTTATTTAATTGAGTTATTATATATTTAGTTGCGTAATTTAACAGATTGATGATAGATCTTATTTTCCGATTTAGATCCCGGCAAATTGTATATTTACGTTTGCGTGCACGCAAACTTTTTAGGTACGCACGTGTGTATGTGCGTATGTGTGTATGCATTACAGCACTGTAAGCCATAGAAAATTGGGTTTGTCGGGTGGAATTTCCGTGGAACGTAATACGTACTAGCTCCGCAGGACAAGTCCGTGTAATTTAGCACGAAGGACAGAGGGCGATATTGCTTTCCCTTCGTAGAACATTCCTTGCCATTGCGACACGATGATAGATAGAACGATCATAAAGTTCTGTGAAATGGCAACGTCTTCGCATATGAATTATTTACTGGTATTGCAGAAAAAGCTATTTCGCTAACATTTGCGGATGGGCACGTCGGAGCCGAGAAAGTGCTGAGGACGATCCAACTGGCTAATGGTGTTAAACGTCTGCTCAGCGATATGCCTCATTCTGAACAGATGGCATTCATTAATGTAGAGTACGCCGCGCTGACAAAGGAAATAGATTAGACACGTTTTTCGTTTCGTATAATAAAACGAAAGATAGATGAATGACATATAGGTATACGATGATAAAACTTTAATTAATCTGAAATTATTTTCCTGTTTGGTTCAAGACTTTTATCTGCGACGTTGTCACATGTGACATTATCAAGTAATTTCATTTATATTTTATTTATAAGGATTATTCTGTAAATTTTTGGCAAGAATTGAACAGAAATCGTAAAAATAATACTTCAGAAATAATACTATTCCGTTTGCCTTATATAAAGTGATTTCTCGCAAGTACATTCTTATTTACGTACAAATAGGATAATAGAGATTAAACGTCTTTGTACATTACAATCTTATATTTCTTAAATATAAGCATAAACGTAAAATAATTGATGGTACTTTTATAATATTTTATTTAATATAGTTTCTAAATAAGAGACGCACGTTCTTTTAAAGAAAAATTTATCCATTTTTCATTTAAAGATTAAAATATTCTCATGTACAAAAATTTGCATGATTAAGCTCAGAGAGAATAATTTGAAGTAGCATTTTTACGCAACTATTATGTACGCCAGTATGTCTCATTAAATGTGTTTAATTAGTATGTTCTAATTTCAAAAATATTCTGTGTATGCGTCATGTGCATAAAAAGATTCAAAAAACTCGAGAAAATTATATTCTTAATATTTCATACATACGTGTATGTCCGCCAAATTAAATTTTTATACCGCAAGGCACAAAATGAATTTCAGGTCGTATTAAAAAATAAAAAAATTAAATCAGCATACATCAGAGAGATACGTTTTTCCGTGTCACCTATGTTGTACTGCCGTTAGATGACATACAATTGCAACAATCAAAAGTAAATTGTCATTTCTGTCAAAGAGAATGAAAAAAATTGACATCTGCTAAAGAAAAACGAACAAAATAAATTGAATATTTACTTCTTTTCCCATAGAAACTTTTCTCCAAAGTGCAACACGTGTTCCTTTAACCTTTTCACACCTGACAACGATCGCAATGCAACCTTTGCTGCAATAATATCGGATATTGATTGCTGACGGGCTTTTTTATAATATTTAAAAAACTGCACTCGGCGAAGATCTTATAAGAGCGAAGATCCCTGAAACGCTTAAAATATACCACGGGTATATAAATAAATTGTAAATTGCGTGTCTATTTTACGCTAGCCGACCTTACCGTTACGCACGTAATTCGCTTATTAATTTAATCAGAAACTCCTCGAAGGACGGGGACGGCTAAGTTGCGGTTAACGTCGCGTCCATAGTAGGCACTAAATTTTCCTCAATCCAACGTAACTTCGTCTACGCATCTCGACTTCCAAACTTTAAAGTTTCTTAAACTCGCTCCACGGCCCGTTTCGTTAAGAACACATCAATCGCGTTAACATTGTAGCGTCTTAACAAGACGTAACTTCGCTATCGCGCCATATACGTAACTTTCCGTGCTTTCCATGGATTCCCTGGGATATTGGTATTTCGCATTTACCGCACATGAATCTTTGCTCCGGGCATAATTTATGGGTGGAATGCCGCGCGGGATCCGCCCGACTTGGGATTACCTTTTTCAGGATAATGCACTCGCGCGTTATAATCGCTAGATCAGCATAATGTAGTTGTTAAAACAATCATATCAATTTAAATGGAACAATAAAAAAATCTGTCGCAAATATCAATCGCTATTGAAGGCTAATACACCACGATCAAATTACACAATTTTTAAGGGCAATTAGATTAAATAGAAATTGACGCTCAAACTTAATTTCTTTGCAAGGAAAAATTAGTAACAGATATCATACATATACCGCAGAGTATCTCTAACTGTCTGTTCGTCTTCTGTATTTTCGGAACAGTTCTGAAAATATAGAGCAATGTCGAAACACATGATCTTTTATTTTGAGATTATTTTAATCTTTTTATCAAAGCTACTTTTAACATGTTGCTTTCTTCCAAAAGGTAAAAATCGTCAAATAATGATTGGATCCTTTATGAAAATTTTTAGATACAGTCGAGAAGAAAATTTCAAAAAGAATATTAAAGGAATATTGGGGAGGGAAAGATTAATTCTATACCTTTGCAATAATTAACTATCAACTAAATTTTATCTATAAGTTAATCTGTAAACGAGAGTAACTTAGTTTTAATCCTATCTAAAAAAAGGTATGTTAAGTCGATAACTTGCATTTCTCGAAATTATTTATTACCGTTTTTCCGTGATGCTGATTGGTTATCTCATTATGCTTACTTCGTTGAGCGGCTGTCATTACATATTTTGACAATTATTATGTGTATTGAGATTTGTT
>NW_012026853.1:772141-780564 GCF_000956235.1 Wasmannia auropunctata
GTGTGTGTGTGTTATGTTTCAGGGATAGTGAATAAAAGGCGTGCGCGAAGCGCGCGCTTTGTTTTGTTCTAGTTCTCAACAATAAAAAATTCTAAGTTGTATAATTTGGAAAACTCGTAAATAATCTCTTTTTGCTATCTCGCATGACTTTGTACAATCATGCTTGAGTAAAGCATAACTTTTTAAATTTTACCTGACATTTTGAAAAAGTGCAATATCACGAACTTGTATCAAAATTTAACAAAATTCTCTTTTTTTACTCTTTTAAATGACATATCATTCGATCCTCCTTGCCATTTTTAATTTTCAAGTTGTCCTCCGTCTCTTTCTTAAAAATTTTTCCGATAAAAACATGAGTCCCAGGAATTAAAAGAATATGTGTTTCAATAGTTTTCCATATTTTCAACTGTTCCGAAAATACAAAAGATACGAACAAATTTTAGAAATGTATATTTGATCATTTTCCTTTGTAAAAAAAAATGTATGTGATATCTCTTTATATTATTAGAAAATAATATATATTGTTATTAACTTTTAGATATAATAACGAGCAATACATTATTATTCCTAAGGAGCCTTTCAATCTCCATACCTACATTCACGATTTCTATTTTCTCACATGAACATGCGGGAATCTCAGGATATTGCGGTGTACATAGACGGGCAACAGGGAGGTAACATAATCTGGTATATCTGCGTACAGACGCGATTCAGATATGTCGATATTCCCGACGATATCCCGCAGGTATTCACGGCGTATCCGCCTAACATCCTTGCATATAATAATACCCGTACGTTACCTCTTGGTTACAACGCTGCATAATGATTGCTGCTGGCGTAAATTCGTTGAATCTAAACGATATTTGCTTCCTAATTCATCTTTGTTGGCGTAACTTCCGCATACGTGGAGCAACAGACTTTAAATAAATTATGTAGGAAGTAACGTTGCACACGACTTATAGCTTATTGTTAGTGGAAATGCGGATTTAATCATAAAATAATAACGTGCTATCAACGAGAAATTGAAATGGACGTGGAATGCTCTAAATGTGAGAAATGCACTTTCCTTGTCCGTTTAAATAATTTATCTCTTGAAAAGGAAGAAATAATTCATATAATTACTTTAAAATTTTTTAATGCAATTAATTGTTTGGAGCGTTTGGAGTACGCATTTTTATTATTTAATGCTTATCACATATCAAGATGACATAAAACATCGAAATTTAATTCATATTTATTAATTGAATTTAAATTATCAATAAATACAAAGCAATAAATGCAAAACATACAAACCAATAAAATATGCAATAAGAAATCATAAAATGCAATTTTTAAAAAAGACTTCGCCGAACTTTGTGTTATTATAAAAAATGAAAAATAGTATTTATGCTCTTGAAAAGAAGTTACTTTCCACAGTGTACGTTTGATAAAAAAGTCATATTCGCTTCGTCGTTTTATAGAGATGCTTGCACGACAACGTGCAACTGTGCCATAAACAAATTTGTTGAAACTAAGTTACGAAAGCAGAAGTACATCACCAGTTACAAGTTAACCAAGAGTTTGAAAAATTTATCGTCTTATGGAAACAACGTATCATTGCAAAACTTTAAAATAACAGAGCTAAATTCTTGGTTTTATTGCGATACGCTTCGCCGCAATTTTCTCAGTCTGCATCGCTACACGTGATGAAGAGACAAATTTATATTCATATTCTCTCAATAATTATAACTCTGACAAATTAAAAAAGTAATTAGAAAAAAGAGCAAGAATTTTGTTCACAGAAAATAAAAAGAAAAGAAAAGGAATTAGAAAAGGAAAAAACTTGTAATTTTATTTTACTGAATACTTGGAAGTAAAGTTTGGAACTCAATTAACTGTATATAAAGTTAAATGTTAACTATTAGTGAAATTGTAGCTGCAGTGTAGTTGTCTGCGTGCTTATCTACAAAAGTGCAAGTTTTTAAAACATTTCTTTCTCAAATCTATATATAGATTCATTTATACATCTATATTAGAAGTCATTAGACCCAAACTTCCAAAAATTATCGAAAACAAAGTAATAATTTTAGAACATTATAGAACAATTTGAGAGAGAATATAGAAAGAAATATAATAGAAAATCTTGCACTTTTTAAAAAAACACGCAACAACTACGCTGTAGCTACAATTTCACTAATAGTTAACATTCAACTTTCTTCTCCTTCTTCTTCATGTGCTGTACTCGGTTCCCTGGACGTAGGCGACCTCTTTTCTGTATATCCAATATATTATCGGACCTACAGTTTTAACGCCGATTCGATCAATTAGAAGAGCTTTTCTTGGCAGAGATACTTTCTCGGGTGGTCATTGCCTTTCGAGATGTGGCAATCGTTTCCAAACCGATTAAAATTGATTTTAGAGTTACATATGGTTCTGGAATAATTTGAACCTGGACCTTTGGCACAGAAAACTGCCACGCAGCTCCTAGCGCCACGATCGCCACTTTATTTGACTTTATATACAGGTAGTTTCAAGCTCTGCTTTCAAGTATTCAGTAAAATTTTAAAAGCTCGATAAGATTTTTCTCTAATGTAAATGTATAAATGCATGTACATTATGTATTTATACAGATATATTTATATATTAGAGAGTAATCGAGCTTTTAAAACTTTTTTAAACAAAGAAGTAATTTTTGATATCTCAGACTGATGTTGCACATTTAATATACATATTCGTTTCGATAAATATCCAAAATTGATGGAAATACGTAGCGAAGGATAGAGCTAAACACTGTATATAACATACGAGTGTGCAAGAAAAGTTTACTTTGAGGGAAAGGACTAACTCTGCTCTTGAAGGAAAATGGAGGACGAAACGATAATAACGTGCGGAACGTGATAAAAAAATTCTTATCCTTATACTTGGCTCCGTAGTGTTTGATAGAACAGTTTTGGTTTGCTTCCATTTTGGCGTACGCGTGTGTCCCTTGCTGGTAGTAAACGCGTCAACTTATCAAGGGTCAGAGCAATATTGTCGTTCTCTCTCTTTCCTCTTTTTCTTTCTCTCTCTCTCTCTCTCTCTCTCACTACTTCATATAAGTATTTCGACAATATTTAAAGAAATAAAAAAAACGCTTTTTAAAAAAAGACAACATAATTTCAAGAAATGATAAATTTTTAAATGTATTTTTATAAAAATTTTAATTCCATGTAAACATCATAATTATTTGACAAAAATACCTAATAATGGAGTGAAAATTATATTTTCAATTTGTAGAAATAGAAAGATTTTTCTGTGCAAAGAAAATACACATTAAAAGTAAAATATTTGAGACTAGTAACGCATATATATCATAATATGCATATTTGCCAATGCATGCAATCAATTGGTTGCTAACATGAAACTATTGCAATTGCAGCTTTAGACAGAACACACGTTAATACATATGTACACATTAATGTCAATTTATGTATAAGCTTGAAATAATATTGCCACGTCAATGTATGTGCGCAATATTGTTTCAGATATATGGAACTTATTAAAATCACTAAGAGACATATATGTAAGATTTATTATGCATTTCTTTAATGATAAAAAAAATAATTTAACAAATTCCCGTTTATAATTTGACGTTAACCTTTCACATTATCGACTGAAAACGACGTAATATAGTAATATAACGATGGATAATGTAACGATGAATACTTCCTTGCAAATCTAATTGTGCCGTTAACGTGACTTTGTTAGACAAAGTTGTTATTGCATATGTGTAATATACGCAAGTTTACCAAAGTAAGTTTAGCATGGAAGCCTGAATTCTAAATTACTTTCGCTCAAGGGATGTTGTCAGCGTCTAACAAGGTACAACTTGGCTTAAACTTTCGTTGCATTAAAAGTAATCCGAGATATGAAAAATATTCAAATTTTTCCATGTGATATATTGTTAAATAATTATTAATTTTATTTATTATTATACGTTCATCATTAAATATAATGCTTTAAAAACTCTCTGGAAACTGTTCTCTAATTGAAAAATTCGAAAAAGATCCGTTGGAATGAATAAACATATTAAAATAAATTATTTTCGTGATGAATTATTGAAGTATCTATCACATACTTTATTGTGAATTTCATTTCTCGTTTATCTCAAATCACATTTAAGAAAAATATCAATTCTTTATAATAATTTCGTTCAAAAATTATGACAGAAAACCGTAAAAGGAACTATTAAACTTAATTGAACATCAGTTATGCATTATTTCATTACGCAAGAACGAAAGATATTTTCTCTGCTATTGAATATAAAATGTATAAAAAAATTTTAATTTTAATTACAATTATATGATTTTAATATTAGCATAATTGTACTTTAATACAATTACCATATTTTATCAAATCTTCTTGAAATTATATATTAAAATTCTTTCTCTCATTTTCTTTATCTTTTTCTAAAATCACATTTCTGTTAAATGGAGGAATAAAAACTGTACCTGCGGCCCGAACAAAAATAAAATACGACACCGTTATTACGACGTATGACAAATTTATACCTGATCGTCATGTAGCAAAAAAATATACTTGGCAGGAGCCGCTACCGCGTCTCCTGATAACAAATGAATTTTATGATAATATATACGTTAAAATTAGGAATAAGACGAGCAGACTGCCGTAAGGACAGAGGCCCTGGAAAATATTAGCGAATCCGCTCCACGCGATAGCACGAGGAGTAACAATAAGCATCATTTTGTTAGCATAAATTTGTCATACATATTAAGGACTCTGTCGTATTTTATTTTTGTTCAAGCTAATCGAACTCAGTCGAACTGCAGTCGACTGTAGGCCCACGAAAAGTGAGTCACAAACTTGACACAAGCACATTATGAAAATTTATCATGATTCTATCGGGAATCGAACCTGGGATCTCTGACAGACTAATGTGCTGTCTATTACACCATGCTCGCTCCCAATATTATAATTTTATCTGTATTCTACATGTATTATTATTAATATTTTTACATTCTGTTAATCATTACATTAAAGAAAGATACAAACAAGTACAAATACCAAAATATCAAATGTTCTTTTGTATTTATATGCTTCTTTACATTTTTATGTGTGTGATATGTAATTAAATTAGATTTCTCTACACGTGTTGTCTACCAGAGAAAATATTATTTTTCATCATCACATATTTCTCTTGAGATATATCATTATTTTTAATCATAACATATTTCTCTTGAGATATACATTTCTTGAGTTTATCCACAACAATTTTCACGGCACGTACACCGCTTTGTTTTCCTCCAATTCACAATTTACAACTTTCCGCAATAGGGGAAATGATTTGGGCCTAGACCCGTGCGCAGCAACAGCCGCAATAATGAAACCGAGATTCCATATATCGTCCGGAAACTTGGAGTTGACAACTCGGCGAATCGGGCGCAGAAGTCGGAAAGCGGAATTACTTTCTCATTCGGGAGACGTGGCTCGTTTCCGCAGGTGTTCGGCCAGTCGTAAAGTTGCACTGTCGAGTGATGCAGCCCGGGAAGCGACCGAGCTATAAACGGAGTTAGGCGAGTTGGAACCGCGAGTTTCTTGCTCGGTGTACACAGCTCGGCCACGCCATCGATTCACTGCACGGAACTTACGTCCGTCCGTTCGGCGGCTAACTGGCAATTTTCGCGATTCTGCATGGCGTTTAATGCGTCGAAAACGGAATTGCTCCTTGTTCGAGTTGAATAGAGTTTTGCGAGGAGGACAGAAGGAGTCCCTTATTGCAGACAATTGCGTTCACGCGTATATATGTAGATATATTTCAGGTCACGGAAAGAACGATTTTGTTGAAAGGTCTGAAAATTTTGCTAAAAACAGATCTGAAAATAATTTCTTATTGAATCATCAAAATAAATTGTTGGAATGTTAAAACTGATAAGTATTGCTATATAAAACGTTTTAATATTCTAGCAATTATTTTGACCTTCGCATAAAATTATTTTGATTATTGAACAAAAATTATTTTCAGATCTGGATTCAGCAAAATTGTTCTTTCCATGTACATTTGCATTTTTCTTAAACGGTTATAGTAAGTAAAAAATAATCACTTCGATAGTGTTATCAAGTGTTATGAGATAATCAACCGATACGTTCAATTGAACGATTTTTTATCTGAAACAACGAAGATTTTAGCAGGTATAGATTTACCGTCTCCAGTTACCAATTACAGTTCTCTTTAATTATTACCATCTGGCGTGCGTCTTATTCCAGGGGCCAACGCAATTATCCAAATTGCAAGGAGCAATTAATTAAGTCTCATCGTTGACGCTCCGGAGCGTTTAGGACAGATCAATAGTGCACTTCGGACTGGTATAGTGCTCGTCCACAATGTGCTACAGAGATACATGATTGGACACTTTACGTCAACAGCATTAATCGGATACGGGTATCCCAACTATTGAAGCTAATTCACCCATACCGTGAGATCATTTGTAAAGATCGTTCGGAAAATGTATCGTGTACTTGCAGCGCGTTCTTTTCTCGCGGGGAAAGAAAGAAGGACTCGCGCGCTTCTCGCAAATAGATCGCGACAGTTGTATTAATAGAGCTGATCCGCGCACAATATATCCACACGAAAAGATTGCGAGATACCGTCGAGTGATATTCACGTAAGGACGAAATGCGCTTGTCGGTCCCAAAGTGCCCTTTTATAGATAGAATAGGACGAGAAGTGACAAATCAGGTCCGTGAGCAAACCGAGGTGAAACCCACCCAGTCGCCGTAGCGAGTCATTCCTACCGTTCCCAGCGAAATTAGCCGTATCTCTCCCCAACTCGATGTTCTAATCAAAACTTTAGTTACGATGGCGGATACCACGGGATATCCGGTAGAATAAACGCGCAAGCGTATAATAAATATTGGCCGATGCCGGCAAAGCGGTATTTTCCGGGTGGAATTACGTGGAGAAGGATATTTCGGTTGAAGTGGCGAAAGACGTTTTTCCACTTTGATCCCGCTCAACGTTCCTCGCTATATATAGGTACGCTGTAGCCGTGGCAATAAATAGTTAAATTTTAGCAGAGTTGAATTATTAAAGAGAATGAAAATTTATCGTCTTTCTTCAGCAGACTGATATCGTTGAAATACTATTGATCAATGTAGGGGGAGATCGGGATTCTTCGTACGCTTTTGGAAGTTTTGCTTCCCAAATTGTGTTAAATGTTTTTACACTACTTAAGTTTGTATCAATAAATAGTATAGATACCCAGCTACAATAAAAACATGCAATTAAGATAATAAATTAATTTATAACTGAACGCAGATGATTTTTACAACTTGAAAATCGTATGAATCTACCCCTCAGGGGTAGTTTCGTACATGTAATAGGGCACTTATGTATACGGATGAGATAGCTTCGAATATAAACATAAAACATTAAAATTATTATTCTAGATATTTATTGACAATTAAAATTTAAACAAAAACAATCTTATTAGTACGTAATTAAACATTTTTTATAAACTTCTGCATAAAATAAACTTAATAAAATATATAAACTTCTTTAAATCAGTATTTAAATCAACGTTGAGATCAAAATTCAAATGTTTAACCAAAATAATTTTTTAAATTAAGTAACAAAATATAATATATACATATACGAAAGATGCCCCATCAGATGCTTGTGCACGAATCTACTCCAAATTCAAAAGAAAATAATTACGCTATTTTTTTATAGAATTAATTAACAATACGATAAAATTAATAATCAAAATATAATTTTAAGACATTTTACTTACTAGAAAAATATTATTCTTGTTTATAACCTTAATCAAAGATATCTTAAATTACTTGTCAAATACTTTGGAAAATTTACTCAGGCAGCGCTAAAACACGTAATATCCTGCTCTCTCAGTTTACGTAATCCGACTAATGAAATTTTGCTGGCATGTGGCCGCGCAATAAGACTAACTAAATATGTATAGACGTGTTCCGCATCTGCGCGATTCTTCCCGAATCACTGAATGTATGTATGTGCCCCGTGTAACCCCGTGTGATGGATCCCCATCTCCCCCTATATTGTTTCATATATTATTGAGCGATTTTGCGAGCGCGCGAAAGCAGAGAAAAGGGGATTAATAGGAAATCGCAAAACCATTCGTTCGAATTTCACGTTTGCTCGGAAAATCCCAAGTCCAATGAAATTCTAATTAAATATTAACACGGGAAGAACGATTTTGTTGAAAGATCTAAAAATTTTGCTAAATACAGATTTGAAAATAATTTTTTTATTGAATCATCAAAATAATTTGTTGGAATGTTAAAACTGATAAGCATTGTTATAAAACGTTTTGATATTTTAGCAATCATTTTGACTTTCGCACAAAATTATTTTGATTATTGAACAAAAATTATTTTCAGATCTGGTTTCAGCCTGTCTCTTATACACATCT
>NW_012026853.1:780584-821543 GCF_000956235.1 Wasmannia auropunctata
AGAGAGAGAGAGAGAGAGAGAGAGAGAGAAAGAGAAACTCGCGTAGCGCAGCGACAATACCAGGCATTCGAACGTTTGCGCTGCTGCGTTTGTTTATCTGCCAGATGCCATGGCGCCTGCGAGGTATGAAACAAACATTTAATTTTCCCATTTTGCCGTCGGTCACCGTACCTACCACGCTGCGAGAGAAACGGACGCGTCCGTCGCTGTCGCGCGTCACGGAGAAAATCAATAGCTCCTTCACACTATTTTCGCATAGGAGTCCCTCTCTCAAGTGTATCGGTTTATCGGGATCTATCGCGAGCACGGTGAAATAAGATATGGAGTGTCAGAGGCGTCGATATCGCCGGGCGATTTTCACTCTTCCGCGTGATATTCTTGCCGGCGGCGGAAATCCTCGAGGTGAATCGATCGCTCCCATCCGACCCTTTTCACCCGGATTTATGCCATGACGAGATTCTTTATTCGGGCACCGACTGCGCGTCCATCCCGCCGGCCGGTGGGTTTCAATCGGCTCGCAAAATAAAAGATAAAAAAGAAAACAAAAACAAAAGTGTTGATGACCAACCCACATAATACGATTCGGTGGACGCGCGTCAGTGGTTAAACGTTAATCCTGCGTTATTCAGCAAACCGCAAGAACCACGTTATTTACGCGACGGTGTCGCGACGCATCGGTACGTAAATAATATCGCGATAAAATGCCAAATGAATGCATTTTTACTAATATCTCGCGACGCAAAAACGCGCTCGGCGCTTTATGACTGCGATTTTCCGTGTTACTGCACGCGCGCGCTATTGCTTTCGCACAAGTCGGATAAAATGCAGAATCAGCGCGACTATTTTACACATCGTTTCACGAAGATATTCGCGTGCGTTACGTTCATGCGTGCATTTGCATTTGTGTAATACGATAGAATATATTTTGCTTCGTCGTCCCAGCGCGAGGCTCATTCCGTTCTGCCGAGTTTATCTTATTTATCAATTTGACATAAAAACTGATTGAAAATCGTAATCCAGAATTGTTGGCAAAATGCGACGCTAGGGATAGAAAGATAGAGCGGGAAAACTTTTACATAATCGCGTGAATCGATACCGGAAAGTTCCCTGGAGATTAATATCGCGTAATAAGCGTTCCTACTTGACGCACTTTGCCTTTCCAAAAGTACCGACTGTCCTAAAGTGGGTAATAAGTATATGTCGCAGTCACCGCACGTAATATTCTTGACAAATATACAGCTTGACATTTTATTTTAGGTATAGCATGGGAGATAAAAAACCGGAAATACCAAGTAAAAAGTTCACTTCGATATTTTCTGGCATAAAACATGTAATCGCGAGGAATTATCGAGAATGCTATCAATTAGCGTCTTTTTATATCCATACTTTTTACATAAAATATTTTCCGTCCTTTCCAATCTACATTCCAGAATAGGAAATGATAAATGAAAAAAAAATTATTTCTAACAAGCGGTACCCATGTAAAAATAAAATAGCAGATCAAAAACTTTTTCTTTCTTGCAAATCAATCTAACATTACATATGTTCAATATACAATTCGAGAGTTGAAAACTTTTTTCAATTAATTTCATTTGTTGTAATTCTCTTTTCTTCTGTATTTAAGGACTACCAAATCAAGATTTATTTTCGAAAGGTTCGACAAGTGGCCACTAGAAATCATTGAAATACTTCGCAGCTTTAATTTGAGCGCCGCGTATTTTCTCTTTTGATTGTTTTCCTAAGGTAGATTATCACGACGCTTCAGAGTAAAGGGTAGAGATTTCCACCGATTGTTTTCTTTCAATTCGGTCTTGCACTTTCCGGAGAAGAGGTTTACTTTCCTCTGCAATACTTCTCGATAAATCAAGTCGAAAAATAATTTCAAAGAAGCGAAATTCGGCAAATTGATTGTTTCCTATTAAACACTGCACTCTACAATAGGAAAATATCAATTGTAAGATCATTAAATACCAATTGACATTTCGAAATTATTTATATACCTGGTACGTTACTCTGTGTATATTATTTCCGATAATTATGTGAATAAACATCCATTGTTTACCGAGACAGGATCAATAAGTTGGTTTCACGTGGATCGAAAAATTGTTATATTCCTTCCCTCGTCTAGACGGTGTTTTCATTAGATCCATTCTGTTTACCGTATCTACCTCGAATATTAGGAAACGCACGAAATTTATGTGTCATTTGCGTCTACGACGATCTTTTGCGTTCTCTCTCGCGGCGACGGAATTCTCCATTCTTTCGCGCGGTGTGTGATACATTTACACCGTATATCTTCCGGAAGAAATGTATAAGATAGGAAATTAAATTTTCCGGGCGTACTAGATGGGTTTGAATATTAAGACGGCGCCCCCGCGTGATACATCGACCGGCGAAAGCAGCAATTTGTATTTCACGCCGCGGTAACTTGGCCTCTGAAAAATTCGCGCATAGCGCACACGATTTCCGTGGCATCGATTGGCCCCGTACCATAAGTGCGCCCGGAAAATTTCCATTTTTATGGAATCCTGAATGTGGACGATAAAAGAAGCTTCATCGCAGTTAGCCGAATAAGTAGAAGCTAATGGCGAACATGAATTCGTATCCGTGATTATCGAATCGATCCCCGTTCTACAATTCAATATCAAACTATACGTGTTGCAGATAATACCGCGTTACTGCTTACTGCGAAACACGTTTTATAAATATAATACAGCACATTTGTAATTTTTCAGTACGCCCACATTGTATCCATATGGCTGCGTATAACATCGTTTTTTTATTCGCAGGCCAATTGCGTACACGCATTGATTGTTTCATCAAGTTTTTTCCTCTCGTCCATCATTGTAATTCCCGGAACACAGTATCAATGTTTTTATTTCGCATCATTGATAATCTAATCAAAATACGTCAAAATTTTACATGTATCAAATACGCATGTGTAAAAAAAGCAACTGGCACAACTGCGATTTTATACGTCGTACGCAATAAAAATATATGTACGATAATCCAGAGTTACAAAAGCAAATTTTTTTTACAATATTTTAATAAATTTTTTTTACAGATGAATAGTGTTTCGTGAATTAAATTTTACAGCTGCAAATAAGATGTTTTTTTTCTTTAATTTGAAAAATTTTACTTTGACGAATTTGTAATATCCGTGGATTAGAAAATATATAACATTATAAATTAAAACAGATTGCAACAAACAATAAAATTTTCGTTAAAGATAGATGTTAAATCTTTACCAAAGCATTAACAAATGTTAAATTTAATATAATATTAATAAATCATTTATTTCTATTTCTTGTATTTCTTTCCTTGATCTCGAGAATTAATTATATTAATTCGATGTATACATGCGATCCTAAAAACGGCACAAAGTTAGTAGAATTGAAACAGACCACCTGTTTCCGTGGTCGATAAGATCGCGATAAGAGAAAAAAGAAAGAGAAAGAGGAGAGAGAATGAGATGACAGTAATAGAAAAAGCTTGCACGAAAGTAGGACTCTATCTTATATTAAGCTTACAATAAAATTTATCATCGTACAATAAAATTTAAGTATAATTCCGAGGAAAAAAGTTGCGAAGAAAAGGAGCAAAATGAGAACGCGGCGTTTATCCGGTTTATGCGTCCGTGAAATTTAATGACTCGATAACTGATGGCTCGTCTCAATTCCGCTCCGATAATTTTATTGACAAATGGATTCTGACAAGTATGGCCATAAAATTTTGAGATTGAGCTATTTTGCCATTACGTGTAATTATTGTATTTTTGCGCAATTCTTTCTTGCAAATATGATTTCTTTTTATAAGTAACTTCATAAGTAACTTTCGCTTCAACGCGAGTATTTTTTGTCAATAAATTTTTGCACATAATTGACGTGTGATATATGAAGTTTTATGTAAAACTTAAATATTGTTATAGCAAATTTTTGTATCGCAAGAAAAAAGTTACATTCTGAAAGAGAATAAAATAAATTTGGAAAATTTAAATACTGTGTACTGTGAACAGTTTTGAACGTTTTTCGCGGCATTAAAAGTGACATTTCGCTGCTGTCGAAAAATGCAAATAATGCTAAAAGTTCCGTTTTGTCATGCAATATTTAAATTGCTTGCATCTATTCTACTGTTCAAATACAATGACTTTTTCTTTTTTTTTTAAAGATAAATATTTAAATAGTAAATACGGATTCTTTATTTTTTTCGTGTTATTATGTATTTCAAATAAGCAACGTAATGAAAATAATTGCAAATGTACGGAGATTTTATTTCTTATTGTTTATAAAAGCTTGGTTTAAAATTTTCAATTCAAAAATTACATTTAAGAAAGTTTAATGCTGAATGTTAAAATGTTATGAAAAAACACGTTCAAAATTCTCTCTAAATGACTTTAACGTCATCAAAGAAATCATAAATATAAAAAAAGTTCAGAACTTGTGACACTGTATACATAAATACATCCACCCACGCACATTTACTGATATAAAATCAATTTTATAAGATATTCAAGAAACGGAATTAATTACAAATAATAACATCAACAAGCTTTTTCCCGATTACATAAACATTTCTCTTAAATTTTTTATTTATTCTCTATTTTAAAAAATCTGTCAAGAGACTACACTATTCGTCCTGGCTCGATTTTTATATAACGTAAATAATAAATCATAGAGAATTTAGTTTTCTGCCAATTATTGTGTAGCATTTTAGTTAATTCATATAAACGCGTAGGCGTTGAAACTGCCGTTTTTCAATCCTCTGCGGGAATTCAAAATTCACGAGTGCCAATCAATACAGTTTTCGGGTCAACAACGGTGATAAACTTGTATACTACTTTTGTGGAGGATGCGATCAACATTCCGTATCAATCCGTAATAGCCTCAACGATCATCGGCCAGGCGACAAAATAGAGCACTCAATATTCCTCTCTAATCAGTTTCCGTTATGTCAAATACAAACAGATCATTTATATATCATTTGTACTGAAATATGTAACGCATGTCAATAACTGTTTGGGTACAATTCGAGGTATATGTTTTACCACTCAAGCATGTCGAATTAATTCCAATTTGATATTCACACGGTATATCGAAATTATTCCAACGAAATAGTCACCGAATGAGATTTGTTTTTGCAAACAATTTATGGAAAAATTTTGCTGTTTTTATCTCGGTGCGCGGTGCGAAACAGCCTCGATCAAATTTATGCAAATAATATTAAAATTGTATTTGTTTGTTATCGAGTCACGTAAAAACGATTGGACAACAAATATGATGATTTCGTACAAATTACAATATTTGCCCTGTTGTTGGCAGGGATTGGAGAATCACCGAATGTATCGCGTAACATTGACAGCTTAATGAATATGCGTTGAAACCGGAGAAAGTACGTTTAATTAATCCATACAACGCGAGTGCAACTATAACGATTTCATGCATATGTAGGATACTGTTTACACCGTAAATTGTCAGTCAGTAAGATAATTTCGACAACATAATTTCTTTTCTCGACAGCATAAAAAAATTTATATTAATAGCACCGTCAAAAAATCAAATACATCATTATCTTGTGTGTGGTTATTTATATTTTGATTATCTTTACACAAATATAACATTTGAACACAATAATTATTTCCTATAGTTATTATCTGTGCAAAAATTAGAGTCTATACGCGCAACCCGATTTGCAAAATTACTAATCATCGCCGTCGTAGTACAGACGATTTCAATGCATACACGAGAAAGTACGCCAAATCGATCAAGTATATGACAAGTGCTTTTGTAATGATTGGATACAACTATGTGATATTTGTCCCGCGAATTGTCATCTCTTAATTATTATGCAAAGCTGGATAATTATGGTGGGCCGTATACTGCTCTGGATATTATATCAAATAGCGAATATCAAATCGCTCGATACTAGCGCGAATGTGCTGCATATGTAGACTCAGCGTAAAATAACATGTTAATTGTAGTCACTATGTTGAAAGAATATACATATTATGACATAATGATTAATGCATTTTCATTCACGAGCGTAGCGTTGCTTTGCATATTTGCCTCATATCATCATGGACGTAATGATACGTCAGGCGTGCAAATATTTAAAACTCTCGTATTATCATGAACATAACAAAAATCTCTCTTTAGCAAAACTAACGAGTCTAATTTGATACAAATTTACTTTTTACTGTGAAAGTTATTTCTTCATCAGTCTGTTTAATTTAAGTTTTCTTATTTCTCTATGAAAATATGCTTGAAACAAGATGTATATTTAATAAATCGCTCCATCTTGAAAAATTTTAATAATAAAAATATGTCCTAAACGATGTCTAAAATGTCTACTCAATGAAGAGATCAGATCATCTATAATGTATTTGAAAGTTTAAATTATAAAATCTTTTTACCTTCGTGTAATCGACTGTCTCTAAGAGCATGCATTAATAAGTAATATTTAAATTTTATATTCTGACTATTCGACAGGATATTTTAATTTTGCTGAGAAGCTAATAGTTTTCAAAATGCGATAAAATTGTCATTATTGACGTAATTAGGTTAATTTTAAAATAACGTAAATCTAAAATGTATTCGTTAATTGGCACACTTATAAAGTTATAATAGATAAAGAATGATGAAAGAAGCATTTTCAGAAAATCATTAGAGCGTTCAAAACATCCTGAAATTAATGAAATTAGTTACTGTTGAAAACTTTTTAGTCTGTAATGTAAAATTGGTTTGTCGGAAATCATTTGAATAATTCGGAAATATCTCATACGTCGAGGTGAGACTGAAAATAACGACTTGGCTGCGATCCAAACGACATAAAACTGTGCCGAACAAGTTCATTACACTGATTCTAACTTAGCTATTGTTTGAAGATTTTATCAATATAATTTAATAATGGCGGAATGTATAAGCCGATATTCTTTTTAAATTCTCGACGCCTTTTTGTAAGATTACTTATTTGTTAGTAAAGTATTCTAAAATGGCAGTTGTAATTTTCAACATCAATCATCTTAAAAACCTAAAAATTAACAAAATGATAAAATTCTGTAATCGATTTTATAAAATTTCTCCTAAAATCTCCTAAAATTTCTAATTCAGTACAATTGTTTATTCTTAATTATGTAAATAATGCAACAAATAAATACTTTTAAATAATTTTATGTGATTATTTAAGGGAACGATAAAAAAGAATTATATTATACGTTTCATATTCCAATTTATAATAAAAATACGGCATAAAAATGTTGCTTCATGCTTATATCTATAAAAATTATATCTATAAAAAAGTGCTTTTGTTACATTATCATTAATTTATCAAATATGGAGTGCCTCGGTAATGTCTGAATAACTGTAATATTGAATCTAACTGATCCATCAAACGATAATAGATATGAAAAATTGCAAATGCACGTTCGCTGTTACAACACTTTTGTGTGTATAAACTATAGCAACGCAGCTATTAATTACAATTCTACCAGCGTATTAATCTATCATCTATTTCAATTATTTAAACGCATTAGTTATTTATACATTGTTATTCAATAATGACTTAACAAACGAACATTATAATTGCGGTTATAATTGTGAAATAAATCAACGATGGCCGAACTGGACGGGAATGGCGTTTTATCGCGTTAAATTTCACGTAAGGAAGTAATAAAGATCTGGCACGCTTATACGTATACATGTCAGAATAAATAATGATGTAGGAGGCACTTTAGAATATCTCGCACTTGTATGCATACATTACGTCTCATCTATGCTCCTCATCTATGCTAGCTAGCTGTTTTAAACATGGTCGGTTTATCGATCAACCCGGTCGACCTATATCCACCGGCATTATTATTTGACGACTTCACGTCTTGGCTGTGGTCGAAAAATGGCGGTTTAAGACCAAGAAGACGGATAGAATGAGAATCGCTGAACTAGTAATGCCAGTTCGATATCATGGCATACGTACACGTCTCTCGTAATGCCGCTCTCAATTGCGCAATTTCTGCAGGAAGAAACTTGTCAGACAAATTCAATAGGCTAACTTCATTTTCGAATTGCGTTAAAAATCGCAATTTCTATGTGATGCAGCACGGCATTTGACGAAGCATTGAATCCTCCGACATAAAAATCCGCGTGATAAGCTTCTGAATTGGAGATTAATACCGGCAAAATTTACGAGCACAATTTTAATTGATCTATAAATGTCAAAAACATGTAATTTCGCGCCGATTGTCACATCTTGTGAATCAGCGTGTGTAAATATTTCCCCAAATTTCATAAATTTAAAAAATCGTACAATAACATTTACGTAAAAATCGGCATATTTTAACGAAATAAATAAAAACTGCCGAAACACACTGTTTCGACCTCCATTTTGAGTTTCATTGATACTCTTCATACAGTTATAAATATATTTAAATATTATCAGGATTTGTTTGTATGGGCTTTCATATTAATTGAAGGTTATTAATTATAAATTATAATTAAACCAATGCGTAATTCACCGATGTAGAATAACTATGCGTGATTTATATGTACATCTGTAATACGTGTTCTAAATAGCTTTGATATTCGGTACACGACTTTTACGAGTGTAACATTAAGTCATGCATTCGACAGCGTTGTACAGAACGTTCACGATAAATTCGCGGAAAGGTGAAGTGAAGCGTCTCCCTCTCGTTCTCTTTAATAACACGCGTATAACATACAAGCGCTGGCGGATTAAAATCTGAATAATAAATTTATGATGCTTGGAATAATTTGCGAACTCTCGCGCCATTATTCAATGCACCAAACTCAATGCATGTGCTTGAAATGTACGGCAAAATATATAGAAATCATGCAATTACTCATTTATTAGAACGTTGCTGCAAACATTGTGTTAATTGAGACTCGAATAAATTGCAATTTTCATCGGTCAAGAGGAAACAATCCAGAAATAATCCGTTGAAGTCATAATACATATTTTTTCCTTTAGATTTTAAAGCAACCAAGAATTGAACGACCGAATTGCATTCGTGCGGCTGAAGGCAGCAAAAAAGTATTCATTTCTGCTGCTCCTCGCGAATTTTGTCAATTCTTTTCTTACTGAACGATTGACTTGCGTCAACAGGCAGTCTTTGTCAATCGAAGAGATCGTAACAAGCGTGCTCGTAACAAGCACAATTCCCCGCCGATACGCCGCGTTCGATATATCGATCACACCCTTCGGCAAGAGTTCAGCTATCTTTCTGAGCCAGGCTCTTGACGTCAAGCACACTCGTACCAAGGACCTGTAAGCTACCATTCGATATATGATGTATGTGGTTGATCAAAGGGCAAATCGAACGATCAGTATAATCATCAATCATGCGAGATACCTGCATGTGTGACTGCTCCGTAATGCAATTTAACTTGAATTTAACGTTATCGTGATTGAAATCAGTAATTTAGAGTTCATGAAGTTCATATAAAGTTCATACTCGCGATGTGCATTACAATTTGCTCTCAAGTCAAGTTGCTGAACTAAGTATTTCATTTTGTTCGGCAAATAAAAGAGAATGTCAATGACTTCAGCTGAACCATGATCTTTTAATAGTGGGGAGGTAGGTAATAGATATAAATATTTGGCAACGTTTCGTTCTTCAATTATAGATATCGAGATATATCAGATATAGAAGTATATAAAATATTTATATATACGCATATAGAAGAATTAAATTATGTTCTTTATTAAATTTCTGCCGAAGTCGCTTAAAATTAACTAAAAATGTTACGTTATATTTATATTTATACATATAACTTATATAGTTAGCTTTAAGTAACTATATATATATATAAGTAAAGCTTAATATGACATTAGATATTTCGTTATAATTTCTTAATTAATTAGATATTTCAATATAATTTCTTAATTAAATTTATATTTTCAATTTCACATTTTTTAAATATACACATTTTTGTTGTGATTTTGTTTTACTTTGCTACGGTTGTTGGATAGCTTTATAAAGCAACTGTTCTTTACCGACAATATAGAAATAATATTTATAATTTTACAAACTTGAATATAAGATCAAGGTATATTATAACAATAAGTGAAATGTTATTTTTCGATCAAAGCGGATCTTGATATTTAATAATATTTCTTAGATTTATTATTAATTATATTTTTCAGTAAACTCGCGTCAATATAAATTGTCGGACTGAAAACGCAATCTAGACTGAAGTAAGAATCAATATCTCAAAATTAAATTGATTGTCAATTTTTAATAACGATGCCATTTTCGCAACAAATTTCTTTACAATTTTCTGAGATGCCTATGGCATCATTATTAAAAATTGACGATCAAATTAAATTTGAGATATTGATTCTTGTTTTAAGAATTGCGTTTATTGGCAAGCCATCCACAAAACTGAAAAATATGATTAATAATAAATAAGAGGAAAGAGGAGCATCTTGGTAGCACCAAGATCCGCTTCGAATCCAAAAATAGAATTTCACTTATCTCTTATTTATAATTTCCTTTGAAGAACAAAATAAAGTGCATTTTATTGTTTTATATTAATTCGAATACTCTTTGTGCGATCTAATTTATTATTCGATAAATTTTATAATTAATGGAAATTTAAAATAAATTTGGAATATATTTATAATTTCGGTGAATGAAGAAGCTTGCGGTTATATTCTCGCGCGTGACGTTTGAAACACAATATAAAAGTTTGAGAATAGATCGTACGTTGAGATAGAGTAAGATTCGAGTCACGTTTGGCTACCCGAAGGAGGATTGGTTTATCTCTAGACTCATATCTAGGACCTGTGAAAACATCAGAAACTTCATTAAAGATTTATCAAAATAATAAAAGGAGTAAGATAAGAAATTTAAACCTATACAAAGGCTTAATTAAATGTAATGCTATATCGATCACTAAAAACGTTGCATTAATCAGTGAAATCACATTAGTGCCACAATATATTTACTTGAATAAAGTAACGCGTGAAAAAAGTGAAACTATAATACATAATCGATCAAAAAGACGATATTTTATAAATTACAATTTTATAGAAGAAAATACACTGTTCCTCGAAGAGCTACGCTTAAAAATCAAGAATGCACGATCAGTACGACGTGAGATAGCGCCTGTGTACGGTGCCTCGAATCTTAAAACGGTTCCTATTGTTCTCGCGTGCACGTAAATGTGTGAAACGCGGTTTGCTCACGGACACGCGAATTGTCGTGCGAATATTCGATTTCGCACGTTTGGCCGGCAGCAATTTTCAGATGCCGCGCGATAACGAACTCAGCTATTCGCGAGGAAATCTCGGTTTAGCGCCTAGCTGCGTGTGCGCGCGCGTGTGTGGGTCTTCGGGATCGATCGGGCCTGATCATTTATACTTCGCGATATATAGGTACTCGTCGCGCCTAACAGTGCAAATTTGACTTGGTTCCTTGTGTGTTCTCGTTACACGCCTTATGGCAAAAGGCACGCGCACGAGCGCGCGTGATGGTTACAAATCAAGTCGATAAATTAAGGGATTTCGCCGGGCGCGGCGTTCTACGAGCGGCGTTCGATCATCCTTGATTCCTGGTGCTCCGCGACGTTGGATGATGGATGTTGAAAACTCCGCCGGCTTTCCCCCTCCCCCGCGGCGTCAATGTTAGCGAGATATTGCCGGTTATTGTGCCTCCCGTAAGGGCAATAATGAAAGTATGATGCGTTGTTTTTACAATAACATAACGAGGCGCGGGGTGTATTATTATCTGGGCGTGCGAATTATAGCTCACCGAAACGGATACACAATTCCGATGAAATTCAGCTTTTTGAATATGCAGCGAGGTAATTAAACGTCTTAAACTCCAAAGTGGGTGTTGAACTTTCTTACCGCAATTCTTATCGCTTTACCGAAACGTTTTACATTTTCAGCCGCATTTGTAATTTATATTTCTAACTTATAATTAATGACGTCCCTGCTTTCTCTCTCTCTCTCTCTCTCTCTCTCTTCTTCGTTTTCTTTCATTTCACACTTGTTAAAATAAATTTTATAAAATTATTGGATCCTTAAAAGTTAGTCATCTTATGCCATGGAACGTAATCTCTATGTTTATTCATGACAATGAAATCGCGGCAACTGGACGTTAAGTTATATGCAACTGAGTCTGCGGCTTGAATGAAAATCAAGTTATAATTAAAATTTACGAGAGAATGCTCTTCCGCACGGCGCATCTTATCGATTAGTGAAAATAAACAACGCGGTCCTATTTTGCGGTGAAAAATAACGACGCAAACAGAAAATAGTATACAAAGAAGAGGAAAAGAGAGCACGGAGAGGTCACGCGAATAAATGAAAAGATAATGCCTGTCATTGCTCCAACATTCATGCGCGACGGTTCTTCTATTGTTGATTAATAAAAAGAGTTCCTCGGTATTTCTTTTGCAGTAACATTAGCAAAAGAGAGAGAGTTATATCTCTTTATCATGGTGACTCGAAACCGACGGACTTTTCTTATCAGATCGACTAACTGTTTTACGTGAAGATAGGAATAAACGGAAGAGGAGGAAGGTCATATGTTATATGATGCTAATGCTCAACTCGCCGAACGGGCAAATTGTAGGGTCGAAGTAGCCTAACTTACGGAATGCCCACGTAGAATATTATGCAAAGTTATCCCGTGCCGTGTCGGGCGGACGCGCGCGTTACTGCTCGGGTCCGGGCTACGTGCTCTTCATCCTCGTCCTCGTCCTTCGTGCGGTTTTACCACGCAAAAAATATAAAAAAAAATGTTTCCTCGTTCCGAGAGCGAGTCCGGCTAACCCGAGGCCGTTCGGTTAGTCATACGTGTCGTTACGGCGTTATCGAGATTCCGATGTTTTTGCCCGATTTATCTTTCCGCATTGCCAGCAACGACGGCGTCGCGCAGCAAAAAGCACGCGCAACCGACGGGAACTGTACACGTCGCTTTTTCGGCGGTAATGCCCCCGGCAATATTTTATAACCCGTAATGGCTGTAACAGTAACGATATCGGGAGCTATATATAATAAATTCATAATGCGGCTCGGGCCTTGTACATGTTGCGCGAGTAAACACTGGCGCGCGCATGTACAACATCGCGTAAGGGGTCGATAATGAAAAATTTAAGGTTCCTAGATATTTTAAGACCCCCGATATTGTAAGAATCATGTCCCAACATGCGTTTCGAAATGGAAGGATATTGATCCCGAGTTAATTTTAGAAATTTGGACGGTTGGCTGTTCGCTCAAGTGAGGTCATCCTTTTATAACCGGCGACTTTATGATTTTACATGTTTCATTTACACTGATACACTTTGATTGCCACATCTGCGTATATTTTCGCAAAAAGATTCCATCACCCATTTGAGGATGATGGTTTCATTTATCCGATTAAAAATAATTGTATTTTTAATATTGAAGGTATTATAGAATGCAATGTAAACTAAAAATCAGATAAAGTATCAAAATATGTTACATTTATTAAGCTCTTACTCGATTTGTCAAACTAATTGTAAAATCAGCTTAGCAGTCAAAGTGTTAAATAGTCAATCGGATAATTGCACGAATGTACAAAATATTTTATACCAAATTATATTATATTTAATACAAATCCGTTTGAAGAGCATAAATAATTTATAATATCTACTTACGAGCAATGCTTATTAATTATGTAAACATAAGTTTAAAATAAATAATTTGACAGTTACAATTTTTATAAATGGAAATAATATGTTTTCTTTTAAACTGCAAAATTTTATATATAACTATTAATTACTGTTGAAATTTTCACAGACACAATGGGATTATTATATTTAATTGAACTGGATCAATTTCGAGCGCTGGTAAAGGGAATGAGGCGAAGCTTAAAGGCCTCGATCTTCGATAAGAGACGAGCCGGGAGTATGATCCAATACAATCTTAATTCTCCGGAGATTCCCTGGAAGTAATTTCCCATGTTGCAACTGTTAAATGTGTGATTCCACTCGTAGCGAAGCATAGATTAAAGCTCCACTACATAGATAATATAAGCTCGTTCCGTACCGTCGATCATATAATATTCTATTGCAATTTGAAAATATGATCTGATCGTTATTAGTGGCTTGCTGTAGAAAATTTATTTGCCGAATGTGTACAGATATTTATGAGATATTAAGCCGTGAAAACATATGATTGTACACTAATCAAATATCGTAATATAAAATAGATTTTGTGAAATTATATAAACTAACTTAATTTTTTACCTAACTTTGTGGCATCTCGTGAATTCATTGGGGTAATACAACTTCTCGGACTTTTATTTAGGCAAATTCAAAATTGACTAACCATAATAAGACAGAAGCGAGCCCGAAAACTTTCTTAACTTTTTTTCGTTGCATTTCTCATTCTACCCTTATGTTTTATTCCTTTGGTTTTACATTTACATACGACTGTTCCGCGACTCGACCCGAGGGACAGGAATGCTTCAACTTGAAAGAAAATGAAGTTGCACTTGTCGAGCATCTGTTTGCATTTATATGTTCCGATTTGCGCAAGGTGGTGCTGATGTTTTCCTTTATTCAAAAATCTTCGTATACCCAAATCCAACTCCGTTTCGGCATTACTTTCCAGTAATTTACGTTACATATACCGCATTCAATTTATATTTTATCGATCAAAAAATCAGTAGAGAAATGAATGTGTGTGTATTTTGCCAATATATATGCGGCTTTAGTTAAAAAAAAATCTTACCACGAGAACCGCGAACGCGACTATAGCTGCACTACTTATTCCTTTCTTTTCATTTGCTATAGACCTCGGCAAGATTACATTTTCGAAACTTGTAAAGCAGCGAGCTACTAAATGAAACACGTCGACTATATTCAGGGATAAAGTTTGTACCATGAATAAGAAATGCTATGAAAAGAAACGCGGGGATAATAAAGCTGAAATTATATTAGAACGCGCGGTGTCTGAATAACTTTTTCGAAAATCAATCAAAGATACAAATCTGAAATCTAAACGTGTTCGGCATTACGACGAACAAAAATGTGATTTTTCGCAACGCGACCTTTCACAGGTTAAGATCGATTAAGGTGAACTGAAGAAGTTGACATTCCCGAAGAAGCTCGAGAAGCAATCACAGTTTCTTGCTTTCTCGGATACCTTTGGTGTGCACTCGAGGTGTTTTCACAGCATTTTCTATTCTTGCAAAGAAAAACGGCAAAGGGTTGATCCCGTTTATTTATCGACAGACAAAAATAGAAATATCTACTAACTGTACTCTATTATGTAAAGTTTCGCAAAACGTTTAATATCAATCCATGTATGTTAAAGCAATAATATGATTCTACTGCTTTGTACCTATTTGGAATTTTACTCACACGATTCCCGCTTCTAAAATCTAAAAATTGTTGCTTTCGCGTTTCTATTTATACCGCAGTCTTATTTAGATATAAAGTTTTATCCCTGACCTTTTAATTTCCGTGGGCCGTGTGTTTCCTACTCCAACTTTTCCGCGTTGTTCTCCCGTTCACTATATACGCTCGCCTTATCTGTCTATTCCTATCTCAACGACTCAAAGAAGTTGCGACTGTCACATTGTGCAAGCGAGGATAAGGAAATGGCTCTTTGTGCTAGTATTTCTCGATATAGGTGCATATCCCATTTTCCCCGTATGCCCGCGCGGTGCCGTCCCCATATCTCTTTTTCATCTAGAAATTTACCTTTACCCATTTCCACGCGATGTTCTTGCAATTGCCTTTTACGTGCGATTCAAACAAATTGCTGCCTTTATCTCTTCTCCTTTGTCCTTTCGACGAAATAATAGAGATTTATTTGTGACGTTGCGAAATGCGACAAGAGAATTATTAAGCAAAGACATTCAAAACAAATATTCTGTCATACTAACCAAATCTTAATTTTCTCAAATCGGAAAAGAATTGTGAGAAAATAATCCGATTGTATCCTCAGGAGTTTCATTATCTAAATTGGGATTAACTTGTAATTTATATCATTGATCTTCGGAAATAATTATACAAAAAGTGACATTTCTTAAAAATATATTTCTCAACATTTAATCTTAAATATCCTCATAACTAATCATTCGAGTTAAAAAATAATATTTCATTAATATTTATTGCGAAACTTATTTAAAATTGAATAAAAAATAAGATTTTCTTATATTTATTTGCTATTCGAAAGACGAAGTTTTAGTTGTCAATCACACAAAGCTATAGACATTTCGATTTCTTAAGAAAGAATCTATTACAAATTGCATACACAAAGAATTCATAAACAAAAGCAAGTGTAGTTTTGACCACGTAATGTTTTGTAAAAACTAATTAGACTTTTCTTTTAAAATATATCTCCTCTCTTTTTCTCTGCTTCTCTGTCTCAAGAAAAAAGACATAATTTTGTTACAGATCCTTTCGTTCGTAATGATATAAAAAAAAAACAACACGTGGGAAAGAAGGTACTGGTTAGAATGTATGAGCGTATATCTCGCGCGAAGTTGAACAAAGCGAGAATAACTTCGAAGAAAGATTCATTTAAGGGTTTTTGTCGCCACTCCATCCATTCTCTTTCATTCTTTGCCGCCTCCAGACAGCCACCATTTCTGCTTCTTCGGTCCCTTTATTGATCTGCGCTCGTTTCGTTACGCGGGGGATGTAATAGCGGTTTAAAAGACACTTTAAAGGGCTGAAATAACTCTAACTCATTGTCAGTGGCTCACTTCACGAACAGATAACACTCTCATCTCGCTGGTTGCGTCAACTGGCAGCGGCTTAAAAAATTCGTTGCACTCCATCGGGATTTATACATTTTTTCTCTTCTTCTCCAGTCCGTTTCTATTAAATCAACATTTCCCTCGGCGTTTCGCGAGAGAACGTACGGCTGCTTCCTGTCCTAATTCCGAGACAGATGACCGCTGCAGCTTCTGTATTATTTCTTATCACCTCTGCTCTGCACTAAGATCCGCTGCCTCGTATTGATCTGACGAGGGAACGTCGCCCCTTGTAAGCCAATTTTAGAAGAGATTAAAGTCAGAAGAAATCTAAACTTATTTTACGAAGTCAAAGTGGGACTTTAATGTACAGATAGACGGAAAAAGAATCGACAAAAGCAACTTTCTGCCAAAGTTTTCGTCCCCTCAATCCTCACGATTCTATTTCGTACCTGCGCCATTCTTACATCACAGTCTAGAGTTCATAAAAGAATAAAAACAAAACTAAATTTTCTTTTCGTAGCCCTAGATATTATATTAAAGTGAACCATCTCGTATCATATGTTCAAATGAAACCGAGATAATCTCGTACTTTAATACGGATTTAGTGAATATAGCTATCGAAGTATTAATTAACATTATTATTTTTCGATAGAAAATGATAATGCGCAAATGGAGTAGTCACGTTTCAGCATTAATTTTTGATGGGAATCTATGTCGCTAATGGATATCACTGATTTCGGCACAATCAACGATACATTTGTAATAACTTTTTGAAGAGATTACAAAGGTAATAAACAGAGTGTAATTAACGCTAAATGATATTAAACATGAGATGCCAATTTCGTTAAATTACTAATTTCCATATTTAATATTGCTTAATTAAATTGCAAGTGAAACAAACATGTGGAAACTGTCGCCGTTAGGTTTTTAGAGTGGTTAGAATATACGCGAGGTTGCTTTCTGCGCCGCCGTTGAATAGAATGTTCTTTTAGCAATTTACCGTTTTTTTCCCCTTTTTCTTTAACGTAGGAGTCCTCTAAATTCACAGCACTGTCGGAAAAGCAATAAGATTCCACGCTACCGCAGTGGCATGCCATTCCAGGCAATAAAGAACGAACTTCTGGGTAAAAGTCTTGCTGTACTTTTCTTTATACCCGACAACATTGTTTTGTCTCACATAAATATAAAACTCCTGCATTTTGATTTTATTTAATTACGCGTGCACTTTTATTCCAGTTATGAATACATCATTGTATAAATATTTGTTAGAGATATATGATATTTTTAATTATTGTTAGCTATCGTGTGTTGAATAACATATCGATTGTAAAATCAAAGTGTGTCTGTGTTTATCTTGGCACAAATTGCAAATCAATCAAATCTTTAAGTTGATTAATAAAATCTCTAACAATTATCTGTAAAATTAAAACTTCAAAATCAAATAGAAGAGATAGAATTTTATTATATAAAATAGAAATGTATCTTCCTATTTTTGAACGCGTCTCTGTTGGATAATTTTCTGAAAACGTACATTATTTGATACATTTTTTTTAGATTTTGATTTGGCGTTTGTTTGACGTAACTGATTTCATTAAAAACAAAATAATTAATATCTCCAGGGGATGTTCTGTTTAGGTTCAAGTATCCTATTTCACCCGCTCGGCACATCGCCCTCGGCATCACCATCTCTCCCACTTCTTCTCTGTGACAGCTTTATGTCTGAGAATTTTCTTTACCCTGTCGTCATTTATTAACGTATTTTCTTATGGCCCACGTGTTTCTCGTATGTCCGTTTTTTGCGCCGCTGTTTGCTAGATGCAGTTCTACCTCGAAAGCAGTAAATTCGCGCGCCCTAACAGTTACCAACTGCCCTGCAAAATACAGAGAAAAGCTTTCAAAACACTCGTCGCGATAGCTCTGTACAGTGTTACACTATTCCATTCTATCTCTTTTCTTCCGTGCGAGTTGTACAATCCTACCGTTACACACCGCCGTAATTTTTGATTTCGTAATTGTTGTGTGTAGCGTACGAAAACGTTATGAATAAAATAGCGCGCAGATTTGAACTGTGCGAAAAAGTATTTTGGAGCGAAAGAGAGAAATTTCGAAATATCGGATGCTGTAAGTTGCATAAATAAATTGCACTTTTTTAACGTCACATGTGTATCGCGCGGCTGCAATACCGGGATTCGACGTGCGTTTGACAAAAAGCATTCAATGATAAAACTCGTCGTATTAACTCAACTCTTTTTTTTTTTACACCAACGCGTGACGTGGCTTTGTATCACGTCTGACGCTTAAAATCGATTGAACCTTTCTATTTAACGCGAGACGAATTTAGCAGATACCTTCGAAAATACACAACATATTTCACCGCTGTTCGTCCTATCGATTTTATCGTCCTCCGACAATATTTGCGCGCTATATCTTTGTTGTACGCATATTCTACTGCAAGCATATTCTACTATGGGAAAGCCGGGTGTACTACGGATAGTATTATCGCCTTTGTACCCTTCGCACATGATGAATACGTGCGCACGGCGAGTGCTTTGTGCCACGGCAATTTTGTCCTTTTAATTGCTTTGTCACTCATACGGCGATTGTCTTTGCCGCGCTTTGCTTTTTAGACGTCTTTGTCGCTTGCTTGATTCCTTTCGTCCGTCATTGTTCCCGTTTGTTTATCCTCGTTTACTTTACTTTGCATTACTTTGCTACCTGCCGTCATTTCATTCCTATTCTACGCTCTGCGTAGAACATAGAATGTTTCCCCGTACACATGCGACGCCGATGAAAAGATCACAGAACGGAAAATGTATTTCCGTATCTTGATCCTATTTATGTATCTATCATCTGCATATATCACGCGTATCTATACATTTTCAAACTCTTTGTTCTTCGTACGACATAAAATGACTTCTCTGGGCTTTTTTTTTTAAACCCGTATATTCTTCGTTATTCTGATTAGATTCTTGGTCTTTATTTCGTTCACTACCTTCTCATGCTTTCTTTAAATTTAGAATTATCTCCAGCTTGACTCGAGGCTAACAAATGAAGCAAGATGTAAGATGCAACGTCTTTGCAATGGCTAAACGACCGTGGAAACTAAGATATTGCTGAACTCTGAAGCTGTTGTAGCATAAGGATTTATTTGCGGTAAAGCTTCGTGGTCCGCAATATTTCTGTGCCTTCCAATGCGGTCGCATTAAAAGCTCTACGTATTATTCTGCCAGATCTTATTACAAGACGAATAGAAATATATTTTGAATGAGAAAACGTAAAGTAGAAATGTACCAAATGTCCGTTCCCTTATAAAATATTTTTAAATTTGCATCGATTTTATGTCAAATATAAAATGTACATATAGCTCAGACAAGCTTTCATCCGAAATAGTTAAATTGCGGAACGAAGAAATTGATACCGGCGCAAAGCTACTCAACCGTTGGTCAATTACTTAACCGATCAATGATTGAAATTTTTACAGCTGGTATTGTGCGCCGAAACGTATTGACGTTTATCAAAGAATAACAGTTTCCAACGTATTGACGGAAAATAGAGACCGCTCCGCGTACAAATTTGATTTGGAATTTCAGGAACCAAAAGAGAAATTTTACGCTACGAATTCATACTCTACAAATAAAAGTTGATTGCCGGAAGAAGAAGCAAGGATATATGTACACTGCATGTTTAAATTGGCAACAATACAAATGGCGACGAATTCATTTTTCGAAGCCATATTTGGAGCTTTCAAGAAAGTATGAGATATAACTTTATTATTCAATTGTTGTGCAACGTATTTGAAATTAAGTATCGATAAATTATTCGAGAAAATCACATTCGATCATACTTTCATTGAAGAAAACCGATTTTGGAGCGGCAGATAAGGCTGAATAAAGAGAAGAGAGCTTGACTTTTATTTTGTAAGTGTATATAGATATATACGCAACATAAAAGAGTAAAAGACAAACTGTTAAATCATTTAAGCTATCATAATTCAGTCGCCAATGCATTTACATCGTCAATCGCTTCGGACTGAATCGAGAGAATCGAGAAGCGGACGAAAAGCGAGAGAGGAGGTATAGTACGCGAGTACGGAGAGGACGAGGAGGGACGCGCGGGGACGAGCGAGACGAGCGAGGTGAGCGGGCTACGTCACGGAAATCGATAGGACAAGGGTAGCGCATACCAGGGGAAAACGAAGGCGCAAAAGTTCAAGCGATAAAATCACGGTGGTATATACCAGCGAAGCTCAAGTCCGGGGCCCGGCCCCGTCACCGACTCACGTATCGGCCTTATCCCATGCTGAAATCAGAAAACGCGGTTAAGCGTGGTTTCTCTGGCCCGGACTGTAAAAACTAGCGATAAGATCCCCCGAACGATCCCCGTTATGAAGGTAAGAAGTGCCCAGGACGGCGCCCGCCTGCGTGTAAAGTACGCGCAAAGCCTAATTCTGAATAGAGTGCGGCAAAATGAGATTGGGATTTCTTTCTCTACTTCTCACAGGGAAATCTTTCTCTCTCGGTTATAAACGCGATCCCCAGGCGGAAGATCCAGAGATCTCCCGCGCTTATTTTGTGTAGAGAGACTTTCGTATTGTGTATCTTCCGTTATACGTAGAGAGAGTGCTGATAAATAATATATTCTCCTAACCCGTCAAGGAAAAAAGTTTTTAATTCAGTTAAAAATAAGTCTTTAATTTAGTTTGACCTGAGAAACTGTATTGTGTGTCCAAGGAGAATATCTTAATCCTTTTTAAACTACTTTGTGAGATTGTTTACTATAAAACCAAGATATAATAAACTAAAGATTAAGAAGTTCTCACGAAGCATCACTCGACGTGAACCTCTCTTAAACGCACCACTTGAAAAATTCTTGTAAATAAAAGAAAATATCTTTTATAATAATTTGTATCATGCTTTCTACATTTAAATTAAAAAACGTTATCATTTTAAAAAACTCAATGTAAAACAAGAAGAAAAGTGAACATTTCTATAGCAATTTCTAAATTTTCCTCAAAAAAAATTCTTAAAAATATACTTTGCAAAATCCCAAAAGAGCATTTATCACTTTTAACGTTATCTAAAAAAAGCAATGTGTTAAGCTGAATATTTTCAAAAAGGCGATGCTTTTTGATCTTTCAAATGGCTAAAGTACTTGTAAATTCCGTTAACTTTCACGTTGAAATCGATTCTTTCAAGCGTTAACGTGCTATTTTATTCTCCGGCTTCCCGCCCATCTGGGAGAGCGTCGATGCAGGGGGCGAATTAACGATTCGCCAGTTTGAAGGCAAGAAACGCTCTAGAGAGCGCAGAATGATTGAATGTCCCCAGAGATGATCCACCCCCTTGCGCGTTTCATCCAAACCCGGATGCTGGAATACGTGAAAGTTTCTCGTCTTCTCTCTCTCTCTCTCTCTCTTTCTCGTTGATCTGGGTAAGATATAACCCCTATTCGGAGAAAGACGTTCTTTATTGGAATACTAACTCGTAATACTGATTATTTAACAACACAACTGAGGCAGGCTTGAATAACTTTTAGCGAATCCGTACAAATAGGCGTTGAGGGATGAATAAAAAAAGTAAAGGTAAACTTTTGTTTCTTTCTCACATAAAATTTTAAATTATGTGTTTCTGATAAACAATATTTTTTGAATAAAATATAGAAAGCAGCTTTTTGCTATTATTAGAAAATATAGAAATATCAATCTTATATATTGTACATGCACACATTATGAATTATTTCATTATTAAATATTTTAAATTTGTTGACAAAAAAATAAATTCTAAGATAATTTGTATAAAAAATTCTGCTCTTCGATAAAATATTTATTATATCTAACGCCACTTATTTTTTGTTCTATTTTATCTTTATCAAAATTAGTTTAGTTAAAATGAATGAGCTACGAAAGATTACGATAAAAAGTTAGTACACTAAGATTAAATACAATTTATAATCACAATCAGCACGATTTGTTTTATAAAATAAATTATTGGAAAAATTATTGGAATGCTACGTGACTGGGAAATCTTTTCTATCTCTTATTTATACTTGATATATACGAGTACACATGGAAAAATTATTGCTTTTTCTTCCGTCAGTTCAATATTTAATCCTGGTAAAAAGTACAAAAAAATATTTTTATCAGATTTAAAAACAGTGTGTTCATTTTCCAAAAATTGCTTCATTGGTCACTTTTTGGGAATTTGCTTTATCTGTGATATAGTTCCTCTAATCGTACTTAATATTTGCACTTGCGAGATTGCCTTATAAATTTCAGAATAATGTACATCGCAGTGTTCTGTCATATAATAATGACAGAGACATTAACATATGTTATTAGAGTATCAATATTTGATTTATATATCGCGCCTCCTATTTCTATTTCATAATACGAGTTATGATACCGGAGTGCCATCTCTAACTGCCTCTGTTAATACTAATGTAAACTTTTTTTTTACTAGAGTTGCACTTCCGTTTTCTTCCTCAGTTCAGTTAAGTTTTTCCGTTACTCGATGTACGTACAATCTACAAGCCTGAATAAATATTCTTTTATTATAATAACCTCGTCGTTAAAATATGTCCATAAATGTCAATATAAAATATAATCTATTATAAAATGTATATGCGAGTCTTGTATGCGCAACGAATATCGTATGTCTCTGGAATCGAATATTATCGATTTTAATCTACTCTGTAGAGCAATTTAAGATAAGAAAATTGTGTATATGCATAAACGTTTAATATGATTTTCAAAAATTCGTTAAAACCTCAATATAAAATAATTTTGCACCACCAATACACGATGCATAACGATGCGGAATTGTAAACTGCGTTACAAATTAAGTTGATCTGTAAAACACAAACACGCAGATTATTATAGAAACCAAAGCAATTATTATTTCAACTGTAAAATACAAACCCACAGGCTATTATAAAGCTCGAAATAGTGATATAAAAAAAAAGGTCATTATTGCATATGAAATTCTTTTGCGTGTTTGAGATTTAGTTAAACTAGACATTGAGATTTAATTTAAAGTAAACATTTAGTTAAAATAAATTATACTTGTGTGCAAAAGAATTTCTTTTCTCGCTGTATTTGTTTCTTTTAAAGAAGAATCTTTTACAAAATTTTACAAGCCTTTCTCTAATTATTATTTAGACAATCCAAATAAACGACTTTTCTTTAATCATTATATTTAGACAGTCCAAGTAAATAACTAAAATAAACGAAATTTAGACGAGAATAAAATCGCAAATAATACAGAAAGACATACAAAAAATAAATTATGGACTGTGATTGTCGTTGTTCGACATCTCCTAAGTTTCATCCTCCTCTCAGATTCCTTTGATATACTTGAACTACACTCGCTTGCAAGAACGCGGTTAATCACTTCAATCGTGCGCATCTTAATAGCTAGAATGTAACGTGGCAAGTCGGTCGTCGGTGAAAATTGCTCCGATCTTTGGTACGAATAAGTCGGGCGAAAAATTGCTTTGAGAATTAGCTGTTGTCTCGTATAATTTATTGCTCAAGAACGATCGCGTTTCGATAGCTAATGACGTTACGACGCACGGAGCAGTTTGCAACTGCTCGGTTCAAGTCTCAGAGTGTGAATGATAAGGGTGGCAGTCGTGTTGTAAATGCAGCGTGCTATACACCCTCAGAGAAACAAACACCAAAGTCTAACTGATGTGTCGTTGTCACGAAATCTTCAACGGTAATTTACTTAAATCAAAATGAAGCGTGACACATCTTTTTCTTTCATCTAAAAATTACACAGTTTTACTTCTTGCAGGATATAAAAAATGAAAAAGGTAATAATAATAATAAATGAGACAAATTTTATTTCTTAATACTCACGAACACAAATAGACTTCATTTATTAAATTTAAATATTAAATTAGATTTAATTATCCTCCTTAAGAAAAGCAATTAACAAATCATTCAAATTTTCATTAGAAAAAGATTATATGTATGATTTAATGTTAAAATTAAATAATCCACCCCTGTATCGCTCGATTACTATAATTACTACGATTGCCTATATCACCTTATATTAAGCATTAAAAATCAATATCTATTTTAATTAAAAACTAATATTATTTATTATAAATTGTAAAGATTCCATCAAATTTTTAAAAAGACGTGTTAAGTCACTACTCGAATCAATCAAAATTTATTGTTGTCGCTTTTCCGCGATGTCGATTGATTGTCTCTCTACGCTTCTTCGTTGAACGGTTGTCATTGCAGTTTTCAATCATTGTTATTTTGACAGTTGTATGTATTGAGATTAATAGTCTAATGGCAAATCTAGAAAAAGTAAAAAACATTAAATAGAGCGCGCGAAACGCGCGACTATGACGCTAGTAACAAAAAAAAAAAACTATAAAAATTTATATTTCTTTAAACTGTAAAGATTAATTTAAAACATGCGAAATTGGACATGTGAGTGAAGTGTGCATTTTAGCACCTTTGTAAATTTGAAGTGTTATTGCCGACCGACTTTATTGGGGCGTTTACAGCTCGAAAATTGTTACTACTCTTTCATTTCTATTTCTATATAATTTTAAATTTTGATTAATATTCCAGAACAAAATGTTAAAGTATTGCATACGCGGTGGTTGCAAAATACATTCTACGTATGCACTTTTTGAATTCTACATCATTTAATCACAGTAAGTTTCCTGGAAAGGAAGTAATTTCTCGAAGATGGCGATAAAACGATACTAATAACGTCGTAGTCCAATATTAGAAGCGATGGAAGTTTTAGTTCCGCGCAGCTTCATATGCTTCTTGCCCTCGTAAAACGTACACCCTCGATATTTACCTCGCCTATAATGCACGAAGAAAGCATTCAGGATACGCATGTCTGGAAATTGATTTTACGCGGGGGCGAAAAGATGTGACAGGGTAATAACGCGGTTTCCAATATAATCAAACGAAAAGAGAAAGTGGGTTGAAGCCAGAATGAAGAAAAAAAAATTAAACAGAGGAAAAGCGGAACTTTAATTACTTCGATGTAAAGTTCTCGCGCGCGCGCGCCGGCAATTGCTTTCAATTTTACAATTCGCTCGTTTACCTTATCGAGGAAGATATTATTCTTGGCGCGCCGGAATGCTAATTTTTTAAAATCATCATCGCTCGCCCTGGCTTTACTTTCGCCTCGTTACAAGCTCTGAAATACTTCTGTGTTTTTTTAAGGATCGCCCGACACGGGCTTGGCGGGCGGACAAGCACGGCGCGAGCCCGGGCTAAAGTGATATAACGTGTAAGAAAATAGACGATCCTCTCCCGCCTTATATTTCATCATATAACGCGAAGTTGTATGATGAAGTACGGGAAAGTCGTTGCTACTGTTTCCGCGGTGTGTATACAGGTTGAACCACTTTATATTATCACGTGGAATAATTCCTTTACTTATTGGTTCGCTGAGGTACGTCTTAAGAAGAAAGTTCATAATGTTTTATTACGAGAAAGAGAAAATTTCATTCAGTATTTTACGCGCGCAGACGCACGCATCTTCACACGAGATGCCAAAGTAATTTACGTAATAATTAAATGCTCGTTAATGTACTCTTACTGAACGTTCAAAATTTCATGCGACAAGAGCAGATTATACGTGTTTTTGCGAAAATAAGTAGTTTTGATCGCTATGAAGAGGGTATATAACAGCATTACTCGCTCTGACGTAATATTGAACATTAATCTATTATCTCGACCCAATATGCCAACTGCGCTTCTCGCAGCCGTAGGAGAAAATGAAAACGAATGATTTCATATTTTGCCGCCGTTCATCATTTCAGTCGAACTCAACTATTAAATGATCATAATTAATTACGGTAATAAAATTAAATATGACATGTTAGATAGATAAATACGCGTGTCAGAACTGACAAGAAAATGCAATCTGAAATTCAAAATAATAATTTGTTAAATTATTATAAATGAAAATTCTTTATCCTCACACTGCGTTCAGTAATCTTGAGCCGTATTAAAAGTTACAAGATAATTATAGAATCATTGTTGATCGAGAAAAAGTAGAAGGAATTGAAAGAAGAAAAGTTCATTCATACTTCTTTCCCCGAGAAAGCAACAAAAACGGAAAAGTGACTTAAAAACATTTGAATTTAACGAGGAGGCTATCTCACTTAGTTAACTATCTCGCGTTAATTATCTCGCCTGTTATTAACTTCGCTCTAAAGTTGAAATAAAATTAATAAAACTCGAAAAGGCAGAGATGTATAAAGATACAAAACAATAATGAAGAATTATACCGTAATTTGTTTTACGTAGCTTCGTAAAATTTATGTTAAGTACTACTTGAACTGTCACAGAACTCTAGCAGTTCTGGCAACGTCGCTATCATTCACGGTAACAACTTTAGACATCCTTATAAATTAATATTATACTGAAGTTAACGGATATCTTAAAAAAACTTTCTTTCCCACTTTTCATTGTGCTTCTTTTTTGCAGAAAAAAAGGTAATTTCATCTAAAAACAGACAAACTAATTTGTCTATAGGGCAACTAATATTTATATTCCAAATCAAGCCCATAACGATAATTAAAATGAGAGAAAAAAATAAGAATATATAGAAATTCTAAAATAAGCATGTTGCTTTGAAAACAATAAGGGATATATTTAAGAATCTCTTAAAATTAAAGTCTCATCCTTCGATTAGCTCGAGTAAAAGTTTCTTTACAATCGTGCCTAATTTTTAAGCCCTACGGGAATGTATTAAGGAATAAGAATCTTCACAAATGAGAACACGTTAACGTGACGGTATTGTGGAGTCTCGATGAAAGACGCATTATAAAGCGCCCCGGGTGTATTGAAACGAAACATGCGCCTTAATAAATCAAGTGAAAGGTGATCCCCGGGCCCTTTCTGCATTCGGAATTGTTGGCACGAAAGGGAATGAAAATGCCGATAAAGGTAAAGCATATGCGGCATATAAGTCTCGGGAGTGCCACGCTCTTGGATCCATTCGACATTCGATTCCGCGAAGTAATCTCGAGTGGGCGGGCGCGTGATTTAGAGGGAAAGTCGTGACGCCGAATCTCAAATTCGCGCCCCGGAGCGGTGTAAGCTTGTATGATATACGCCCGAAACTTCACGACACGCTCGAAGCGCATTGTAACGAAAGACCATATGTTAAAAAATTGCATCGGCTTTCCTCTCCCTCGCCCCTCCATCTGTCACGTCGCCGCCAGACGTCCCAGCGTGACGTCGCGCGACGAGAACGGAATCAATTAACCGAAGCAATTATCCCGGCACATAACGGTTATATGAAAACCGTAATGTTATAGATATATAAATGTGCACATCGCCGCATATTATAGTGTGTACTTATTAAAACCTCCCGTGCAAAATCCACCGCTACGTATATGACGTTTAACGCTATTTGGCGGTATTACGTGCTAAGCGTAGCGCGAAGAGAATAGAATCACCGATCGTATCAGTCATTCACCGTGCGACCTATTATAGTTTCGTGCCACGTTCCGGTGCTTTGTCCGCCATCAAACTACATCTCGTTTATGCTTCCGACCGTGCTGCGATCCGAGGATTTAGAGGCGCATTGGTATACATTGGGCGATACGAAAATCTGGCGGGATTTCCATCCGGTATAGGTAACCGATGTCGGGACTTTACACTAAGTGTATTTTTACTTTTACCTTTTACTTTATTTTACTAATATGGTTATAAATATTTTACCGGTACTCCTTGAAATTTGATCTTTCTTTTTCTCTCAGTTTAAAAATCGTATTTTCTCAATAAATAATGCGGTATCTACTTACTATAAGAAAAAATAAATACGACATGGTTGGACATTTTCGCGAAATTAATACGCTGGAAATCGTGCTCCAAAAATTGCATTAAGTAGTTTATCACGACCATAAGTTGGGCGCAATAGATGCATGATGTAAGTTTTACTCGCTGCGGTTTACTACATATGCAAATTGGACTTGCCAATTTCTGTAACTTCATCTTGCGTACGGATGAAAAGCCAGTTAACCGAGACTCAACTTTACTTCTTGTATTAGATTCAATTAAAACTTTGCGAAAATTCCTTTCATATTAAGAGATAGCTGTAAAGTGACGTGTACTCGTTGAAAATAAAGCCGTAATTAAAAGCATGAAGCTTGATAAATATTTGAAGTAGATATATATATTTGTCTAAATAACTCTTATTAGTAGCATACCATTCCTCGGAATTTTTCTATTAATTTACATTTGTTCTATTATTATTTGCAAATATTCTCTGTTTTGAAATTTCGTGTTTTCTACTTTAATTAAAATAATTTATTTCATAGAAATTTAACTAATTTTTTTCTAAGCAATCGTGCAGCTATTTGTTTTTAAAGCTCTCGATTTAGTCGCATTAAAAATACAAATGTAAGAACGCGAATATTTTGTCGATAAAAAGTACATGTAATTACTATTAATCAAGTTATTTTCGAAAAACGCACACAATCCATTTTTATTTCAGATTTCCACATCGACAGTATTGTAAAAAGCGTCATTACGTTTCGGTTTCGCTTTGCTTTCATTTCTTTTTTCCGGCGCTGCGGTAACTACTTCAAGTACATCAACTTCTATGTTCTAAGTCGTAACATTAATTGCCTAGATGTGCTGTTACTATAAAGAGCATGTCTCGCCTTCGAGAGCGCGCGGAAGCACTAGTTATAACTACAACTACTTTCAAATAAAAATGTAATTTCGAGCAGGATGATTAAATTTCTGTTTTCAGTCAAGGGCTATACTTTTAGCTCGTGTAAAAGGAACTCCAATTAAAACTGTCAATATTTTTCTTTGTCACTACTCACTTTCATCAGTGTACGAGTGTGGCAAAATTACTCGGATAAATATTTGTATTTATCCGAGCAGTTTTGCCATTTTTTTTATTAAAATGAAATTGAAGTAGTAGTTAATTACAATAATTATTTATCTGAGAAAATTATATAATTTACAATAAATAATTAGTAATTACAAGAAGCATACTCTTATATATGTGTAATTAATATTTTATAATTATTTAATACATTCTTATATATTATTTCACATACGGTAATTTTACTTCAGCTGTATGTTGAACTATGTATTGTTAAGTTTACATTTTCTTTGGTTCTAAATAGATATTCTTTAGTAAGTGCATATAAGTTATCAGTGGAAGATTTTATAAAAATATATTTGAAATAGTAATCTTATTAAAGAATATCAAAACTGAAGCAATTTCCTGACAAGTTTAGTATTAAATAGATGATAAAATTAATAATTTTGAAAAAATTTGTAATTTATAATTTCTATCTACACAGTACATATCCAGAGTGTAATCGGTTTCTTTCGCGCATCGGACAACGTATTTGTTGAAAACTAGGCAATACATTTCTACTTTCTTGTTCCAATACAATTTATTCGACTCGTAGTCTCTTATAAATTCCTGAGACTCCCATGAGAATCCGGAATCGTGAAAAGCTACTTCCACTGCATCGGATCTCTTGTGCGCCAAAATCGCATTACTTCACGTCGTCCGCGTGATTTTCCCGGTTGGCGGAGAAAGACCCGGAAGACCTACCACTACAATCACGTAGACTCGCACGAAACATGCTGCTCAGAAATTATCGTGTAAGATAGCGAGCCTTTGTTCCGGTACTATTAAGCTTACGTTAGATCGTGCATGCAACTAAACGTAGTGAACGGAATAATGTAAAATAGAACATAAAGTTACTCAATATATTTATATAAAATGATAAAATAAATAATCTAATTTCTTTATGTAATACTTATATATTATTTTAGATTTTCAATAAACTGAATTTGTCATTATGTTTTACACGATTACGCAAATCTTTTGCTCTCAATATTATCTCTTCCATCTGTAATGAAATAGTCTCTCGTCTTTTAGAAAATTGTTCCATTCTAAATTTATATTCACATATTTTTTTCAACGTAATATTCGAAAAAGCTGGAGAATGCATTAAAGTAAAAAAAAAAACGGGCATTAAGAATTCACTGATAAACAAAAGATGTTTTCGAAATTCAACTAACTAATTTTTTATATAGTATAGACTATAGATTGTATAGAATATAAAAGCATATTGCATTGTGCGTGCATATTAAAAAATAATTTCTATTTTTACATTTTCTATTGCTATTTGCAATTTATAATTCGCTTTGGAAATATGTGCGCGAGTATTATATACGAATCGAAAGAAACAAAGATTCAATTATTACTGTAGGTGAGCTCTTACGTCACTTTTGACCGAAATGTTAAGAGAGATTTCAACTTTAGAATTTCGTAGCACGTCAACTACTTCTTAGCTCGTCTTGTCTGTGTCATATTATGGTCTTTTTGATATGCCGTTCGCCTGCAAGAAAACTCCTACCCCCAGAATTACTATATCCCCAGAAATGAAATAGTCCACGATAGATCTGAAATCGCTAGAGAATATGTACCAGCAACTCGTCCTGCCGTTATAAATCTCCGAAGAATAAATGTCATTTTTCTCCGCGGTAAATTCTTACTAGAAGATAATAATCTTATTACGCTCGCAATGCAACAAATTTTTCACTCGCAACGGCGCCGGTGAAAATTATGCAGACGTCTCTTTGGATAAATTTCTTTTTATCCTCGTCTCGTCGAACGAAACTCATCGCAATCTTTCTTGATATCCGTGAAAAGACTTTTCTCCTCGTAACCCGCAGCGGCTAAATCGACTTATCTTGCATTTCCGCGAGCTGTCTTTTAAAGCGTGAAATTACATAAAGTTACTAAGACCAATCATACTGCGGATTTCTGTAACTTTTTCGCAGAGATTGAAATCCGCGAAATGACTTTCTCCGAGATAAGTGCTGAGTAATTTTGCATCGAAACTAATTTTGAAATTATTGAATAGCCTTAAGTTTTAATAAGTAAACATTACGTTTCTCGTATGAAATAATTTCCAATTATTATTATTCGTGCATTCTGTTGACATATAATTTACAAATTCAATATATTACATCACATGATAAGTCATGCTTTGTAAATTTAAAAAAATGAAAATATATTCTTCAGTGCTTGAAATCGACCAAAAACAATCGTGTTGTTGGCTTCTGACGCATGGTTGTCTGACTCACAAAAAAAAGACGTAATCTTATTTTCTCTTTTTCGTTAAATTGCGACGAAGCGAAGATCGAACGCGGAACACGGTATCCGATATGCGATCGTTCAAATTCATTCATGCGAGTGAGCGTGTCCCTCTTTTAACATCCACAGTCCGGAAGAGCCCAAAGAGCTCGTTCGACTACTGATGTGTGCCCTACTTGAAACACGTACTACTACTGGAAATTCCGAGGCTCGCTCCGTAAAGCTTACTGCTCCCGCGGAACCGGAGGAGTGCTGTTTCAGCGCGCACGTTTTTCTCATCGATACGTGAGAGCACTGCTGACCCAGAAGGTGGGCAAAGCATGAATGTGGCCGCCGGGCGAAAGGTTATACAGTGCTACAGGTGTTCTGTACGTTCTTCTCTTTCGGTGTAAACCCTTTATGGCAGCGGATACTCTCCTCCGTCCGTATAGCTCCGACCGGAGCCACTCTTCCAACTGTGCAGCCTGATTGTCATGAGGCCACGTTTAAATCCGCGTTATCAAGCGCCGTCTGCACCCATCCTTTGACCCGACTAAAACGGACAGCTCTAACTAAGAAGGGTCTCTGGGATCTATTTCGTGCGTCATGTCCGTCAAAGTGGGCTCGCCATATTCTACGATCCTCTGCTCGATTGAGCAGTCGTGTACCTTATTATCGATATTCGTTTTTAATCTTGCGCGAATCTCCTTTTATTAATATTAATATTTATAATTATAATTTTGTGCAGTTTGCACACAGAGAATTTACAATTGAAATCTTTATTATTTCTCTTTTATAATTCTACAGGATGATTATAAAATTCTCGTGTGGTTTTGAATTTTCATAACTTCCGTTTTAAATATGATAAAATGAATCTGTAAAATGAGTAGGTTATAAAGGGGTTTATTTCAGTTTTATATAGATTATTTCTGCACGGAAAGAATGGTTTTGCTAAAATAACTAGAAATTTATCTAGATACAGATCTCAAAATAATTTTGTTGGACCATCAAAGTAATTATGTATGTAGGACGCTCAACCTGGTTACTAGATAGCAAAACTTTTTACAGCATTATCATCAAGCTTGAGCGTATAATTTGATTGTTTACTTTGATTGTTCAAAATAATTATTTTCAGAGCTGTAGCTATAGGTACTTTAGCAAAATCGTTTCTTCTGCATGAAACTGTTATTTCTTAACATATCACAATTGTAACTAAGATTCTAAAGTTTTATAAATGTTTAATTAATATATTTACGATAACATCTCAAATCATATTAATTATTCTAGGGTTCACAGATTGTTTAAAAATTCAAGGAATATTGGTGAATAAGTAATAATCTTAATATATACACAGAAAGAAATCTAATAAGCTTAAATTTGATAAAATTTATAACCAAGAGAAAATTAGTCTGTTCCCTCTTTTAATCCATTTGTTAGGAAGAATTTTATAAATACAAATTTCTCAACAAAAAATATTTTGATAATTATCTATAAAATTATTAATTCCAAGCTCTGAAATACAGCATTTTTACACAAGAAAAGAAACGAATATCACTAAACATTGATAATTCAACCCTAAAAGACGATTAATATGTCGCCGCTGTACCGAATAGGTACGTTTTTGAGTTACAACTCAATTTTTGTGAAATGTGTAGGTATGTCGCGCAGTAACTTTTACTCGCGTCGGCGCGGTATTGTTTACAAGGAATAATGCCTGGCAATAATTTCACATGCGGCAGTACAACTTGCTTGCACGGAGCGGAGAACTGCATTTAGTGCGATCGTTCTAAGAGATTTATCACATAGGGTTTTCCCGATTTTGCAGCATTCGCAATGCTTACTGGCAATTAGAGCGTGAACGAATATAACTGGAAATGTTTCTGTAAATATTTTTATTCCCGGGAATACACAGATATAAGGAAAATCGCATATCCGTCTTTTTGAGAAGGTCTATTTAAATTCTATTTAAATAAGAAAATAAATATTAATGTCCCGTGTTCCAAAGAGAAACGGCATGCCCGAATGGAATTTTCTTATTCACGAAACTTCAAAAGCGGAATCAATCGAACGCTCTTTGGAACCCTCGTGGATTCTTCTTTTTCTTCGCTACTCTTCAACGCGAAAATAGGTCGCGGTCGTATATTTCAGTGCATTCTTTTGCACCGCGATGCATCTTGATGTATGAATAATTAGAATCACAGCGTTTAACGCGTAAAAGCATAACAAGAAATTCCGCGCTGTCATGCAAGCGGCGTTAAAGTGTAAACGTGATAATATGCAAAATATGAGATGAAAGTAGTTTTAATCACGATGTTACCTGCAATCGCAGAAATAAAGTGTAATTCTATATGAATAATGCAAGAACATTTCGCCGTACAGAATATTTCAATTATAGCGCCGTTTGTAATTTCTATTTCCTAATATACGATATACAATTTCAATTTATCTTTATTGCTTATAATAAATTGAAAAGTAAATAGTAAAAAAAAAAGTAAAAAAGCCCCTAATTATGACTTTCATTTTACAGAGGAAGGATAAAAGCCTTTATATATAATATTTTAATAAATAAAGAATAACTTGTATAATAATTTGTATAATCCAGAAAAATGTGACATACATGAGAAAATCCGTTTTCAAGAGGATACTAGGATACTAAAAACATGTAGATACATGTAAAAATTGTCACAGCATAAAAACGTGCTATTTCCATAAGATTGCATTTGAGATCGAGCGTGAATATCTTCTTTACAAACAATAAATAAATAAACAAAAGTCATCATCGGTATTTTGAGCGGCAATGAAACGTTTGCGCGTATATGCGTGGACTGTCTCAAAAGTAATAAGACTATTTTTGGCGTCCCAATCAGAATTGTCGGAGGGTGGATCTATTGGACGGTGCCTTTGATACGGGATGTCAGGTATACAGTTTGACCTTCCTCAATTGCCATCGAGCCTTTCTAGCAATTGATACCATCAGTAAAGAGTGCGTTGTAATTTTTATGACTTGTCACGGTCAAAAATTTAGCAGTCTCGAGCAACGATCAAATTCGGCGTGAAATGGAGAAAATCTGGTTCCGAAAATGTTGGAGATGTTGAGAATAGCTTATGAAAATTCTACTTTGTCTTCAGAATTTGATCGCATAACGCTGCTTAAAATACAGTACTGCAGTTTGTGCTGAATTTTTGTCTGTGACAAGACATAAAAATTACAACGTACTTTGCTAATGGTATCAAATGCTAGAAAAGCTCGAAGGTAACTAAAAAAAGCCAGATTGTATACCTGACGTCCTCACACTAAAGGCCCTGTCCAATGAATTCACTCTTCACAATTCTGATTGGACCCCCAAAAATAGTCTCATTACTTTTGGGACAAACCGTGTATGTTTATCGATCTCAATTTATATATAACGATTAAACAACGCAACTTCTTTCGTTCAAACAAAACATTACGAATCTGTCTTTGAATTAAAATATCGCTGGCTTCAGAGACGTACGCCAGTTTACAATTAAGCCAGGCGCAAATCTCTTTCCTCTTTCGAAAAAAAGCATTGGTAAAATCAAGATCGTTCTTAACGGCGCCGTTAGCTGGGCGTTCATTAAAATTCGTACGTCCGTTTTACATCATTTTTACAATCGTTCGCAAAGAGAATTCGAGATAGAATGTTTATTCGAATGTTTCTCACCTTCAGCGTCAAAAACGGTGTGGAACCTTACCGCGTCGCTAGATCGTATCTTTTTAATGACACGTCCATTTTTTGTGCATCGCGAAAGAAGTTTTAATGATACGCAGGCGTATTTTCTTCAGTTTTATTTTTCCGAGGAGATATATTTAGAGAGAAATATCTCGTGTATTCTGAACAGTTTGTAGAACGTATAAAGTAACATAAAACGCACGGAATAACGATAATAATCCTTGCTAATTTTAAATCCGCTGTATTTTTCAGGTAAAAGCTTTTTTCATGCCATATTTATTACACATACATTTTTCCACGTTGCACGACCGTTGAACTTAAATTTTCGGAGTTTTAAGAAAAAATTTAAACTCCGGGCAGGAAATGTTTCCGTATTACGCGCTCACATAAAACATATATTCACGCATATGATTTCTCCGTCACTAAACACCCGCGAATTTGTATTCTCGATTACACGCTGATACGCAATTTATAATGCATTACGCCTCGTGCGCGAAACTGTAATTGTGTAGGATCGCCGAGAGGGTGCATGAGCGCGCGAATGTTCATATCTCATCGTGAAACGAGAGACTCTAATAACAATCAGCCGTTTGTCCGAAGCAAATCTCGGCGAGTTGTAACCATCTAATTGAAATTGGATGTGCATTGTTCCGGACTGTCATGAAATCTCTTCACTCTAGTATTTGCATTGGGATCAATGACAGCACTTACGCACGCTCTCGCGAACAGTCAATGGTTGCTACGCCTGTTCAAATTATAAGTGGCAAATATAAACGGATGAGGTCTTTTTTCTATTTCACATCTGTGTGATTTAGTATCTGCACATTGTAACTAATAATTATAAAATAAAGATATTTAATAAAACGAGTAATTTAAAGTTACAACTCACAGTAAATTAATGAATCAGAAAACACAGTAGCATCTCGCGTCAAATTATAAATAAATATTTTTCGTGTATGAATTATATATTATTTCCACGCATACATGTAATTGTAATTATGTTTAAATGAAAATACCGTACCAAGTAATTTTGTATTCAAATATTTCCACTTCTCTTACAAGTCCGTTCTAAAATATTTCTGACTTTCGACATATGCAATTTGCAATTGCCCATTGTACTCCTTTTCTATCAGGCGAGCTTTTAAATTGACGCTTCAAAATAATGCGCGTCGTATTGTTGTATTGTACATTCGTTTGGTTTCATTTGTGCAATCCTTTTCATTGCAGGTACGTACTGTACAGAATGTAAGCTTCAACTGGCAGAAATTCCATTAAACGAGAAACGCCCACAACATCCGGTGAGTAAATATTTCGCCACGTATAAAATAATACACTATCGCAAATTCGAACGAGATAAACACATTGTTGCGACACACAATTCTTGCATCACATACACCTGAAGGGTTAAAAATGTAACATATGGAAATTAGTTCGCACGTTGTGATCGTAATATACTATGACATACGTTCAGTGAAATACAATAACATGCCCCGTGTAACATACAAACTATATAAAATATGGTTCTCCAGCGGATTACGCCAACCGCACAAATGCCGCAAGCGGAGATCTATATGACACTGTTGTAATTTTTTATTTTGAATACATACAACAATATAAATATGTATTTTTATTGCATTAATTACAATCCGATTAATTGTACTATTCTATGCTTCTTCTTGACTTTTTGCAAGTCTATCAGAAAAATTGTCATCAAAAATTTTTGGCAAATAATGAATTTTTGGAATTTATCGTTGTTTAAATGTGTGTTAAATCGAGAGAGGCAAAAGATATTGTTGAGGAAGGATCGTAAGTGTATTTTTATTTTTAAAACGTTATTCCTCATTTTATATACACTTTTTTTAAATTTTGGTATTGAAGAATCAGTTTTCTTTTTTAATGAGGAAACGTTGAAACTTTTAAAACGGATAGTTTCTATAACGTTTTGCATCGTTACGTCTAATTCGAAAAAAGTGACAGATATATTCCGGTATATTTTAACAAAGAAACGGTTATAATGCGGTGACAAAGGGTGTGGCTTCTACAACTCGTAAATTTTATTCGTGATGATATATGCGTTTGCGAAATAATTAGCGGAAACGCAAATGAAAGCAGCATGTTGAAAGGCACATGTACGTCTCGCTAAAATAAACAAATGTAGAGGAAATAATTGTACTTTGGATTACCTGCATTTCCGACTAATGTTTGTCCAGTACTCGAAATAATTCAAACGGGAAGAGTACAAAGAGAAGTAAAGCTTTCTATTATGCACATACGTATGTACGTCTTTTTCCTCTCCGTTACTCATCCCTATATACGAAAATACGATTTGAAGGAATAGCGAAATAAAGCACTACGATAAGGACGACCGAAGGTATCGGTCCGACGAACTAGAAAATGAAATCTTCACGGAATAGTCCAGAATGACATTTTGTGCATCTATTTCTCCATTGGTAGACGAATGCACTTTCACGGTCGAAGAATTGGAGAAACAAAGTGAAATTGTAGAGACAAATAAAGCAACATGAAAATCTCTTCATAAATACTGGATAAATACTAGATTATTTACGAAATTTTCAAACCATTAAGTTTATCCTGAAAAAAAAATTACTGACAAATGTTGTCGATCAAAAACAAAACAAGGAAATCAATAAAATGATAACAAAGACATTTTTACGATACGACCAAGCGAAGATAACACGATTTTATAGTATATGGCACATGCACATAAAAATGGTATAATTGGAGATCTGTTTAAATGAAAAATAGAACATTACAGTGTTTAGTTAGTTTAATTCTGTGTTTCTTTGCCGTTGTATTTTTTTACATCGTATGCTTGTAATTTTATCAGGACTGTCTTTATTCTAAATTTATTTATTTAAACAAATTTATCATGCATTCTTCTTTTTGTAATAATTTCAAAATAATAATCGGAATGTTCAGAGTTTACTGACCTTCTTCTACTTATACGTGTAGCACTTTCAAATTACATTTGTTTGTAATAATAAATTTAATTGGATACAGACGAATAACAAACCAACTTAAACTAGTTTTGCCGGTGAAAATAATGTCCGTTGAATCGCAAATAATCACAAACGGGAATTTTATGCATATTTCAGAATATACAATAAGGACAAGGATGTCAAAAAGAACAACAATGGCCTGATACATGCATATTAAACCGTGTTGCAATCGCTGTTTACGCGAAAGATTTATGAACGTAAATATGCAACTACTGCTGGAGTTCTTCGTTATCTACGTGTTGCTTTGAAAAAAATTTAATTTCGCGTATGAAGCATCGAGAAGCTTTTTTATTCCAGCGCTGAACACGAAAAAAAAAAAAGATCGAGCAACTCTTTCGCGACCCGATATTGGAAATTCTACACGAAATCGGACAATGTCCGGCTTACAATTCTTTTGTTTTGCATGGAATTTTTGTAATTATAAAAAATCATTCATACGTTATTCATATTTTTTTTTACGGATTTCAGTTATAGGTACTCGTAGAAAGCGCGATAAATCATCCGTTTCTGATTCTGTGCGACCCGTAACAAACTACAGCGCGCGGTATATGTAGACCTCTCGTGCGCTCAAAGCGCGTAACATGATTTCACGTTAAACGCCATGTTAATTAACTAACGTTAATCGAAGTGGGAGGAATTGCAGTGGAACATCGAACACGTGTACTTTGATATCGCGAATCGGCGGACAGTATTGTCATACGTAATGAATGAAATTCTAGAAACAATAATCGAGAACGAGTTCGTCGCACTCGTCGGCCGACGGTGGTCGTGGGGGATTTTATTACAATTGCGTTTGTCCACGTAAACCCGTCCGAGTACCTACGTCGCAACTCTCTGATTTTGCTCTGGACCTCCCAAGTGTATACGCGAACTGACGTGGAATATATTTCGCAGAGTTGGAGCTCGGTGGAATATACGCGCGGCGAAATTAATGGATGAACAGCGGTGCTCCATGAACTACGCGAAGATCGGATTGCTGAAAGGAACTTACGCGCGAAACACACCTTTTGTGACACCACATTACGCATCTATTACACACATCTCTCTCTCTCTCTCTCTCTCTCTCTCTCCTCTCTCTCTCTCTCCTCTCTCTCTTTCTATTTTTTTCTCTTTTGCTTTCGGCCGATTTAACCTCAATTAATATATATCCAGTATCTTTGGATGTTATACTTGTGACGCGCGACAATTAGCGTCTCGAATTATAGAAATCATCCGAAAATTGCGACAAAAGAAGCATCTTCAGCAGAAAATAATTTTTTCAAAAACAAAAACACGTGCATAACGGATATATACATTTCCATTTATATTTTCTTTATGCTCTTCTTATTAATTTGTATAAAAATTTTAATTTTATTAGGAAAGACCGTGGAATATTAAATAATTAAGATTAGAAATGCTTACACGATACAAAGCGGATTTTGGTGCTACCATATAATATTATAGTGTGAATTTTACAATTTTCGGTTCATATTGCGGCCACGTGGTGTTATATAAACCGAAAATTGTAAGATTCACACTATAATATTACATGGAAGCATCAAAATCCGCTTTGTACCGTGTAGGCGTTTACGATCTTAATAATTTTAATTTTGTTTTATTCTTCCTAATAACACTGTCGCTGCAAATTACTTTCTTAATAAAAGAATAAATTAACATAGTGCTTTAGTGACAGCTCAGACAATAATGGGAATGTGTGTCGCTATAAATAAAATTATTAATTTACTTTGTAAAGCCTTATTATCATGCATCTTGGAGACGAGAGTTGGTAAAAGTAATTATGTACCAAGTTGATGGAGTTCGTTTAGACATGTCAGTGTGTATCGTATTACAAACACCATTATATATATATATATATATATATATATACATATACACACACACACACAGCGCGTATCGTGAACAACGTATCGCGTATTTATTGTAAATCTTTATAAAAATACATTTGCATTCTGATGATATTACATATTGCGTGACATACCGTAGGTGTTACAAAGCGCACCTCTATATACAGGGTGTCCCAAAAAGGTTGGGACACCTAAATATCTCGGGAAATATAAGTTTTACAGAAAAGTGTTTCAGACAAAAGTTATATGATTTAAAAATATCTTTTTACTGATCCTATCAGTTTGACCTTGGGTTGCGTAGCCAAGGTCAGATCAAGGTTACATTAATTTTCTTAAATGGAACACCCTATTTTTGATTCAAGAATCTAATAACTGATGTCGAGAGCTTTTCAAAACGCTATAATGAAATATTTTTCCATGAAGTACTTTTCAAGTTATAATGCTTCAAAGTTACAGTATTGCACTAGCATTACCCAAGATATGTAATACCACGCGGAGGTTGCCCAGGCGGATTGACATGTCTTTTGTGCTCGGAGAAAGATTGGAGAATAATGCAGCCAATGAAGGTAAGATCTCCAAAATTAAATATTTTGGGTAATG
>NW_012026853.1:821563-870633 GCF_000956235.1 Wasmannia auropunctata
CAGAGATGTGTATAAGAGACAGGACCTGACCTTGGCTACGCAACCCAAGGTCAAACTGATAGAATCAGTAAATAGATATTTTTAAACCATATAACTTTTGTCTGAAACACTTTTCTGTAAAACTTACATTTCCCGAGATATTTAGGTGTCCCGACCTTTTTGGGACACCCTGTATACGTACTCTATATATACGTACTCCAAGTTACAGGAAGTTGCAGCTTCCTTTCCGGGGGATGCTTGTAAATGGCAAAACTCTCTGTAGGACAATACATCGCGTCGAATCGGTTTTGCCTCAGCGAAAAAGTCATTGTTCGATACCGGCAGATCTAAAGTTTCAAAGCTATTCGAACGGAAGTTTCGATTGTCCTGCACCTTTTCGCAGCGATATCAATTTGCCGTGCTACGTATTGACGCCATCAAGTAGATACAACTTCATTCGTGAACAATAGAAGGGGAGGGGGGGAAATTCGTCCACTTATTTATGCGGAGTGATTGGATTGAAAGTTTAATACGCGATTTGTGTCCGCCTCGAACATCCCGCGTGAAAAGTATGTTAAAAATTAAATTGATTGACATGAAGACCTGGATACACATGCTGCTGCACGCGATTTACATATAATTAAATCTTACACGATTCAATACATAATATACGTTATTGACGTTTAATTAAAGCTTGTATAACTGTATTTTCTATACAATTATCTGTAATTATTTTGTTACAATACATTAAATCGGATGCATGTGCATACAAAATACATACAAGTAATACATACGAGTAATTAAAAGGAGATCTTTCTATTTAGTACTATATTTTTCTATATCTTATCTTAATAAATTTTTCTTCTTTCTTTTTGAAATCGTGAATTTATATTTGCTTTATGTTCCGATACTACAGATATCAGTGACATTAATAGATATGTAACAGACAAATAATTTTAGAAAAACAAAAATATTCGTGAAGCATAATAGCAGAAAACAATAAAAAAATTTTAGACGTTTTACATGACTTCATTACCGCAAGTTTTGATAATCAACTAATACATTTGTCGTATCGAAGCATAGCGTCATCAAAACGACAAGTCAAGAAGAAACAAAAAGATTCCGTTAATTATGTTTGACTTTAATCCATTTAGCGTGCAGCTTTTTTCTGTCTAATTGTTTGAGCAAGAAATTTACATTCACGGGAATATTGAGCTAGACCCGCGACGAGAGAGATATTTTGAGATAATATTTGCTTAAAATAGATCCGGACCAAGCCCATTAAGCAAGTGCATTAATGCCAGATTACTGTAGTATATGTACACGACGGTGTGCCACGGCAGTCAATTTAAGACTAATTAGGACACAGTACGCGGCGTGTACGGTCTTACTACGATCCGACGGTGTAGAGGCGGATTAACATAGATCTAAGAAGGTAACTTAAATTACCATGATGTTCCACCTTCAAGTACCGACATCAATGCTACTTTGCTAATATTACAGGAAATTTCATAAAGTGCTTAAAAAGAAAGTACAAATATGTGTATTCGCGTGTGTGTATAATGCGCCCGCAATTTATTGATTCATAATTCCGCAAACGTTTCTCTATTGATTTGTATGTTAGTGCTACTCCACCGATATTATACGTACTTTCGCACGTTAAAGTGTGCAAATAGCGATAAAATTGAGAGGGGGAAAAAAATAAATTCGCATCGTGCTTATAAAAGAAATCTGGAGAGAGTAAATAAGTACCAGATAATAAACGACATTCCGCATAATAATGTTTGGATTGCGCAGTGAAAACTCAGCCTTTGTCCTGAAAAGTAAGAGTTGTTATAGCTTCTTTTTTTTTCGAATAATGTATTTGTACGAGGTACTCTTTCATCTCTGTTAATTTAGCGAAATATTTTAATTGGTCTTCTACGAAAGAGAATAAATAACATTCGTGTAAAGGGAGACGAGTAATGGTCTGCTCAAAGTACGGCTACGTCGCGCAATTGTACAATCTCAAGTAGTCGTCTTCGTTACCACACGGAAACAACGATTTTGTTGAAAGGTCTAAAAATTTTGCTAAAAACAGATCTGAAAATAATGTTTTGTTGAATTATCAAAATAATTTGTTGGAATGTTAAAACTAATAAAAATTGCTATAAAATGTTTTGATGTTCTAGCAATCATTTTGACTTTCGCACAAAATTATTTTGATTATTGAACAAAAATTATTTTCAGATCTGAATTCAGCAAAATTGTTCTTTCCGTGCAGGAGTATGGGATATTTCCACAGTGCTAACATTGATCCCGTTTATTTTCACATACTCTATAATATACACACATACAGACCACTTTCAAAAGGTTAATATCTAAACTGTAGTATACTTCACATTAGCAACTTTTATCACTACGACTCTTTGCGTTTCTATCAAGTTTTACCTTCGTGAGAATTCTTTGTGGTCAACAAAACTTATCATTCCCACATTATCGGAAGCGAATAAATAAAAAAGGGAAACAGTATATGAGTCCCCTGCAGTGTTATATAACATCTAGATACACTATACGCATTCAGACATCTATTTTTTTTATCACACACTAATCGAGTTCTAACTTTTCACGTGATATTGCTATTAGCGCGTGGTAGATATACATATAATAGATCAATGGAACCGATATGAAACATACGTATCAAATGACATTAACATGTAGATATTAAATTTCTGTGTTAATATTCTAGAACATGTATAGAAATGAGTCATATTTAATTTAATTTTCTATAACTGAAAAGAATTTTCCTTTCAAAAAATGAAGAATAAAGATTGTGTATTAAGAAACTATTAAAATATTTTTTGTGTAATTTTTTCTGTGACATTTACCCTTTTTATACATATAATTCTCTCGCATTACACGAGGCATGATTAAGTGCTAATACACACTGAGCTTTAACATGCGAGAAACGTTCTAGAAATATTAAGATATCCATGCTAAGCAATTGCCCATAAATCGCCCTGGACCATCAATCGGTCCCATGAAAAAGTATCCTTCACGGCTCGCATACGAAACGGCCTGCAAAAAAAAAAAGGAAAAACTTATATCGATCTCGCACGTGACTGGTTGTCGCGCGCCACGGCAAACGCGAGATCCCCGCTTGGATAATTTAGCATGGGTCGGGTTTTAAAGAACCGCATGCTGGGCTACATATTTCATCGTTTATTGTCGCGCGCAGATAGCGGCGCACGAAAAAACACGAATGTTTTTTAATCCACGGAGCAAAAGTAACGTATCTCGTCGACGAATCGTGTCTGCCGCCGCGGCGGTTTCGCAGTTTTACTCCTTTTCTCTGGGCTTTGCACTACCGCGACTCGCCGCGCGCCGCCTTTGTCTCTTTCCCTCTCATTCCCCTCTCGCCGCGCCATGCCGCGACGCGCTTCGTCCATCCTCCATGCATGCGGAGCACTTTAAAACTAATCTGAAAATGAAACGAACCCGAGACCAGTACCGCGTGTATGATACATTTCGCGGTTGACCAAACAACCAAGCAATCTCGCAATACTTGAACGTAAGCCGCCGATATTTATTTCCCGATTCTCATAATTTGTGGAAGAATGCGCGAATGAAAACGAAAAGCCGGATCGTGGCCAGGGCGAGGGAAAAAAGAGAAACGAGGAAGCAGAAGTACTGAGTTCTTCGCACAAGGTTAATTAACTCCGGGCGAAAAGTGTTTTAATTTATTAAACGAGGCGAGTTGTGTCTTAATTAAAATAAAACAAGCAGCAAAATGATATCAATTGATTTTTTAAACTAAATTTTCATTCACAATTAGCCGTAAAAAATATGACATTGAAAGTTAATAAGCAAATGGATTCCTTAGCTCAAAACTCGATTTTAAATTTACCGAAGAATCTGTAATTTACTGCAGGTATACGTCTAAATTTTGAGGCAGCCTGTTTAAAAAGTCGCTGGTTTAAATAGTCTCCCTTATAAAAAAAGGACGATATAATTACAACAAAGGAAGACATTAAAATGGGATGAGACACGAGCCGTTTTTTTTTCTTCTTTCCCTTTCTCTCTTCCCATCGACTGCCGCAAGCTCTCCCCGCCGCGCCGCCGTAATTGTGTATTGAAATTGCTTCGAAAACAAAAAGGCGCACGTCAACATAATATCGATCAATATCACCGCGGCCGAATTATAAACAGCGCTATTGGCGCACCGATGAAGATACAGTGTTCGCGCCGCAATTATAACAGGCGGGACGTAACTCATATCGCGCATGTTCTATTATTCAGATAAATGAGGCGGAAGTGAATTCTCATTTGACCGAGACGCATGCGCCATGTTAACTCTACGCGTATGTGTATAATGTGATAAAACTGTAGGGGTCCTCGTAGATCCGCGCCGTGATAAATAATGTCGCCGTATAGCGTTAATTAAAAAGTTCCGGACGGCTCGGTGTGCGCCGGACGTGCGGCGGTCGTGTGTGCCTCAATTTCTCGTCCGCGATTTACATAAAACGCTCCCAAAATTGCATTACTTCGCGCGCGTCGGCGTCACTCACCATCCCGCAGATGGAGAATCTTCCGATTCCGCGGCCGAGAAACGTTTCGCCGCGATTACCATACCGGAGTTTCGTTCATCAGCGATTATTGGGACGAGTAATTGCATGGAAATTATTCGAGGAAACGTCTGATACAATCAATTGTGAATAATGTATAATTGCGACGCGCTTGAAACGAAAATAATTATTCGAACAAAACGTATTTCTCTTTATCAGGTTACGATATAAAATAATAATATCGTTTTACCTATATATTTCTCCCTGATATTAACGCGCGCGAGCAGAGAAATCATAAATCTTAGATGCTATCACACATGATTTATCAAGCCATTTTTCCTACAGGATTTATTTAATATAATCGAGACGATGAAATATTAAAGTCAATTTATCAATAAAATGAAAATCTTGCTTCGTATAACAAACAGTAATTGTAACATGCAGAATTTCGTCTCTTATTATGGATCACGTCTCTTATTATCACGTATCTTCCGTGCATAATGGATGGAAGATACGTGAAATTCATTGAATATTCAAAACATAAATACGAAACGATCAAACATATTTCAGTTACGTTTTCATTCCGGCGTTATCTCAAGGTAACACTGTATATGTGCACGCGTGTCCGGAGAAATTACGAATATTATGCCATAACGATCTCCTCTCTGGAAGATCAAGTTTCTTCAACGTGCATGAGCGTTTGTGACACGTGCCCGGAATACGCGAGAGAAAGCACGACGTGACGCGATCCCTTGAATGCATCACAGAAGAAATCAGACTGCCGACAATTCAAGAATACGTTATTCCTGTTTATTTCGACGGTAAAACATAGTGGAAGTCGCTTCAACCTACATAAAAACAGAGACGACCGATGAAGAAGCTAATCGTTTTTGCGCGACGGGCGCTCCCCGTTATTTTGTTTCTACTGCAATAACAAAGTCAGAGAAATTACGGTCGGCCTCGCTAAGCGTATCTTCCGAGAGATGAAGAACCATCTTCTCGCCCGTGCTCTCCAATTTTCACCTTGACGACACCCTCGGGGCACAATTTGCGTGGCGCAGGAAAGGGTCTTGTCAGTCTCGCTACGTACAACTTGTGTGAGCATCGGGCGATGTCTGCTTAAATATTTAACAGGATGCAAGCGAGAAAAGTGTATGCGACCATCTCGCCAGCCGGTTTACAACTTCGTCGAAACATTAGCAAACAGAGTAGCTCTTTGGTGCATGTATCTGATGAAAATACACAATATTTTTTAATCTGCGAACTCACGTCATGCAAGCTATAAATGCGACTGACCGTGATGATTTTACGATTGCAATTTTGGTGATTTTTTGTGCAAAACACGAACATTCAAATTTGTAACAATCTTAATAAACATTATTAACGTTGTTCTATCGACCTAACTTCATAATAATTGCGTGCAAGATTTTCCTATATTAAATAGCAGTACATTACGTAGATGTAACAAAAAGCTGCAGCAGATCTAGTTAAGAGTTTTATTATAATCTATTATAATGGAATTCATTAGAACGTGTATTTTTAACAAAATATTCTGCAAAATTTCTCAAGTTTAATAACTTGATTTTAAACATTAAAACAAATTAATGGACCAAAGACCTTGAACTCAATCATAAACTTTTTATCATTTTTAATAAGTTATATGATTTTTATAGGTCATATACTATGCAGTAAAAAACTGAAGACATTAAAAAGTTATTTAACGAGAAATCATAAATCAAAATCATTTTTATTTTTTTAGCTCTTTTGAAGAAAAAAATAAAAATTGCATATTTTTTTGCAAAGCAACTATGTGTTTTCTTTACATCAATCAATTTATTTTATTATTCTACGTGTAGAAGTATTAAGGTACAATTATCACGAAATCAATAGTTTACAAGATATTTCATACTTTATGTCAAAATATGGCATGATAAAGTGTTAAACATCTCGTAAAGTATTGATTTTTCGATAATTTTACCTTAACACTTTTCTATGCAGAATAATTAGAGGAATCAAATTGTTAAAAAGAATCATATCATTCTTCGAAAAAGTACAGCGATCTCAATGTGATCCTTGAAAAATTTTTTTCGTGAAATTGATTTATTCATTATTTGTCCTCTTTCATATCCCATAATTCTTGTCCGAAAATCTTCTGGTGTCTTCCATATTTTTCGAGATATTTGTCTGGGGAAATTAAAATGGAACCTGTATATAGCTATCACACAATGCAAACAATTTCACATATAAATTTCTCTGTAATTTTTCATCCATGAAATGTGTGCGAGAAAATTTATCGATTTATTCGCGGCAAAATTATCTTTCTTTACTAAACTGTATATAGAATCAATTTCCATACTCTCGGGAGGTCGGTATACATTTTGCTTCTAGGTCACGTGAGCGGGATATAAATGAATTAATTATATCCGGGAATATAATCGAGCAGTTAATTCTATTCGTCCGGGAGGATTTAGCTACGTGACCACCATAAGTCGAAGAACGGTATAGCGAGGCGTAAATAAAAGAGTGCACAGCGGCTGCTTCTGTACTTTGGTTTATATTTTACGGTATATTTTACTTACGCCTTTAAACGGGCAAGGCTCGGCCGTTCCCTTGGGATTCAATTCGGCTTGTCTTGGTTATTCAACGCGAGCCTTTGTTCGCAGCTTTGTTTGTGCAGCACAAAGTTCCATCGACGTGAACGCGGCTGCCTTGCATCAAACAGCCACGCGCGTATATTAATTTTCTTTTTGCACAACGCGCCACATTTCGAATAATTCATCATTTAGACCAGACATTTTCTCTATTCGCGTTCGGAAAAATTTTGTACGCTCTCCTGTAGCAGCTTGTATATATCGTGACATGATTCAGATTCATCATTGTCACATCAAAAGCGTATATATTCCCAAATACATCTCTACGCTGATTTGTTATTATATATCTACCACGTTGAATTTTCCATAAAGAGTATTTAGATATTTTAGAGGATTGTCCGATTTGAAGCTCACGAGTCTCTACAGATAATAATATCTCTTTCCTTTTCATTGTTTCTTAAGCGCACTTCACTTTAAGATAACTCATATTTTTGTGGGTAAAACTAGAATAACTAAGGTATTCCATCTCGAAAATTAAATGGTGATGCATGACAATGTTCTATTAAGCTTTCGTTAAAAAATATCGATTCCTGAAGCGTCAAATAATGTCGTTAAAATGATAGGCGAGATCCGTTGTGATTTTAGATCGCGTGTGAAGCTCGTTCGAACCATTAGCCTTAATGCATATTGTTATGGAGTGTAATTTTCCGCGGTGTTCCGAAGGCGCCTATCGTCGGAGTCGTTACGGGCTCGCGATCGATACGTGTTCAGCGTGTGTAGCCTCGAATTGATTACTCGACGAGACTTAAAAATTGTTCCTGAAAACGTCCCACGGAGAACGTTTTCTCACGAGTAACGTCCACATCTTAAAATTCGGTTTTAACTCCGATTAAATCTTTACGAGATTACCGTCAAAGGATCGTGGCCGTTACGAGCACGATCATTTCTCCTTAATTACGCTGGCATCTCTCGCGACACGTATCGTTCCCTAACTACGTCGGCTTTACTGCGTTAGATGGCAGCTATACCATGCCCACATCGCCTCGCTATACGTGATGCTGATGCTACATGTGGACGAAATCCCGCGTCAGTCGAGACAATTTCGCAGCTTTATTGCATCCTATCCCGACATGGAGACAACGAAATGATCTTAGCCTAAGTTCTTCAGTGAGCATCGAGCACATGCGTTGCAGTAAAATATAAGAGGCTAAAAACGAAAAAATATATGTTACTTTCGTTGCAACCGTTCTACTTTTGTATAAAGTTATCGAATACATCACGATTACATGGAGTATCTTTCTACAAATTGGAAAAAGATTGGAAAGTTGGAAACTAACTAGTACTTTAAATCATCCCGCAAGATTGATCTTTATGATCACTTTTTTTAAGTGCACTTTTTACGTATGACATATATTAATGCCGGCCACTGCTGTGTTTCAAAAAGAACGTTCTCGCAACGCTTTTAGAAAATTCGGTTTAGTTTCGTGGATTAAAGTGAAGATAAGTGCGCAGAGAGAGTAATTTCACACTCGCTATTTTGTAACCATATATCCATCTTCTCGATAATGGAACTATTTTATAGGTAACAATATTATTGCATACGCACGACTTACTTCTTATTCCCTCGCCGCGATAAAGAAAAGCATAACGGCGTATCGATTTCTAATTACTGTGAAGCGTGACCAGCCACCACTGTGAGCCTCGGCTACCGCCGAGGTGCTGGTTTCTGTCTCTTTCTATCTTCCACGAGCACCATCTATCATCGTATATTCGTCCTCAAATGTGAAAATCACTAGAAACTCGCGCCAGAAATTAATTTTCACGCTGCGACAATACACGCACACAGCCGTCATGGGAATCAATACCGAGAGAGGTAATTAGGATAATCGGCTATTTCTGAACTGTATCACAAACGATAATATTTAATGCCCTATCTGTATCAGCAGATATCGTTCAATTAGTTCAATCATTTTACGTGGGATGTGGATACGCGACATTTGGCGGATCAAGGCGGCACCGTTGTCTGCAATAATTGAAACAGTTGCTTGCTAAAGGGCACAAATCAATAGATATATCAGAAAGCATCTTAAAACAGTTGCAGTTTCTTTCGGTTTTCTTCGACCATTCCGTAGTCGAATATTATTCACAACGAAAGCGTTATTAACTTTTAGATATAACAGTGGGTAAACTTTTATTAGTAAAGTATAAATCTATTACGAAATGTTTGGATTATTTGCAATTAACAGCAAAAAATTGTCAGGAAATAGCTTTTCAGAAAATAAATTTCAAAATTAGAAAATGTATAAAATTTTTTTTTACAATATTTTAAATAAATTGAAATTGAAGACACTTTTAAATATAATTATCGGAATTGCTTAATTATTAAAAATTAATAAGTTACGCGAACAAAGATAAAGATCATATAACAAAATAGATTTTTTTTTCGGATACTGTTAACAAAAACTTTTTCATAGAGGTATATAGCCGTCAAAGGACCATTGTACATGGCGATGGTAGAATATTGTAAAACCGTTATTCTTGTCATGGCGCGCATATTACTAAAGAGATTTTCTTTCCTGTCTCGGAAATAGAATCGCCGACATTGTTGTAAAAATTGTGACATGTAATTCTAGTCACATTTCAACCAAACCCGAGATACACTGGCGCAACGAATAAAACTTGAGCGGCATTCGTGTCACACCTATGCCAGAGTTCGCTATCGGAAATCGTTATGGCTTACAAAGCTTTTCGAAGATAAATACGCGGAGTTACACGATGAAATACAATCGAAATTATAATTTACGTCGCGGTATATTGCTCTTCCGCCGGTTCTCTTTTTAAAGACTTTTTTAAATATCTCTGCTTAAGTTTCGATTCGGATTTAGTTTCGCATTAAAACCGCGCTTAAAAGCGCAGATTTACTAAACAAAAAAAAACTGACGACTTTCTGTTGTTCGTTGAGATCATTGGATTATTCTCACCGACCAGGAGTCTTATTTTGCAAATGAAAAAATTAACGCCTGTTTATCTTGCATAATGAATTTCATCAAGGTAGCCCGCAAATCGCCTGCAATGAAATTATTAGCCCCGCCGCGCCGCGTGATCCGTGTACAGTAGGTGTGTATATATGATGTCGATTATATGTGGATATTACTACAGCCGCTTTACCATTGCGCTCGCAGTAATCAGGCGACACAAATGCGGTAGGGATACGAATGAAAATTATGTTATTAATTCGATAATGCTCATGTTTAAACGATACCAGAATTGCATTAATAACATTAATTAATATTTAAATAAAAGATGCATTATCGCAAGATATTGTCGCATTTGAAGATAAACAAAAACGTTCTGTGCAAACATTTTCTCGACGATAACACTATTATTTTTTCCTAATAATAAATAATTCTATGTAGTAAGCACGTAACAATTTAGCTTCGCTATATCAAATAAGTACTACGTATATGATAAGATAGATATCATAAAAATTGATTTTTTAATAATATTCATAAATATTTTTGCTCTATATCGAGTAATTTTGCGTTTGATGATTCCAAATGTATTCTTACTCTGTTGTAAAATTATTGCGTGTATCCTGCAATTTTACACTAACTGTATTTGGCAACAAAGCGATTCGATTTTCTTACAAAAACATTGATCTTATTGTGTACTCTAAATGAAATTCTCTCTCTCTCTCTCTCTCTCTCTCTCTTTCTCTCCTCTCCTTTTTTTTCTCATTTTCAACAAAAAACACAAGTTTCTCTCATAATTAGTTTACAATCGATAAACCAGCTTTGGCAGTTAGACGTGCTAACTAATAAATGTTTCGGTGCAAACCATTATCGCACAAACCAGGCGCTGTCTCGGCGCATTGCACGCGGTCTTTCAAGTGAAGAGAGCATCGTAAATATTTTACTTGCGTAATAAGATTAGCCAGTGAGGTGAATGCGAGTGTGCTATTAACCGAAGTGATTCGTAGAATATTTCAGACGATGCGGCCGTTGCGGCGTCGTAAAATGACAATCGTCGCAATTCCTGTTGTTCATCAATTTATTAATTCATTCGACTGAAAAAGCTACAGATTTCTATACTACACTAGATCGCTAACATAGGTAATGGGGGATGAAATCGCCAATTCATATTATCCACATTGCAAATAACCGACACTTTCGCTCAACAATCATATATTTCATATACTTACATCGTGTCGTATTGTCAAATGTCAACGTCACATGTCATAAGTCATTAGTGTTATATTGTGTATTTTAAGAAGCAGATTTAACAGTGTAAAAAAAAGATATATTACAGACATATGTTAAAAATATATTAAACAATTTTTAAAATGCCACAAATATTGTAATAATATTCGGTGATCAGGTTTACATTTTTTCACGTAAGTGTAGCATCAGATTTGTTGATATTCTATATATTTGATAATATATTTTAATTATTCTATCTAATTTTATTTTATAATTTTATTTTTATTATTACATAACAGTCAAATTATGTGACAAATTTAAAGTTAATTATGTTTTATATATTTATTTCATATGTCATAAAAGAATGCACTGTAAAGTTGGTACGATTTTTCCGTGTCACACGTGGCGGCAAATCCTATTCTCGTTTCAATTTGTCTTACCCCCATCACGTAAATTAGCGATCTAGAAATCTATGGAAAGAGCTCACATACTAAAAAGTTTTATTTCATTATTCAACACGATTTAAAATGCTAAAAAGCGATAGCACTGAAAGAATAATTTTGCTGGAAGATCGAAATATTTTGCTAGATGTAGATTTAAAAATAATTTTATTGAACCATCGAAATAATTCTGTTGACAATTCAAACTAGTTGCTAGGATATCGAAATGTTTGACAGCAAGGCTCATCATTTTTCAATTTCCAACAAAATTATTTTCAGACCTGTATCCAGTAAAATCGTTCTTTCGTTGTTAGGTAATTCCTCAACTGTTAAATTATTTAAAATCTCTCTCTTTCTCTCTCTCTCTCTCTCTCTCTCTCTCTATATATATATATATATATACATATATATATAATAAAATAATATTAAATTATTCTATTTCGAATTACTGCACTATCACATTTTCTATTTTATTTATCTGCGGTAAACACAGCTCTTAAATTTACGTGGAAATAAATAATAATTAATAATGTCAAGTTGCATTGCTATGTAGTGTACCAATATTTAATATTGTCTAGCACGCCAATTACGATATTGGTGAAAACTTTATGTCGTCTGTGATTAATTACGTGGCGTAATTATTTGGCATGCAACGTTATATATACATTTGTAATGTCGATTGGGAAACCTTGGTTAGAGAGCACGGGAATTATAATTGGATGCTGCGCGCCGGAATATTTTAATTTTACTCACGAGAGAAACGGCCATTGCTAATCCTAGTTAACATTGCAGAGAGTTCCGCGTGCTAATTATTATTTATGGCCAACGGTAGTACATGCGTGAGTCTTTTTTAACGACGGTCCGAGTCTAGACCGCATCAATTATAATATACGTATATTTAAAATAGTAACTGTACGATTATGATTATAACTTTTCCAAGTTGGGACACTGCGCCGTCTCTGCGGGGAATAATCGCGTAACATGCGCACGAATATTAATTACACAAAAGATTACCAAGAATGTTATTCATTCTTGTCATACACATATACAGACGGCTAAATAATTTCAGGAAAGAACGCATACAATTTTTAATTTTTGATTAAAAGCGATATTTTTTATTATTAGCTCGTAAATTGATAAATAGGTATACGTTAAAAATTGTACAAAATATTATTTTCAAGATGTACCGTCTAAAATTGTGCAATCAATATTTCTTAGTTTCGTAATAGATGTCTTTTCTCATTAGCGAAAATGTATTAAAGCCAATTATAATCCACTTTAAACGCGATATTTTAGAGATAATATATGTCTAAGCTCGACAGGTAAAAAAAAAGGCGTAAAACTTCGTGACGTCAAAGGCCAGATTTTCCGCGAATACAGGAAATCTTTACCGGCTTCTCTACGCGAGGTGTTACTATGAAATATGAGTGTCAAGACTAAAGCTACTAACTCTTGCGGCAAATCTACGGTGACCGCGTATTTAACCCGAGACTTAGACCAGAACTTAACCCGGATTACTATCTGATACTCAATTCTATGCGACTACGGAGCTATGTTGCTGGTGCCATGCGTGCATAATCGTTTCAATCCTCGTTTCAAAATACTTTTGTTAAACACGTTATCGCATATACCGCAAAATTAAATTTCTTATAAAAGTGGATATTGATTGACATGCATGTCATATCAGAGAGTATATAGGTATACAGTATTATAAATATTTATGCGTATAAAAATGAGCCAATGACAATATAAGAATCTGGTAAAATAATCATTAAGAGTTCATTGTATAATATGAAGAAAAGAATGTTGCCACAACATATTTTACATTCAATTTTATGCCTAATTTTATTAATTATTATATGGAAAGCAAAAAAAATTAATAATATTTATTACATTTACTAAAAACATTTTTATATTAAATCTACAAATTAATTTATTATATGTTGATGTTTATTCTGTTGTTAAAACAGTGACGAGTAATAGCAAAGTGTATTTACTAAAGCTAGATTTACTATGCTTTATTAGTAAATTGAAACTAATTTATTAGTATAAATTTGTATTTCTACAAATACATATTTACATAGCAAGATTTTCCTACTGTATTATCAAAACAGATTTTATTATGATATATAAATAATATAAAATAATATAAAAATGTTAATTATTGATAGCTTTTACATTAACTTCAATTTTTATATTAAAAATATGCAATAGTAGCAACAATTTTATCGCAAAAGCAAAATATTCTTTTCTTTGTAATCGCAAAAAGACTTGACATTCTTCTAAATTCCAGCCACGTTGTCTAATATCTTTCTCTCGTTTCATTTAAAATTATACATTAGCGTAATTATCCATGTATGTAAAACATATTTTTCATGTATAAAATGTTATAACGTAATATTCCTAGAACTGCACAAGTTAGTTAGGACGGTCCGTTGTAATTCTGATTCGCACGGGATTTCCGAGAGAGACAAGTTTCTCTGTACAGTTTAATCAAATCCGAAGGCCAGCTTGCTCGGAGAACTTGTCAGCATTAGTGTATGAATTCTGATGGTCGATAAATTGTAGGCGCTTATTTGTAATGCTCCATGTTCGAACGAGAACAAATTATCTTTTGTAGAATTAGATAAAAATATTCATGAAAGTACTAAACGATTTATATAATTAAATATAAATAAATATATTTAAATATCAAAAATAAAGAAATAAATATATTTTTTCAAAATCTTTCTCGTAATAAAAAATAAATCTGAAATAAAAAAATACACGGAAAGAACAATTTTGCTAGAAAATCTGAAATTTTCGCTGGATATTAAATCTGAAAATAACTTTGTTAGAAATTCAAACTGGTTGCTAGAATATCAAAACAAGCAAGATTCATCATTTTTGAGTTTCTAACAAAATTATTTTCAGATCTTTATCCAGCAAAATTTTAGATCTTCCAGCAAATTCGTTGCTGCAAAAGATAATTTGTTCTTTCCATGTAATTTAATTAATATACAAAGCAATGTTTCCTCCCTCTTGTTAACTCAAAATAATTAAAACTGTTACAACGTAAAGGAAAACGATAACTAAATTTTTTTTGCATAATGTCGGTATAAATTCTTTCGGTATACATTTACTATTTATCTTTTTGCTAAAACGAATCCCATGCTGCTATTCAATTATATGCTTCCCTAAAAGATTATGCTGTACATGCCCGACAAATAGAACTGTAGAATAAATTGAGTGAAAAGATTTAATAATACATTATTATATTACATTATCTTTAACCACTACTTTTAATAATTTATTAAACTTAAATTATTATTTACAGTTAACTAAATTGTCTGAACAAATGCTGAAGTTAGATATGTTAATATTATTAGATGTATCTATAATTTAATTATAAATACATCTAATATGTTGATGAGTCGTACAATAAATTACGGTATTAAAAAATAAATTACGAGAGATGTTTGCAGAAATCAAATCCATTTTTAATATACTCCAAAGAATGGAAGCCTTTAAGTAAGGATGTGATTTATTTAAATGTTTCTGATAACTTATTTTTCAATACTGTAATTTATTGTACGACTTGTGGCGGTCTCCCGCTCACACAAGAATACAAAAAACAAGAACATACAATAACTAACACCGGCCTGCTAGCGCAGTGGATAACGCGCACGCTGCGAAGCTCCGGAGGACCTAGATTCGAATCCCACCGCGGCCGATATAGTTTTATGTCTTCATCGTGTACAGCTCCACAAAACCACGCTACCGCCAAAGACTCATCATCATATGCGCCATATACGGTCACGGACGTAGGCGAACTCTTCTGCGTATATCCATAGATATATGGGACCTGCAGTTTTATACAATATAAGGGAACGCTGGTTCTGAACGGCTTATTTAGAAAATGTTTTCTTGGCAGAAATACTCTCGGTGGTTCGTCATTGCCTTTCGAGAGGTGGCGATTGCTTCAAATCGATTAAAATCGATTTTAGAGTTATATTGGTTCTGGGATTTGAACCTGGATCTTTGGTTTAGAAAGCTGCCACGCCGCTCCTTTTTGCCATGATTGTCACTAACATTCGTATTACGTTCAGTAAATATCTACTGTTTGTTTTCTCTAAGCGCCCTTTCAATCGAATTATTTTTATATTTCGTGACTCTGCTAGCAATTGATTAAACTACCAAAAATTGAATATAGTTCAGTTAACAAATCGGTATTATTCACGCGAAAATGAATATTAACAATTACGAATTACATAAGACATGTTATACACAGAATATTACATAATATTTTTATATATATTACATAATATTACATAATATTTTATATATATTACATATATTAATAATATTTTTATATAATATAAAACTTTTTTATCCAACATTATAAATATTATCCACGAAACCACACGAATGTTATTTCTTATTTCAACAATACGCGAGCGGGGCAGTTCTGATGTTATAAAATGTGTTTGAATTACGAAGCTAAAAGTGCCTCTTATTGCGGGGGTATCCCCGTGAAAGTGGTAACGACTAGAAAGAAAGATGTAGGGTTTAACGATTTGATACATGACGGGTATTGTCTGGAGGGTTAGAACGATAATAACACGTAGACAAAGAGGAACATTAAAACAGCAACAAGCCGTAATATATCGCCGGAAAAGTGTAAAACGTACGTGGCAATTTCATTTCCGGCGCCACGGTAACGCCGTGGACGCAGATGCGGCTGAAAGTCATTTTTTGACGACGCAACTGACATAACAAATTAATATAATCGCGTGCCGATATTGGATAACGGATTAATACATTGGCCGCAATATTTTACGATATCTCATACACATTTAATTAATGATTCTGATCTTTCTGATCGCGAAACGTTTAATAAAAGCAATTGTTGAATTATTCCATTATAACATTTGAATGGAAATGTAAGTATCTAAATTATTTCATGTGCAAATGCTTTCACCAACTTGAACATGCTTTTCTCTTAATTTTAATATTAATTTAAATATCGTTTAATAAATATCATTTTGCAATATTTTTCATAATTAAACGTATCTTTCTCTTTTACGAGAAAAGCTCCGTATTAAAATTTTGTTAAAACAAACAAACAAACCAAATCTTTGACGTTAAAGTTAATAATAAAAAATACAAAGTCATTGTCTAATAATTATTTCAATAAGGGAAAAATATGTAAATTATGAAATTATATCAAAAATTTTATACTAAAATTTTATTGTTTTGTATTCATCACAATTGATTTATAAATTATGCATATCTTTTAAATACTTCGGGAAAATATATTTCATCGTGTTATCTACTTGCACAATTTACGAACTATTATCCTACTTTTCGAATTCCGGTGATTTTGTTCTCGAGATTTTGCATGAATTGCATTTAAGAAATCGTCGTGCGTGGAACGTGTCCTGAGAGGGTGCAATTTTTCGAAAATTTCTGGGGAAATATTTGACACATTTTATCGCGACCGGTAGGGACGACGCTTCCTCTTGCGGCTTCGATGACATCGTAAATGTGCACGTATATCACTAGAGCGAAGAACGAGGTTAAGCCCGGTAACGATATTTCACGTAGCTTGTTGCACGTACGCGATGCATCTTTACCAACGTAAGATTATTTCAGCCGCAAAATCCATATTTAGCATTGACAACATCTCGATCGCAACTGAATTGAGTAATTATAATTAATATTGTCAACATAATCGTTTGAAAATGTTTGATACTGTACAATGTCAGTTTTAAATATCAACCAAAAATTAAAATATTTTACTTAAATTTTATAAGTGATTAGTCTATCAAAAAGTAATTGAAAAATTACTGTTCTTAAATAATACTTTTTCAAACATGCGCAATAAAATAGCAATAAATTTCCTTTTCTTTCCTAAACCGATAAAATCAAGTTTTATTATGGGGATATAAATAACTTCGTAGAGGAGACACGATAATTTTCACGATTTCTCATAATAAAATAAGATGTCTTATAGAAGAATCATAAAATGCATTAATAACATAACATTATGAAATAGAAGATACTTGCTAAAATGATTGATCTGATTACGTTAGATTCTTACACGTATATTATTGAAAACAATTATTTTCCAAAAGAAAAACTTTAAGTTTTTCATATTTCTGTAATATCAGATAATATGTTATTTCAGAATATTCTAAGATAAAATATCGTTTTGGTCATTGCAATCAAGTTTTTTAAAATAAAAATCTGTATTTTTAATTAAAAAGAATTAATTTGATAGAGTAAAATAGATAAGTAACTTGATAATACAAAAATTGGCCGTGTATATTTGCCTTTTCAGAATTGTTTATCCTTTATAATAAGATTTGTACTATTTTTTTAACGCGACTCGTAAAAAGGATATATATATATATATATATATATATATATACATATATACTTTTATTTCAAATATAAAGCTCAAAGTGCACTCTCTCGACTGATTTACATAGAAAGTTACTTTGTTTCACGTAATAACATTGTTTTTAAGCGTGTTTGCACTTCAGACGATAATAATTATAATCGAACCTTTGAGCAGAGATGCTTAAATTAATGCGACAAAAATGTCAAACACAAGCTCGAATGTATATTGTTACAGACACGTGTGAGAATATAAAAAAACAAAGAAAAAAATATTATTTCGTTGTGAAGAGCAATTTTGCAAGAATTCAATTACAATAAAGTTGCGGAATAAAAGAGAGAGCAGAATTGCACTCTCTCTCTTTTATAGGAATAACTGCGCACTGCGGCTACGAAGGCTAAGAATTTTTTAAATTGTTTGCAAAGTGAATTTCTCATTTAACAGAAGAACATGAAAATTATCAGCTGCTTGCATAGTGCACGCAATCGCAAGATGTAATTGCCAGTATACATAAAAGAATACTAGGTTAATTATTTGACGTATACATAAAAGAATACTAGGTTAATTAAACTACCGCAATTCATGTCTGTTTGTTCCGTACGACGAACGTATAAAACAAATTATATTTTTAGCACGTACAATTATCCTGATTCAATTTGTCATAATAAAAGTGGTAGGGTGTGCACAACTAACCCGGCAATATCAAGCATTTACTCGAAATTTACTTTCATTTATTTATTCCAATAGCGGTTACGCTAAGTGATATATAGAGGGATTCCATGAAAATCTAATTCGCCTGTTGCTAGATGTTTCTTTGTGTTTTGTCGAGACTGATTACTCACGTTGAACATCTTGATGTTCCTTCCGTGAAACGCGGTTGAAATGCATCGCGTGATACAGACGGAAGCAATACGGCTCGAAATTCACGGGCGAATGAAATAGGCCGCGAATTTAATTCCGGCGTGGGTAATTAAACGCGAGAAACCTCGGGGAAGCAAAGCGCTGCCTCGTTTTCTTAATCTATGTCTCGCGAATGCAGCGAGAACGGAAGACACGAAAGCCCGCGGTTAACTTATCAACACGATTTTAATACTTTTCAAGGAAAAATACGAGCTCTCCTGTTTCCTCATCGATTAACGTTGACAATCAGTAGATACAGCAAACTCTGTTTCTACGTTATTTTTTTCCCGTATTGAGGTAAAAGATAATACTATTACATTCTTTTAATAACAAGAAAAATAACCGTATCAATAAATTGTATCTTCTTTTTAAACCAAAGATAAAACTTGTGTGTGTACATGTGCAAATATATCTAGCGCTGTTCATATCGCGCGTATATAGTTTTGAGCGCGGAGGTACACAAATGATACACAAATAGTGTCCACACGGTGCTGTTTACGGCGTGTTTGTTCAGCACAGAGTTTCCTCCGTTACTTGCAATCACCAACCGCCAAGAGAATCTCGGCGTTGTAATCCCGTATTCTTTGAGAACGGCTAGTACAGGCGACGGTAGCCTCTGTTCCGAGACGTATAATTGACTAATCTAGGGATATGGGTCATCTCCTTACGGGAGGCCACTTTCTCGACGCCGTCTTCCTTGAATACCAGCCGGGACGCGATCGCGATTATACGCCCGAGTCACGTTATGCTCGTGGCTGAGGTCTTGCAGGACAGCCGGAACCCGCCGCCTCGCCGCCCCTCCGGCCGGTGGTGGCGGATCAATATTACGTATACGTCGAGGGAGGCCAAGCGAAACGTCGAGCAACCAACAGGTGAAGTAACGCCGTGGCAGACTCGTGAGTACGAGGCCAAGGGGAGAATATAAAATTACCTCCCGTGGATAGAGAGCCGACCTCAGTTTGTCACGGATGGATCACTTGGTGCACGAGCCACCTTGGAGTTTCTCATAACATCAACGCATTCCTGCCTCTGTCTCTGCAGCCTCTTTCTCCGCCACTCTTCTTCAGCCTGCAAGCCCGTCTTTCAGAACTATAAGTACCTATACACGTGCCTGACGTGCCTTTAAACAGACGTTTCTAACTTCATCGCGATTTCGTTTACTCGATTTCCGCGAATGGCGTGATGGCGAAGGGTTCACCTATCGATTCCGTCGCGTAATGAAGGGCTCGATAATGCGCGGTAATCGGATTTTACGGTTTATTATACCTCGGCGAATGAAATCCCTCTATCAATAGGACGAGAAACCTGACTCAATATGATTAATAATAAATCTTATGATATGCCGCATTGTTTAAAAGGCTTCTTTTATTATATATTTTTCATTATCTTATAATATAACCTGGTATGACACCAAAATATCCTATTTAATGCTTATATGACACATATAAGAAACTTTTCATCAAGATTTTGTAATTATTTGACATTAAAATCTTATTATAGAAAAATTTTCCCTTTTCTTTAAAGTGTAAAACTGTATTTCCTTTTAGTAAAATGTGTGTAATCTTTATTTCTCATTTATATGTAAATTAACTATATAATTACAATATATTATGTTAATGTTACATTATGTGGACGCACACCCACACAATATTGCTGTATAACGTGTGTTTTACATTCTCAGATGATATCAATATAAATGACATATAAAATAAATAAATTATATCATTTTATATACTATATAATATATAAAATTTTGTATTCTTTATATTTTTATAAAATTGTAAAAAATTATTATCTTTTATTTTAGCTGCATGTTTTTAATAATTTACCGAATGACCCATTTCTGAAGTTTACTTTCAATAAAACTGCGATAAAATTTCAATAAAAATGTGAAAATTTTAATGGCAAAAACGAAAAAATGCACGATCATATTTCAGATATCGAATTCTTAGAAAGAAAAATATCCAATTTTTTTCAAGTGATATGACTCTATTTCAATTTAACTTTAGAATATATTTTGTGCAACGGTTTTATTAAATTTTAAACTAATATCGTCAAAAAATTTTGTAATCAATCACTCCTTAATTATTGTGATTAGATAATCGAGAGCAGTTTCCATAGAAATAAAGTTTAATTTTCTATCGAAATGTTTTTAATGTTGGTAATAAAACCAGTAACGTTTATATTCTGTAAATATAAAAAAAATATACCATAAAATATCTAATCTGCCCAAATTAACCACTCGTTACACTTGTTATATATTATTGAGTGAATAAAGAACGTTCTGCTGAATTCCGTTCATAAATTTTCCATCCAAAGAAAAGAAAAAAAATGAGAAAAATGTTCACCATTAAATACATCACCTTTTTATTACTACTAACTGTCACGCGCGTCTAAAAATTGAGCTTACAATTATTAATATTAAATGGAGCATGCTCTAACCATGATGGACACGTGCTATTGTACCGTTTATTAATACGCGCGACAGGACAATGCCGTGGCGTACGAGCCAGATGTAATTAGGAATCCGCTGTTGGACGCACGCACGGTTCATTAGGTCATTCAGCCGTTATACCGAAGCTAACGAACGCCAGTATTCCGCGACCCCAAGTTCGACGTCGCGACGCGTCCTTATTCAACGCATTCGTCCGTTATGACGCACATGTATGTGGAAAATATGCAAACTCCTGATGCGCGACGGCGCGGCGTTTGCTGTTATGCCGCGGCGTCGCATTTGCATAGGTTTACGCGGACGCAGCACAACGACTCGTTCGCGAAAGTCTATGACGATTCAAGCGCGAAATGTTTTTCGCGTAGAAAATAGGAGCGGCCCGAAAGATAGATTAGCTTATGAAACGAGAGAGAGAAAGAGAGATTCCCAATTACTTGCACGTGTATACGAAATTTGCATATCGCATGTTTTTGATAATTCGATATTTTTTATCAATTCACATAGGAAGGTTGGAAACTTTGGCGTAAACTGCCTGCAGCTACATGCCAGTTCACACAAAAATTACGTCATATCTGTTTTCATAATTAAATGGATGCCGCGTGTACATGGAGAAATATGCAATCTATTGACTAGATATTCATGTATCCGATAACGTTATTTTCATGCGTTGATGATTTAATGTCCACCCATTCGCACTGGAAAATTGAAGCATAACATGGAAATTTATTAAAGAGTGGGGGGAGAGAGAGGAGTTGGACATTAATTTACGTAGGCGTTGTTACATGCGCGCGCGCGCGCGCGTGTGTGTGTGTGTGTGTGTGTGTGTGTGTGTGTGTGTGTAACAACAAACTTTATATGAAAATAAAAACGTTGTTTTTTGTTCTTTAACAAATGTCGTTATCGGCGAAGAATAGAGTTACACACGCGCACGTTTCTGGTGTCATTTTCGAAAGCTAAAATATCTTACGGAGTTTTTTTTTGATAGTGCGCCGACTACGGGAAGCGGAAATACGAACGGGTAAAACGGCACGTCAATGAAACGGGAAATACACATTCCATAGTTGGCGATAATTGGAAAGCGATGTAGGTTTGCCCATTAATTTCATTCCGTCCGTTGAAATCTAATAATAGTTAACCGGGGACGAGAACGTGACGCGCAAAATATGTTGTACAAATTATCATCTTTACGCAGTAATACATTATGTTGAGTGCAACGCTTAGCAAAAAGATTCTTTATGTAATTATATATCGTATTTACGTCACAGATATTTAAATCTTCAAAAATAATGTGCAAGAGAATTTCATTCGAAATAATGTGGGGAAGTTCGCGAAAAAAGGTAACAAAACAAAAAGGAATCGTCGTGCATTTAATATTATTGATATAAAATATTCATGAGAACAAAATATAATCCAAACAACGTAATGTAAAAAGGATTTAAAGGAACGTACACATATATAAGCTTTAAAATAACGCACTGATAAATTGCAAAATCAAGAAGATAATTATAATGTCTGCGTAAAGTGGAAAAAGTTTCTGAAAGGATAAGAACACGAAGTGGATCTCGTTGTTGAAACGAAAATATAGATCGCACGGAGCGATAAATCTCTCCCTCAGTAATCTCGCGCGGACGACAAATTGGGTATTCAGAAAAATTGGTGAGCTGTTGGAGAGTTTGCGCGATATCGGGAGAGGGAGGAAAGAGGAAGAGGAACTTTACAATCGTTTCTCCTGCTCTTTCGTTAGTATTTGAATGTAAAATCCTCTTACGGACGCGACGTTTTGACTAATGGTACGCCATTAGTTGAAACTGGGAAGCACTTCATTATGCCGGATCTATTTTCCCCGGGCATCACAGGCTTCAGGCTCCTGAAAAACCTGACGGAGACGTATATCTTGTCTGTCGCCTCATCTTAAGACTTATCCAGCTATTATATGCGTCGCCGAAGAAAACGCGCGCCCGCTGAAGACGATCCGTCCGGGGTTTTGCGCGCAACACTCTCTCTTCTTTCTGCCTCGGGCACTCACCGACCATTTGTCAAGCCGTTGACAGAACGCCGCGACGTATTTTTACGTTAAAACGCACGTCGCGCGACATAACGTCGAAATGTATCAAATGTTCGCGACGTCACGCGATTTTACATTAAAGAGAAGGAAGGTCGTTTTTATTCCAGTGTTATAGGAGTGACAAGTCGAAATCATTTTTATACGCAATGGCAAAATTATTTATTTATTGTGTATAGACCTTACATAACACATTCACTAACTAATAAACGCAAGAACTGTCACTGATTATTTTAAATTTCAATTCAAATTAAATTATATTGAACGATGTACGAGCTCCTGCACGGAACGGACGATTTTTTTTGGAAGGTTAAAAATGATAAGCAGATTGCTGTAAAACCTTTTGATATTCTAGCAATCAGTTTGACTTTTCAACAAAATTATTTTAATGGTCCTAAAAGAATTATTTTCAAATTTATACTCAGCAAAATTTTTAAACCATTCAGCAAAATCGTTCTCTCGTGTGTGGATTCAGAATGTTCCGATCTTTGAATTTTATAATTACTTCATTCGCCTTTGTCGTCGCCTTCAATCTGGAAGGACCATTTACATTGTCTATACCACTTCTTGACATTTTAGTTTTCCATACAATATCCATAATTAATATGATTCCATAATTAATATGAGGATTTGCGCCTGATTAGTTTGTATAATACGATATTGTTACGTTAGTTTACCTTTCTCGGGTAAAAATTTCAATTGATGTTTCAATTATTTATATTACCGATTTCCGTCTATAATGCTATGTTATAATTTACTGTTTTCAACGTTGAAAATGATCCGATGCGAGTTGAAACGTCTGATTATATCGTTTATTGCATTTTAACGTATTTTATATTGGAGCATTAAATAACCTGCTCTGGTTATTACACGTAGCACATTATTTTATTTATTAATTTTGCAAAATATTTAAATTTATGGCGTCTTTCCGTACGCGCATGGTTTTATTGAAGATCGATTAAAGACAAATAATACAGAGTGAAGCATAGGTAAATAATACATAGAAAAATACCATGATTTCAGAAAACGTAATCCAATCAATGAGTATTTCCCATACAATTTCCAATCTCTCATTAGTTCCTTTCCCCTTGATCCCTTTTCTATCCCTTTGAAGTTTTCAAAAAATACGTAATATCTAAAAACACGCGATAGAGCAATTTGTATTAAAAGTTTTGATTAAAATATACATTCCCGAGGTTGGGAAACGTAATGCTGGCCCCTGCGAGTTTTTCACCTGTTGTGTTCGAAACAAAATATTCAGTTAGAACTCGTCGCATCCCGTCACGCCGCCGCGGGGTGAATACAGCTGTACAGTCTCCTGCAGAATTAAAAGTGGACCGCGAATTCTATATTCCGACGAGCGTTGCGAATCGTAGGTTTAGCCTTGCGTGGCGCATTCGGGCGCCGCGATGCGAGAAGGGCATTCAGCATTTCGCATTCCCGCATTTCGCGGCGGATACGCCGACGGCCGTGTACTCGGCCGCCCCCGCGCCGCGCCGCCTAGAACATCGGATTCTGACAGTGAATAACGTTGCAAGTTGGTACGGTAATCGCGAAATGCACGTCCCGACGCATCGGCGCTCCTTTCGCTCCTCTTTATCAACCTATTAATTTCGAAATAGCAGCGCGAAAATATCCGCCGGATATCAACGTTCAATCCTTCGTCGTATGTATTTCTCGAGCAGGATTTTACTAGGATAAAATCGCATGTACGGATCATGTATAGTGTATACAGACGGCATTTACCGAAGAGTAAATGAGAGAGTGAAATAACGCACACACGTCGATGTTATTCTGGTACGGGATCAGATGTATCTATTAATAACGCTCGGCATTTCCGAATGTAAAATGACGTACGGGATAATTCGCCCGTTTCGTAAATACACCCCCCTCGGTTCGTTTTAATCTTCAGATACGTTATCAACCGTTCCGTATTGTAGGTACGAATTCCGTATGTGCGGAACGTTATGCAAAAGGGGACGGGGAGAAAGATTAATGCGCCATCGTAAGTTTTCAGCCGAGATGCGCAGCCTTCGCGAATTGATATATAAATGCTCGCGCGCGCGAACGTAATACATATCCGCAAATGTTAATATAAAGGCAGGTCGAGTTAATTGGGGCTAGAAATGGGTGAAACGGCGAGCGAAGGGAGATGTGAATAACGTATTTCCCACGTGTGTTCAGGTAAAGGGAGTACCCCGTACCATAATCTTCCACGTAATCTTCTTACACGAGAGAGAACACGAGAGCGCGTTTTTGGAAAGTTCCAATCCGCCCATGTTGCATGCAGCAGCAGCGCCCGCGGAGCCAACGATTTAATGGCTCTGCGAAGCTTTGCGTTCTTCGCTGGCGCGGCATTACTTATGAATGTCTTTTTTTTACCCGTCACACCGCCCGAATTGCCGCACGGCAGTCAGTTTTTCGTCTCCTCCCTTCTCCCTCTCTCTTCCCTGTGCAAAAAGACAGGCGGTTCAATTATGAATAGAACACTGTAAAAGTCGTGTACAGAAACGGGAGCAACCACGAAACGAGCAAGTTTAGCAATTTCCGTTGGCCGAGAAAAAACATAGCGCTCCCTCGGACTCAGAGGAAAAAATATATAACTGCGCGCGCGAGTGGCCGGAAAAGCAAGAGTATCCACCTGTCTCTTTCATTTCACAACCGAGACGATGGAATAATGGACAATTCCGGAAATGATTTCCACGAGAGCTAAGAACATTGCGAGTTCGCGGGATATTTCTCTTGCGATGCCGGGACTTAAAGCCTATGCGACATGCATAAAAGATTTATGCAAATATCCAATCAAGCTTAGGTATTCTGACGTTCGAATCTACCTGCCAAATGCGACACAGCTCCTTGGAGATGAAAACATTTGGGATTATTATCTAGTTAATGCTCTAATGACACATTTTATATATATGTATATATATTATATATATATATATTCTATATATAATTCTAATTATAATATATTCCATATATTTATTCAAATAACATAAATAGAAAGGATTGGGGAGATCCGATTTTAGATTTATAATTATAATCAGATTTTCTATTAAATTGCATGGGAAGCGAAAAGATCGTTAAATGCATAAAATGATGAACGTTCAGACAATTATTAATTGCTAAATATTTAATAACCTATCTAGACTTCTCCTGTCGCGTTTTCACATTTTAACCGTTTTAATAATTCCAAATTCGAATGTCGCGACGAGAAATAAGAGCATGTAAAATAGAAATACATTAATTCTTTGGGAAGAATTGAAAGCTTTTCTGTAATAACAATTTACAATTTATAGTCAATTATTATAAATTCTAAATTCTATAGAGTAAACAAAATCACTCGCTGGTTTCAGCAAGCATCGTATCATTGCAAACATAAAATTATGAAAATATTTCAGAAACTCAATCATTTGATTTCGTTCGTCGTAATGCATATTAAATCATACGCGACGTTCGCTACCGATTTGCAAATCACACACGTCGATCCTCATCGCATGATGCGTCAAGGCATCTGTACCCGACGACGCATGTTAATCGCACGCAATGTATGCTAATAAAGCGTAACAAGCTCATCATATATTTAAACGTTGAAGCTTGCTAAGGATTTAGGCCACATCCCGAGAATTTGATACGAATCGGTTCGTTGTAATTCAACTGGGAACCGAGCGTCTGGCTTTGATTCTCGCAGTGAAATAACGGAAAGATCGTGGCATGATAATATAAATGAAATTGAAAATATGCATGATCGAGTTGTGGATCACACCACGCGATCGTGAAAACACAAAATTGCAGCAATTGATGCGAAGAGAAACGCTCTGTAATGAATTTATTTACGAATATTCGAGCGACGTGCATGTCACATAGGTATGTTAAATATAGAAAAATATAATTGGATAAAATAGTAATATATTGGACAAAATTTCCTACATGAATTTGATTAGCACAATTAAGTTGAAAGCATCCGCTCGAGTCCGTTAAGAAGATAAAGCAGACACAAGTAATGGAACATGATTAGATAATCGTAATGTAATAAAATCGAAAATATATGTTTAAACTATATGTCATACGACACAAAAATATCGTGAATATATTTTATCATTTATTTACAAGTTGAAAACTTCGCAACATTTTTTGGAGTTCACGTTATCAAAAAAAATGATAATGTTAGAGATTATATGATTATTCAATTAAATTTGTCTCTTTTCCTTTCTTTCTTTTGCTTGAGACAAAAATTAATCGCATAAGCGCGCTGGAAAAAAAAATGCGTCTGCTGCAAACGGCGTTATCAAAGTGTCGACGTTGTTCAATTTAACAAAGTGTTTCGTTTCTCTCTTTCTCTCTCTCTCTCTCTCTCTCTCCGTTAGAGTGTACAATTTATTCTACACCAACTGCCATACAAACAAAGCAAGGCAAACTATTGTCGAGCAAGCGAAGACGAATCGATTTGGGCGACGTCAACTGGTTAACCAAAGGGACTCGCATCTCGTCCAAATATTCGATGTGCTAATTACTGCCCTCGGGCTCACTGCATTATCCCCAAAGCATTATCATGAATCACAATTCATGCTATGAGGAGCACGGCTCTAAAACGTATTATGCATCAAATCCATTTTGCCACACACACGCACAAACACACAGCGCAATATGTGTTTTAACTAAAACCTATACAATTCGTAATATGAGCGTTTATATATTGTTTGTAGTTTATAAATTATGAAAATTAAAAAAAAAGGAATTTATCATAACATTATTTGCTACCATTTCTCTCGAGTATTCATTTTCTCTATTATTTTGTTATCTCTTACATCTCAATGTCATTTTATCGCGTGAATTGTTTTCTATATTTCTCAGCTACCGTGCGGTAGTTGAGAAATATAGAAATGTCGGTAACATATAACGGTTTTGAATTTTACATTCATTGTGCTAAATAAGAACGGGATTTAAGAGGTGCGAAAGCAGCACTTCTGGAAGAAATCCAGAGCGAACTATGAAAGCTTTTAATACCTTCTTCATTGCAATTCATTACCAAACTCAATTAGCAATCGTGCAATATATCCGTCGTCTTAGTTTTAAAAAAGAATGTGAAGACTTATTGTTCGAAATAGTGCACATCGTTTGTCCCTTTCTCTCTCTACAAAAATTGATTTAATAATCCGTAATCATGACATAGCTTTATAAGTCAAAAACGAATTATCTCTAGACGACAAATAAAACTAATTACCCGATCCCAAACAAATTATCCGATATCTATCTTTAATAATTTGAAAGATTGTACGAGATTATTTTGACAGGCGTACAGAAAGATTAATGTCCTCGTTTTACTGGCAGTACAAATTTGATGATAGGAAGATTTGTTTGAACATGCGCTTAATTTGGAAATGCGATATCGCCAAGTTATTGTAAATATATATTCATATTAATTTGAACACGAAAATAATATTGCATAGTTTAACTTTGAAATATAATAAGGTTTCTAACAAACACGGTATGGTAAATACCAATTCCATACGCACGTTTTCAGACACAGAGTATGAACTCATTCATTTTGCTGATGACATTTGTGTTAAAACTTTATATTTCCTGAGTATGAATTTACACTCGCATCCATCCATTCGTTTATAGAATTAACAAAGCTGATATGTAGAAATTACTCGTGCAAATTCGCACGTACGTACGAATATGTACGAAACGTGAAGAGAGAAATTCCAAAGTAAAAAGGAATTAATACGTTTCGTTCGCGTTATCCTTCTACTACTATTTGTAGCGTCACATGCTCTGTGGAGTTAAGGGAGTAACAATAAACAGTAAGCAATATCGCATTTCATAGGTAATCTTCTAAATAACGCGGTTAATTAAAAGTATTAAAGTAATATATAAAAAATTGTGTATATTAGACGTACTCTATTTCATGTTTTAATTTTCGATATTGTTACTCTAAAAAGATTTCTACTAGAGCATGCAAATGAGAGGCCTGTGCTTTACGCGTCTTCTCATATAACAAATGCGGAAAAAGAGCCTGGCCGAGATATTAGCGTAATATGTATGGAAAAGCCGTATAATCGAGAGGTATCAAGTTCTTCATTATTCTCTACTCTTTCCTCGTAGTTATGAACTCTTTACACGAAACACTTGATCCGCGTATCGCAGGCGCGCAACAATACTTAATGTTGGCCGGCGTATTCACGCGGTCGCGATCCCATGATCCCTGTACCGGAAGGGGTCCATTAGTCGGGCAATGATAATGCCAACGGACACCCGGTCACCAGCGGCACAGCGGAGAGCTCGGCTCAGCAAATTGTAACGCTTTCGTGTCTTGGCCACGAGACTCTGGCTGTCTTAGCGATAGCCTCGCCATCGTCATCGTCGATTCCGTGACTTTCCGTGGATCGTTACGAGTCACTTCCACCATTCATTTGGATAACGTCGATCGTGCCTCCGTATTTTCGACGGTGGATTCGAGGGAATTGTGTATCGGACATCGATCGCGCCGTGCAGATATACTTCTTCCGAGGAAAAAACTAACGAGAGACCGATTCCACGCTTCCAGTACATAGTCGCTGATACATCCCTGTCGATAACTGTCTGCGGAAGGACGATAACATCGTGACGTAACTATCGGGCGCGATTCTCGCGGCGCAATTGCGCCGGATAGACAGCGGTGCGAATATTACTATCAAATGGGGAAGCGGTGAGTGATTGCTTCGTGGGTGGTGACGGAAGCCCCGTGACGACTTTATTTATCGAGTTCGCGGCCGCATAGGTGGTGCGCGTAGAGACCGCGGCGAAAGGTGTTTATCGGTAGAATAAATCATTCACGCGCACCGCGGTGGGATCGTGAGCTACGACTATAATAGTGACACATTTGTTGCACAATAACGGCGTTACGCTTCGCGATTGTCGCTCCCGGAGCTCCCGCAGATATCATCGGGAGAGTAATCTCGATATTCGCGCGCTCACGCGTACGCGCGCGCGAAGTAAGAATTGACCCACTTCCGAATTGCAATGCGTTGAAGCGCGTCGCTTCACGCTCGGTTCGCTTCACCGAGCCGAGAAGGCTTCTTTCGTGGACATCTACGAACTTCGTTGATCCGCTCGTGCATACCTATTACGCAACGAGGATGCAAGAGTGTTCGAGAAGACGTCAGTATATTGCGCGTCTGATACGATCGATTACCTAATGATAAACCTTGAGCTGTTACTCACACAGCGACACCAAAAGCAATGACTAGTGATCACGCGAGTACGCATCGTTATTCCATTTTGCGTCTTCCGTTGAGTACATTACGAGCTAGAAGAAGATACGGTATCCGCCGCATGGCTCGGTAAGTGCAAATTGCCGAAAGCAATTGGCCGCGTTACAACATCAAGCGAGCTTATCGCAAGATAAACACGAATTCAAGAAAGGAATTCTATTTTATTTTAACCTTTAAATCACTATATCGGTCTCACAGACCGCTATTAAAACGTTACTTGTCAACAATTTTCTCATTTGTCCATTTAAATATATTTTATTTCTATTGTATACAAGATTTTTTTGTTACATTAAAATATAGTTTTCCTTTTCCCCATCAACAAGTATTCAGAAAACATACATTTTTATTATAATTAACTTATAAAATTAGCGGGAGCATAATAACGGTCTATTAGACCGACATTGTGTGGTGACTGGTTAGTGTGATTTTTTGGGCGTGGTGGTTTAAAGGTTAAAAACTGGTGATTAAATTTTTATTTTAAAAAAGTAAACTTTGGACTTGTCCTTGATATATGTCATCAAAGATCAAATCAAGGTCAAATCCAAAGTTCACTTTTTCTCGACAAAATATTTACTCCTCGGTCTTAAAATTAAGTTTCTTAAAATAAAACTAGACTTTCTTCCTTGAGTAGGAAACAAGCCATTTAAGTAGAATTCATTAGAATAAAATGTTAATATTAATATAATTGTCAGATATCTTCAAATAGAAAATGCAACTAATGTTTACGATCTACAATTTTAATTACTTAATTTAAAAAGAGAATTTAAATTCATCTATTTCCAATATAGATTATTTTCTATGGATTGTAAATTTGTAATAAAAACAAAGTGAATCTTAAATCTATTCAAAATAGAAATATTCTTTTTAATGTTTCACGTATGTCTGTAAAACATTAATATAAATTAACGAACTTTCCGTAAATAAAGTGCAATAGTGGTTCGTTAGTTTTCGACATGCCAGATTTTTAGAGATTATTATTAGAGATATTAAAGATGTTAATAGCATTGTAACGTTGTACACAGCGCCACTAATGAATACTAAACTTTAACTACAGTTATTAACGACTGTGTGTAAAAGTTTTGCGCCATTATCGTAACTGCCAATAAGTTGACGTTTATTACGCACATACACAAATATTTTCGTATTACATAAGTTTGCGGTATACGCCAGCGCGATTAGAATCACCGTTCCATACACTACCATTGCTTCGTGCCAGAATACATGTGCTATTCTGCGCAAGCAATAATTCCAGGGAATTTCCATCTTCCATTTCTATATAAACTACACAACCATTGGATAAATATTGAACTAAAGGGAATTGAACATTGCACTATTTTAACAATATTATTGTGCCACGGCATTTTCTGCAGGTGCATTTTAAACAAATTGTAAAAAGACACGCTCGAATAAACAAAGAAATTATCGAATCAATAGACATTTCACGTTATTACTTTCGTAACCAAGTTAACAACATGTATTAACAATAGGTCGGTTGGAAATATTCCATTAATATACTTCAATTAAAAATTAAAATCAATCTTTTTCGCGTAAGCTACGTTTTTCTCTCGTGCTTTAAGTTAGTTGAGAGACTATGATGTATGATGAGATTATATATCAAATTTCCTGTTTTCGACTACTATCACATACGCTTATCTTCCTTCATCGAATTTCCGTTCTATTTGCAGACTCGGTGTACTGGTACACCGTGCGGCAGAGCGAACAATGGATATGAAAAGAGCAGAGGCTAAGTAGCAGGCTGCAGGATACGCAGAAACGGAGACGGCGCGAGGGGTAGATTGGAAAGAGGCGTGCGGCCGACAGAAAGCGAGAGTGAACGCCAGGGGGATAGGCACGGAGGCCGAAAGTAAGGCAGTAAGGGTGGTTCGGCCGTTGTGACAAAGCCGTCGCAGGGGGAGAAGTGTGGAGTCGCACGGCGAAAAAAAATGAGGGAGCAAGCTCTGTCGGATGTGTGGCGGCTGGTGTGGTTGCTCTGCCTCGTCCTGGCGACGAGCCTGGCGCAAACGTCGCAGGTCTGTCCGTCCCACAGCGAGATCGCGCCCTGTTACTGCAGCGTGAAGAAATCCGGCCTGGACATTGTGTGCGAGATCACCGACCTGCAGCACATCTCCAGGGCCATGGCCGTGCTTAAGGGAAGGCCGAACCTCGTGATATTCTATCTCAGGCTCAGGCATAACAACCTGCCCAAGTTGCAGGGATACGTGTTCCTCGGGCTTGACATACGCCACCTCACTATCCACAACAGCAGCCTAGCGGTGCTCGAGGAATCTTCCCTTAGCTCTATCGGTGAGTATTATATCGATAATATTCGCTCGTAGCGAAAGTTAAAAGAAAATATCAATGACACACGCCAGAGAAATAGAACCAGGGATCTCCATTTCTTTTTCAGAGAAAAACAGAAATATATGAAATCCGTACACATTTTTCACGTTTCGTTGAAATACAGAGAATAAAATTCAAAACAAACATGATGATAAAATTAATTTTGTTTGTGAAATTCAAAATTAATTCCGGCAAGTGAGCAAACGTTGTGGTATTTTTTTGTTTTAATTTTTTTATCTCGGTGTAACCTAGTGATATTTATAATATTTGGAAAATTTCATTGAAATTCTAAAAATACAATGTACTCATTATTACAGTGTTTCAAACACTTGAAAGTCCATGTGATGAAATAACGAATGTTGTTTACCTCAATAGAATTGCAAAAGGTTTAAAAATTATTTACTAATGGATAGCTACCATGTCAATCATACGTAAACGTTTTCATCATAATTAAATATGAAGTTAAATACCACAACAAATTAAATATTAAATAGCAAAATATTTGAATATTTTTAACATTGCAAACTATTCAAATAATTATTGTATCTCATAATAATTTTACAAGTAATTAACTGAATTGTAAATTTTCAACTCAATACCATCATACATACAAATATTCAAATTTTTAGAATCCTTTAGAAATAATTTCTAAAGAAAATTGGATAATAAACAAGTCATTTCACGATTAAAATTGCTTATAAATATATCGACGTCCTAATTTTCAAATTAGGGTCGCGTAGGTAAAGAAAAATAGGCAAAAAACTTTCTATTATTTCACGCGCTATGTAATATTTTTTTACGGTGCGGAATGGCACTTATTCAGTCAAAAAACTTCCATGGACGATTTAAAATCAAAGTTTCTTTTTAATATTAAAGCCAAAATGGAAGCACTCAATCTGTCACTCAAGACCCACGTTAAAGTCAACTGCAAATTTGACCCCTTTAAATCTTTTACGAAATCCCGGACTCAATCGCTATATTGCCTTTGCAGCCACGCAGATTCGGAATAAATTACTGTAAGGGACTGGAAAATACGTTCTTTTTACACCTGCCGTACTCGAGATACGCGGAGATAACCGCATCGCGTGTACACCGGGATCTTAATGAGAATGCGGCACTGCGAGGCGTCTCGGGCGCGACATCACTCGGTTGCATTAACTCGCAACGTCGAAAGTACATTAAACATAGAAAATGTTATTTTCCAATCGGGTTTTGCGCTCGCGTCGTGTATTTTACAGCGAATTAATTATATATAAAATAGGAAGGATTTGAATCTTCGCATTATTAATTAGTGCGACAAAATTATTTTACCTTTTGCGAAATGACCAGTCAGTTTTGCAAAACACAAAATAATTTCAACGAATTATAAATAAGTCTCGTTTTTGCGAAGTATGTAAATATACATATATATACGTATATACGTAATTTCAAATATACATTTCTTATATGCATAACATGTATGATAAATCAAGGTTTTTTTAATTAAACACCATAAATTTAGCTAATGTTAAAACTATTTTTATATAATTGTATTTTTGAGCAAAAGGATAACCTATTTAAAATTTGTCTTCTATTGACACATCATGAATTATGAAAAAATTCAAATTAATTTCAAATTTATAAGAGTATGTTAAATTTTATTAAATGTGTATTATTAAATTAACAAAGCTTATTTAACGGAATAAAATGTATGAATATATGAAATTACTATGTATATTAAATTCGAGAAATTCTCGAAAACAGAGCACGTTATGTAATCTCAAATTACAAGATTTATATGAACGATTTCGCAAATGCAAATATAGAATCAAATAATGCATTTCCTTACAGGAACGGGATTGACACAGCTGGATCTCTCCCAAAATTCGCTGGGTAGCGTCCCATCCCTCGCATTAAAAGACCTTCACCATCTGCTGATTTTGAATTTAAACCGTAATAAAATCACAGCCATCCACGGCAGGGCTTTCGAAGGTCTCGACACACTCGAAATCCTCACCCTTTATGAGAACAAGATCTCCAGTATAGAAGCAGATGCATTCAAAGGACTCGATAAGTAAGTCGTTTTTATTTATCGATTTTATAAATTCCAAGTAAATAAAAACTGAATTTTCTGCTCAAAATTAAAGACACTTGAAGATACATATATTTTTGTTTTGACCAATTTAAAAGAACGTTTCTAAAAATTTGCAACCCAAGTTCTATATTATTATAAGTTTCGAATAAAAAAATGAATCCGAATATTCCCCAGACTAATTTTAATAATTTTAAATGTCGCGCCTTTTTAGCCGAAGACTCAAAAGACTTAACTTAGGCGGAAATGAGCTCACGAGGATCCCAACGCAAGCTTTATCTTCGTTAGAATTGTTGAAGAAATTAGAAATGCAAGAGAATCGCATATCTACCATAAAAGAGGGTGACTTCGAAGGTAAAATCAATAATTCATTTTATTTTGCAAGACGTGTCTTCTTTAATATTTCAGTTTTTGCCGATCCCGTTTTGCAGAACAATTATTATAATCTTAATTAAACCAACTTCTTTTTTTTAATCTACAACTATATGTATCCAATCTGCATATAAATAAAGCGCTTTTATAAAATGAATGTGTAACGAGCATTTCATACAATTAAATGAAATGGGCTCATCGATAAAACGTTTTACCCTTTCAGGATTGAAAGCGCTCGATTCATTAGGATTGGCGCACAATCACCTTCGTGAGATCCCGGCGCATGTATTCTCCCACTTGACGCAATTAAACTCTTTGGAACTCGACGGAAATCAGATTACCCACGTGGATGCCAATGCGTTCATCGGTCTTGAGGGTAAGTGTATTATAGTTACAATTTAGTATAGCCGTGCGTGTTTAACTTGTTAACCGCGTGGATACGTACGAGCGCAGCACTTACGTTAAAATTATACTGCGCCTGATATTAATATCATTCCTCACCCACACTTACTTTTCTTTAAATAAAACATTTAAAAAACCGACAGATCAATATGTGTGGCAAACTGTTATGAAAAATGTTATTAATAATATGCGAAGAAATAACATTAACGCTTGTGCGTCATTATTTTTTTATATTATCGAAAAGTAATTTAAACTTGTATATTATTTTGTTTGTACTTCAATGTACATACGTGTAATCGTTTAAGCTTGTATCGGTGAATCGTTTTAATGCCAGCATCGTCAGGATAGTCGTAGAATTTATGTGCGGTTTTGTGTTCAGTTTACCATAAAATACCTACAGTCTTTGGAGATCACGTTCTACTTTATTTATCGTTGCAAACGACACTACTGCTTAGCATTTAAATCTACCGCATGCTACGGCTCGCCGGCGATGCAATCGGGTCCCTTTGGGAACGTGGATATAAACGAGCGAACGACACTTTACAAACTACCTTTCATCTCGCTGCGTATCTCCTATACCAACGCGAGCTCGACTATCAAGATAATATTTCGACAAAGCGTTGTGCGAAACGTACAGTATCGACAATTTCAGTCAAGCGCCACAGTTAGCTTCGCAATCAATAAGACAAATAACTTAGACAGAAAGCCGTAAATATTAATGATGAAGTATAGTGAATTAGAAAATATTTCCGCGACCTATCTTACTTGGATTAATTTTATCCAAAATGAGAAGTTATTGCGAAACGTCTATCATTAGAATATATTTTGTTTTTATTTTGTTTACACAATATATTGTGAAGAAAATATATATTCTTTTCTTGCACATCAGAATTATTCTTAAATATCATTTAAATATGTTTGTTTTTTTATCCAGGGTACCAATATTCAATTAATATTTATTACTAAAAGCTCATCCATTTAAAACATTTTAATCATATATTATTTCCATCAATCCATCATTGAAGAATCCAATTAAAGCTTGCGAACGAAGTATTTGATTCATGCTTGCGTAAATTCTTCTCCGATCGATGGAGTGTTTATTCACCACTACGAGTAGCTTGATTTAATTATAACTAGCAGCAATTCATCGAAAGAAGTTCGTTTGAGCGTGTCGTAACTCTTGAAGGCTATTATTGATGCTGTTCACGTAACGAAGCTACCTACTGCAAGCCAGATTGTTATCGCTTTTTCTAATCTATCTATTCCACATCTTTGTACAATACCATTTTAATTACGTTACTCGTATCATATACGAGAAAATTTAATCTATTAGTGTTTTATAAAGAATTTAGTAACCGTGGAAACGAGAGAATTTTGAAATTATATTGGCCTCATATTTTTATACCTTAAATATACATATATGTTTACATTTTTTTTAATACGTTCTTTTCTCCATAATTTTCAATCTTTTATTCTAGAAAATCTACAATATTTACGAATGGGAGATAACAATTTGCATTCGGTACCGAGTGACGCTCTGCGACGTTTGCATCGCTTACGCCATCTTGACTTGCGGTCAAATAACATCACTGTACTTCCGGAGGACGCTTTCACGGGCTACGGAGATTCCATCACTTTCCTTAATCTGCAGAAAAATATGTAATGTCCTTTTCTTCCATGCAACTTAGGAATTTAGGTCGAAGAGCGTTTCAATTTTTCTAATATATATGCAAAGTATTCTACATCGTCGTGTAATCTTTTCAGGATCAAAGTACTTCCGCCTCTGGTATTCGAAAATCTCAATTCGTTAGAAACTTTAAGTTTGCAAAATAACAGACTCACGCATATCCCGGAAGAAGTTACAGAGAACATCGTTGACACTCTACGTCACATCGATATAACAGGTAAAAAAAACATACCTTGCTTTTACTTAACATTTACATTTACCTTTCTCTTCGATATATAATTCCAAAATTCATTAGCTTCTTTTGTTTAAATTACTTTATCCTAATGAATGTCTAAACAAATGAAATATATTACAAAAGTCAACTATATCCTTTTTATAATTTTTATTAAATATTTAAAATACCGAATCAAATAACGTCGCGCTCGTTGAAGTTATATTTTTAACAAAATTTCGTCAGATTCCCTTTCTCAACAGAGACGCCCAGCTCATTTCGTGCGATTTTATTAATTTCATCTCTCTTTCGTCCCATTTTTCTCTCGCGCAGATAACCCTTTGATTTGCGACTGCGAGCTACGATGGTACTCCGCGTGGCTCGGAAATCTGCGCGACAAGGACGACGAGATGATGTCAAAGAAGCGAACGGTCTGCATGATGGCGCAGGAACACCGTGAATACTCCGTGCAGAGTATCCCGCTCGATAGGATGGGTTGCGCGGGCAAGAACGTCGGGAAATTCTCGTCGTCGGCTACCGGGTGTAGAGTGTATGTGGACGCGACGCTACCGTTGATTGTTCTTACCGCTGTTCTAGTGTAATCTCGCAAGGATCTTGCGCGGCATCGCGATGACAGACGGCCGACCGGCTTTTCGTTTCGATGTCGATGGAACGATTAATCATACTGTCTTCATAATTGCCGTACATCATTGTGAATTTTCGATTTCGTCATTCAGCTCTGTAAGGAAGGATTCCCTGCTTTTCGAGGTAATCGTGACGCGATAGCGGAGACGCGTCACGATTCCACAATTGCCATCCTTTTCCCGCAGAAAATGAAACGCTACGTTTATCACGTTAATACCATCGCGATAATTTAACACGCTCTCGTGTGACAGACGCGCGCGGTCCGTTATGGAAATGACGCGAGGGAGTTGCGACACGAAAAGTCGGCGGCATTAACGCCGATGTCCGTTTGTCACGATCGGCTGAATTATAACAAGATTTGAACACCGGCTGACGAAGGCTGAAGCCTCGAGCATTATTATTCGTGCGAATTGCTACGTTTCGGAGCGATAGATAGGGTAGGAATGATCGATTCCTTGCGCCCTTTGAGAAGTCCCGCTTTCCTTTTTATTTCCCAGGAGATACGCGAGGACATACGCCTCTGTTCTCACGCGCGGAGTGATATATATTAGGTGTTGCGTATAGCGACCGCGGTTACTTTTCTGTGCAGAGACACGCGTCCATGCGATGCGACCGCGCGTGGACAATCATGTAGCGTTTGGTAACCGCGACAATCGATCCTTTTGAGAACTGGGTACTTTAAACGCTTCCGGATATCTCGCCGGGCGGTATTTTTCGCGTTATTTTCTTTTCCGATCACACCACCGGAACGGACCATTTGTCGAGTTCTCGATTCCGATTGGTCTTCAGTACGTGCACGACAATCTATTCGTTGCTTATGAAGAAAGCTTTGCCGAAATGTTTGAATTTTCATTCGAATCGACCTACACATCTGGATTTCTTTTCGGTGTTTCTAAATTTACTTGCTACTGAAATATGAAATCAGTTCATTCTAACGTATACACCATAAGCCCGATTTATTATTCGTCGCGTTTGATCAAGCCCGTGAAAAAAACAACTCGCGAAAGTACAATGATCGTGTTTTAAAAAGCTAATTGTTGCGGTAAGTCAGGTCGCAGTAAGTATCCATGAGCAATCCCTTCAATTTCCCACGTGTCGAAATGATAATCACAGACACCGCAGGACATTCGCTAGACATTAATATAACGAGCAACATTAATATACGTACGTAGGGGATGCATTTGCTATGCGATGATGGATTAATTTCTGATAATATCATTGTTATTTATGGAACCCTCAGATGCTTTACGATCGAATTACAAACACAGGCCGTGGCATCTATTGTAAACAATGAATCTACCTCGTGCTGCTCATGCATATAATTCGTCGAAGAGACTTCTACCGAATAAAAAGACTTCTATAAGTACAGTAAATATTTCTCTGATTCTCATTAGGCAGCGAGGTTATAACACCCGTACACGTGGTTCGATGGTACAGGATCTGAGCTAGGAAATAAACGTTGATCGACCAGTGGATCGTGGAATACTCGCGCGCGATCAGGAGCGCGCGAGTTTTCTTCACCGGAACGTTACATATCAGCATCGTTGCCAATTATTTCGTGGTTTATCCGTTAAGACTCGCGGCGCGAGGCGTAGTATACACACTAGCGGATCCGAGTAGCCGGAAGTCAGATTCCGGGCCACTCGTTATATACATATCAACGCGTTCCTGTTGAACAACAAGTGCTGCGAACAGTCGATATCCTCCGTACGCTCGACTATTTTCCGTATGCCACGATCTTCCGAAACGTCTGCGACGCCAATGGCTGTTTATTTCTAATTTGGTTATTCAAGAGCTTTGCCGGATCTTAAAAATTTGCAGAAATTATTCGAACGGATATACTACTTTATATTCATTGGGATAGCAAACAGTCTGAAAGTAGGTCACTCGACTTTCCCGCTTAAATTCGTTATATCACGAATGGGTCTTATTGATTAAGACGCAATGATCGGGAAAGAAAATGGCTCGACTAAATCCGGGTATTAAAAGTAAACAACGCTCGTGACGCGTTCATTCTTTTATCAACCTTTCTGCCGGAATGCGCGCGCACGCGCGCGCGGCAGTCTGCAACACTGTAACATCTTGAGATCGCCGCAATACTTAACTCGATTCGCAAAGACCCGACCGCGCGAAATGAGATAACGACTGTGCTGATGACACGTAATACTCCCAACGATACTCTCAACAGGAAACTGACACTTGTCAAAGTGCCGGTAGAGAGCACAAACGCGGTTATTCAAACGCCTCGTTGCGTTCGCTTTACGACTCGGTTACTTCGCCGCCGCGACGGCTCACGTGTTGCACGAAAATTGCATCATCTTTGCAGGAAACGCATGTGCGACGCACGTGTTCGTGACGATCACGAGACGCGGAGCAGCCGTAAGAGCATATGTATATTAATAATGTCAGTCGGTTGTGTTCAAAATATTTTCCCCTCTGTTGCAACAACAATTTGCGCTTGCGCACGGAAGACCGTGGCATATGAAAATACATTTTACGCATGTTCCGCCTCGAGGAACGTTTTCGGCGAATGTTATTCAACGATGCATATCCACGCGACGAACGCGTTTCTCAGCGAGGAACACCGTACGCGGGAGATCGATCGTACAAGAGATTAGTTCACAGGACGTAGTGCTGATCACAGTGCTAACGCAGAAAGTAACATGTGTTTTGCTATTCGATACGTATGAAAATAAGGTAGAACTAAGCCTAAGGCATTACTATAAGGCGCATACACCGCATGGCGGATTATTAAGGTCACCGGTATGCGTTATGTAGCGCGTCAAGCTGAGCCATTCAAAAGTGAATTTTAAAGCTAAGCATTTTAGAGAACGCATTTGAATTCTTTGAACATTCCACATTTCAGTTCAGTATATAAAACACGCTTGAATAACTTCGTTATAATTGTCACCAATACTCTTCATATATAAAATATTAGAACCTCTTTTTTTTAAATTTAATAGCTGCATTACTTCAACAAATCAGTAAAGAAAAATTACGTAAACAAAATAATTTTTAAGCCAATGTTTAAAAAAATTAAACATTTTACTTTAAATAAAATATTTTACTTTAATTTTTTAAATTCAAATTAGAAATAGAGCAATCGTATTGTGACTGCAAGATTTCACGTAATTTAAAAGTAAATGTAAATTGTTAAAATCTGAATGCAATGACGATGCTTTACACTTATTTTATTTGTGCTGTGTTCAATTTCATTCATAATGGCTTTTGATTTAATAAGCTGTAATCCGAAAAAGAATCGTTTAATTAATACGAGTGCGAGGTCTAATTCCCGAGGCTAATCTTCTCTTTCGAATGCACGGGCAGAGACGCGCGATGATATCACATACACACGTACACATATCATTTATACGCCCAAATCTACTTGTAAGATAAACTGATTAACTAAGTCGATTTAAGGCTTGACGAAGCTATAACGACTAAAGATCGTATACATATCGTGAACGTACGAGGTTTAAGAGAATTTATTTGTTAACATATACATATATATATATACATATATATGTACGTTACATATAGTATATATATTATTATGCATTATTTTATGATTATGAAAGATATATATTATATATACCTATATCTCTTATATACATATATGCACTAGATGTTTTTTCTAAGAAGTTATATTTATAACAGTATAAAACTGCCGGGCACACACTGGCGTTCTGCAATTGATTTTCATTTAAATCCGGAAAAAGTTCAACTTTTATTGCTTTACTCGTATTTTGCTTTGTTTTATTGCCAGTTATAAAAAAGTTTCATTTCGATATAAGATCTAAAACGAAAAATATTCGTGATTAAATTTAATCTTGATATGTTGGATAATAAAAATTAACGATACGCCAAATGCGATCCTCTGCAGGCCCTACATTTAGCTTAGGATTCGTACGAGGCATATCTAATGGCAATTTACTAATTTATTCCTTTTCATAATTACATGCGAATAATTCATGAGCGTAATTGCAATTACCTTAAAATCTGAGCATGGTTATGATTATTAAGGACAGAAAAACGGCAATGTGTGAGCGGCAATAAGTTATAAAAAAGTTGATAGATACGAAAGTAAAAATAGCGAAATAGCATAATTACCTGAGTCAGAAGTTCAGAATACATAATCTATTATTATAGAAAAATGCATTCAAAAAAATATAACAAAAAGAGCTCTCTCTTTTTTAAGTTATATTCTAATCACTTCGTGTTTCAATTTTCCTGATAATGTTCGAGTTATTCAACGTTTTCCTCTTTACTTACTTCGAAATTTTATTCTTTTATTACTAACAAATATTGAAATAGAACAAAGACATGGTCGTGGCAAAAATTTCGCAGATCTGAGAATTGATTTATATGTGCAAAAGTTTGCTTCATTGAAGAACTTCCGGCTCGGACGTTAGGACATATCTTTAGACAAATTTTAGAAAACGAAAGTGATGAAACAAACGGGAGTTTACGCGACTCTAATCTTTTCTGCTGATTGTTACAACGGCAATACGCTGTTAAGATGCTCCGATACTGTACACGAAAAGGCATTGTACTCGTGCAATACATATAGAATTATCTACACCCTCCTGTACTTCTACTCGAATAGCAATCGAACAAAATCGAGAGGCGGAATCGTTTCCGAAGTTTCACGGGCATTTTGTGCGCAGTGAATGAGAGTACTCTTATCAGCGGGCCGCGGCAGCCGAAAGGACTACAGATCGCCGGACGTCGAGCCCGCAGAACCATGTCGAGACATATCGGTGGGTGCCGGCGCTAGACTCGTCGGGCGCGCCGTTTATTATTACTAATTATTATAAGCGGATATTTTTGTACAGCGTCTTACAATGTGGTCGGATCGTTGCCGGCACGCCCGACGGGCGCACATGACCGGCCCGCCATACTTATTTCATTTAATAAACGCGCGAATATACCCTGAAGACGAGGAAAACCGCACATGTTGCGCAAACACGATGGTATATGTATATATTTATATATACATACACGCATGTGTGTGTGTGTGCGTCAGCGGAACATGTAAACGAAATTATCGACGGTCCCACCGGGACTCGCCCGCGCGTAAAGGACGATAAACGGAGCTTAACTATCGATCGAAGGATGTATCTTTGTAATCTCGGTGCTCGTTCACACGTCGCTTCTTCGCACGACTCCAGAAACCTCGTATCTGTGTTAAACTATACGTATCAATGTACACACACACACACACACACGCACACACACACACACACATACACGTACTACACAGCATAAACACGCATTAACAGACGCTATCTCTCTACATAGACAACAACACCTTAGTCTTATGTGCTCTTACGGGAGCATTTCATCTCTCCCTTTCTTCACTGTCTTCTATATAGATAAAGGACGCGTAATTCTCACGTATATGTGAGAATCAAGTCCGCGTGGAATTAGATATGTAAAGGAAGAATAGAGTTCTCTCTTGAATCAATGTACACACGTTTACGTCTTTTCGCATAAATGCTCTTAGGCAGAGATACGTATACTTGTACACGCATACCTAAACGAATACACGTATACACGAGACTAAATCACGCCTAATGTTATATCGATGTTATCTATATATATATACATGTATATTATACATACATATATATACATACGGTATTACTATACGACACACATCTACACAAACTTCGTCTGTATATGTCTATACATAATGTTAAATATATATATGGTCATTATATTGATAACTATTACGTGATATGTATGTATTATGAGACATTTTTCCCTTATCGACTCGCGACTCGCTACTCAAATTCTAATGTCTATATGTCATTGTTTATTATGTCGTTAATGATTAACGTGTATATGTGAAACTTTCAAATGAATAAAAATGATATAAGCAGAAGCGTCATTCGCGTCATTATTTGTTACTTTGATTCAATTTCACCTTTCACCATTATTCATTAAATCCTCTCTTTTTTTAACAGATTGCCATGTGAAAACATAGATATTTTAATATATGAAGCTAAAACGTGGATATTTTTTTTATACGATGTGCATTATGTGTGCACGATGTGAGATTCAATTAAAATGCGAACACACATAATTTATCGAAGTTTCCCTTTAGTAACGTTGCCATCGGTAATCAATACGAGCTACGTATCGACAAATGCATGAGATAACATTAATCAATGTCGAACACAGGCAGAGATTCTAGATTTGATGCCGGAATATTTTAGAATGTTGGTCAAACAGCATCACGTAGTAATAGTGTTTAATATACAAGCATCAACATCAAAGAGATATTTTTGTGATTTTTACTTTGGGAAAAAAAGGTACACATAGTTTTTAATACTGCTTTAAATATTTTAATTGAAAATTATGTAAACCTAAAGGAAGAATTTAAATTAAAAGTACAAACGTACTTACAGAGTATTATAATTATTAAATATGACTGCTAATAAAATATTTAATTTAAATTTGTAAAATTAGATTAATTTTGATTTTGAAGTTAAATTTATTATGCTTTTTAAATTTATACATATTATGCTTCATAAATTTATAATATAATGTTAAAAACACCATAATAAGTACATACATAAAAAGTACAGTCCATTTAATGACCAAACAATCTTGGTAAAACTTCTTGGCAAATTAATATTTCATTCTAATTACAACGTGAACAAAATTATACAAATACAATTTAAATCTCTTTTTAAAGTATCTATATTAAATTTTCTTTAATTTATTTTTTTGTCAATCTATCCATCTAAAAATATTTAAATGGATATAGTAAATCAATATCTGTTCATTCTCCACAGTAATTGCATATTGTTTTAAAGACATAATTGAATTCAGCTCCTTGCATTTAAATTTTACCGGTTGCAATATTATATGCAGTGTCATCGATTACTTCGTCTCTCATTCGTATGTTTCGTCAGGAATAATTTACAAAAAAAGTAAATGACAGAACAAATGACCCAGAATGATACACCGCCGTTATTGGAAAATCACTGGACACTGAATCCATCATACTATTACTTTGAAGCATGTAAAACTATTAAGTGTTTATGTACACCAGAACAATTCGATCTAGAGGAATTGACAGAAGTGAGTGAAGTCGGAAACAGTGTTCCAGTCACTCTGTCGGATTCAAACGCTCGTAGCTTTAATTTGATTCGCCAACAACGCGCGATCAAGCGCATTGTCTGAGGACTAACTAATCTTGAAAGATCGATGCGATGCGTCAGCAAAACCAGGGATTCCTTTCTCCCGCAGGATTTGCAGCCAGAAACAAATTACACAATTTGTCCGTTAAACAATTTCAACTTCTCGCCGTTAAAGTGTTTCGGTCTAACTGCATTGTCGTGCGAAATCCAAATCCTGGATGACCAGCAGCAACAAGAGCGTGATTATCACTGTATTCGTAATTTCTTTAATCTACTAGCATCGTAAACGCCTCTCTCATGTTCGTCATAGTGCAATAGCACTCGGCGGCGATGCTGAGAGGAAGCAAGCAAACCGTGAAGCACAGCTGCCTGACCGTGAAGCTGCTGAAAGGGTTTTCGAGTGACACCCTTTAGCTCACGAAGTAGAACGCGACTTAGAACTTACACCCTCGCAAAGGTTGAAGAAGGACGAATATATTATACCATTGCCATCAGCGCGAAACCTAACTCGCAAGAACTCAAAGAGTTCGTCAGAGTGTAAAGAGCGATGGCACGAGTTATATCCCTGGCATCGAATCGATATTATTGCAATGAAATTCGTGGAAGCTATAAAAGAGAGTTTTCAACATTAGGCTTTGAACCGAGAAGTCGAAACATTGTCTCATCGCCGCTTACGTATTCATATCATGCACGATTATCGTAGATAACAAACTTGAACGAGAGTGATTCTGACGATTCAACGTGCACAAAACATTACGAAACGTCTGTGAATCTAGCATTTCCACCATTAAAAAAGAGTTCGATTATATGCCATAAAGCACTAATTTATTAGTCCTACCCACTCACAAAAAATAAATATCAAAAGTGTAGAGTAAATTGTTAAAAAAAAAAATGATTATAGGGCAAAACAACTTTTGAAAATAATTCACTCGCGTATAAATTGTTCGGAACAAGTAGAGAACTATCGCCAAAAATTTTGAAAATTATCAGCACGACACATTTTCGTAGAGTGCCGCGCTGACGGCAAAATTAAAAAATGCTTTAAAAATGTTTATAAGGCGAAACAACTTTTGAAAATAATTTATTCGCGTAGAAATTGTTCGGAACAAGCGAGAACTATCGCAAAAAGTATCGAAAATTATCAGCACGACACATTTTCGTAATGTGCCGTGCTGACGGCAAAAGTAAAAATTGCTCTAAAAATGTTTATAAAATTAAAAAGAGATAAAAATTATTTTAAGCCATACGTATAACCAAACTTAAATATTTTTTGTAATATAGATTTGTATTTTAAACTGTATATCTTGCATGATGTTCTAATCAATGTACGGAATTCCTGGTTTGCTTTGAGCTAAACTATATTTGGCTCTCTGCCCAAAGTCAATGTCAGATTCTAAGAACGCATATGGTAAGTTATAGCAGTGTGTGATCTTAAAAATTGAAAAAAAAAAAAAAAAAAATTAAAAATATCTTTCGTAAACGGTGTTTTAAAAAACTTATATAGAATTTACAATAATTAATATGAAACATTTTGCGTATTTTAAAACTTGATTTAAAAGAAATTTATTTATATAAAAATTTTAATTCAAAATATTTCTATAATTTTATTATTAAAACAGTATGTGTGTATATTTAAAATATATTTTTATTATATATAATTATATGTACAATTGCGCAATATGCTTTGTCAAAATTATTATTATTATTATTATTATTATTATTGTATTTGGCATATTAAATAATTCTCTTAGAAAATTATCTTAGAAATTAAACTAATCAACTTTATCTATATATCTTATTATATGTATGTATTTTTCAAACTGAAACATGTGAGTTTATAATCTCTTCAATTCTGTCTATATAAAAATAGATTGATTCAATTTCTAAGAAAATGATAGCTTTCATATCATAATGAAGCTATAATAACCAAATAAATAAAATAAAATAAAATACGGAAATATTTAAAAAATTATTTTTAAATTACAGACAAATATACGTGTATAAACTGATAAGATCAAAAGCGTGTTTTTAACTACCCTAAACTTAGTGATTTGCAATGAGCCGTTTATTATGCTAATGAAGCGATTCCCCAGAATTATTTTTAGCTGTTAGATCAGTAGTTCGATTTAACGTCAAAGGTTTATCTGATTGGCTGGATTAACACACATATATCGAGGTTAAAGGTAGTTGCCAGATAATTTTTTTCACGTACGAGCTGTCGGCAATCCACTGCAATCCTCTAAAAGAATGCAATGCTGCCAAACCGCTGTATGTACGATACGATGCAACGTATAACTGCTTTCACGTTCGCGAATAGTTTGCTATGTGCGGGGGAACCGATTCGCTATAACTATCATCAACGTCATACAGAGATAACATCAGATATGTTACGAATATGCTCACTTATGTCATCTCTCTGATTGCCAGTCAAATAACCAATATTATATATATTAATTATATCTATTTGAAAAAATTTAATATTTTCATGTTTCCGTCATAAAATAATAAATACTTTAAAAATAATACTTAAATTCGTAACTTATATAGTTCTTATAATTGGTCATATTCGTTTTAAGTCTTTCATAAAAAATGAATTCCATCAAAGAGAAGCTAAAAATATACGCAATTATTCATAATTTCTAAAAATCTATTAAATTAAACGGTACATTCATAATTTTCTACAGAGGAATAAAAGATATCTGTATAAATAAATTGTTTTATGTAAACGGCAACATTATTCGCATGCGTGTACTCGCAATTACTAATGTCACGTATATTAATTTTCAATGATCTTCATATATCAATTAAAAAAAACGTTGAACGTTTATTCAGTTGCTTCAGCACGTTAATTGTTTCGAGAAGAAACAGCCGTGAAGGCGTCCTAAATAAGAGTCTTTTTATAGCGAGTTCGATTCGATGATTGATCTATTAACACCGATTGTGTATCTATAGTATTGCGCTCTGCTAATTAGTTTACTACGGCTCAGTAGGACTTTTTCATCGGTGGAGTAAGTTAGCAACATCTAACTTACTCGATTGCAGTAATTTGTTAATCGTTCGATTTTGTGATTAATTCGACAGTTTCATCAGTAAAGTGAACTTTAACGACATGGTAATTTAAGTGAAAATTTATCAGCAAACACCTATAAATTGCCCAAACTAATTACGTTATAATAATAATCGCGGACAGTTCTTCACTCTCAGTGATTTATGTGTTCTAATATACTTCTAATAATTCATACGCTAATTAAATATTTCGTTATTAATAATGTTAATTCAATTACAGGATGAAATTCAGCTTAGCAAAGATCAACTCTCTCGTAAGTGCACTTGTATATTAAAGCACTATAATTATATTCGTTATAAATAATGTGATAAATATTTGA
>NW_012026853.1:870653-881791 GCF_000956235.1 Wasmannia auropunctata
AATTTTTCTGAGTAGATTTGCGAATGGCATTCGACGCGTTCGATCATGATAAGAAAGGATGTATCAGCACGAATATGGTGGGCACAATTCTAGGCATGCTCGGTCACGAAGTCTCATCAGATGAGCTCGCAGAAATTATTGGAGAAATTGATACGTGGGGTAAATATTATTAATGTGCAAAAAAAGTCGATATTAAAAGAAGTCATATTTTCCTATTTTTTTAAGCAATAATAATATTTTATAACATATTTACTTTAAATAAAGATAAACAAAGTTGTTATCAAAACTAAATTGTTGAGATTTAGAATATTCTATATTTTTTTTCTTTCTATTTAGAATATGTCTAAAAACGTGTGAAAGCTATTTATTAAAAAAAAGCTCCAGAGAAAATTATTTTTTTTAACGTATGAAACGTAATAAATTAAAAAGTAACAACATAACAGAATTTAATAATGGATATCAAACTAATTTCCATTTTTAGGCACTGGCGAGTTAAAATTCGATGAGTTTTGCAAACTAGCGTCGCGCTTCCTCGAAGAGGAAACTGACACGGAAGCGATACAGCAGGAGTTACGAGAGGCATTCCGTTTGTATGATAAGGAAGGCAATGGTTATATCACTACCGACGTGTTCAGAGATATCCTCCACGAATTGGACGACGCATTATCTCCGGACGAGCTTGACATGATCATAGAGGAGGTGGACACTGACGGATCTGGCACGCTTGATTTCGATGGTGAGAGATCTTGCGTGGCGCGCAGGTGTTAATCCACTCCGTCTTCGTCTACGCGTATATACCTGACTAACCCGGGCGTTTACTTTACAGAATTCATGGAGGTCATGACAGGATAAATTATGAGTTTGGCACCGCGCGAATGCACCGTGTCGATCGCCCACGTATCGAACAACGAGTGTGCCTGTACAAACAGAGAAGCCGAAATCTCTTCGAAGTCGACGCTGGCGGAGTATGCGTTCGCTCGTTTATCATATATGAGAAAAGATCGTCGTAAAGCCAGTATGTTTATAAAATATACGAGCCAGGAGTTTCGACGAAAGAGATGCTCGAGAATAAATCCTAAGGAATTTTTAATATTCACAGAATACGCGTATGGCAAATGTAACGAGATAGATTCTGGAATCTCTGAATTAATATTTCAAGTATAATAATGACGGCTATTAGTATGCCTTGGAATTCATAGAGCTATTAATTTGTCAAGATTGCAAAATTGCTGTCCTCTGTGCCAGGATTTTGATACTGAACTCCCATTAGCTGTTAATTTAATCAAATATCGAAATTTTTGTAATGTATTTTGCCCATGTGGCGTGTGTAATAATATAGATATATAACAAACGTATATATTTAAGATATTATAATTTTTAAATGTATATGAATAAAATTAATAAATATCGATTATGTCAAAAGTATATATAAAATAATAAATCTTGAAAAAGATTGCATGTGTATATATACATTCTATTCAAATTTTAATAGGATATTATTTAATTTTCTAACTTTCGAGGAGATATAATGTGCAATATGCATAAAAATGTAACAATCGTCACAGTCGTAAGAAAATGGGTATGTTTCTACAACTCTCTCTGCAATTGCTTACAAAGCCATTGTAGAAAATCTATAATTATTATTGTTATCCATACAAGAAGTCTGGTATTTGAAAATATAAGATCTCGTGTTGGCAGCAACGACAGCACGTGCTTCACGCCGCAACACCCGATGGCATTACACGCTCGATTCTGCAATAGCAACGTAACCTATTGTAAACTTTTGTCGGAAAAGTAGAGAAATCACGTGTACCACAGGGAGCTCGACAATGCATGCGATGGCAAACGACTGTATTCCGGAATGAACGGTAAAATCGCCTAAATATAATAGCAGTCACCGGGCTTTATGAGCTTATAATTAGGAGTCTAAGAATAAAGCATGCACAATTATTGCATAGTCCGTCTTGGGTCAGCATCACCCATGAATCCCCCGGCGGTGTGCCAATTCTGTCTATTGTTGCGTCCATGCAGTCACACATTATGTCGCTCGTAAATTCTGCCGTTCGGGCACATTACAAAATTTCATAATGAACTACTTATGCGGTCTCGACAATGGCGCGGTGCAAGCTCTAATCGTAAAATGTCTCCGCGATGATCTGGTAGAAAACTCGAAACAATTCTATCGCGATTTAAAAAGCAATTGAAAGAAACGTTCCAATAAAAAATTGCGAATAAAAATTGCAATAGCACTTGCAATCTCGCTTGCAATTGCACCAGCGAAACTTGCATCGTAATATGTATACTTCAATAAAAACAATCTTAAGGAAAAGTTTTCTTGAGAGAAGATTATCGTGTCTACATATTAAATAAATTAATATTTATAAATTAATATTAAAGTTTATTTTTCGTTATATAACGTCAGTATGATATAATATGCTATAATTTTAAATCATTTAAGCAGAAAATTTTATTAAAAAAATAATTTTGATACATTTATCGTATAACATATAATTAAATTAAATGAATCTGGAAATAGATAGAATTAATGTAATGTATTGTTTCTGCACATATGCCACACATTTGACAGAATAATTTTTATAAAATATAATAAATTTAATATAAATATATTTATATCTCTAATAAATTAATACGTAAAATTTTGTTAAATTCAGTTACTAATAATAAATTTACTAATAATAATTTAAACTATTCCACTATAAATACATAAAATAAACTTTAATATAATTTATACAGCTGTATCCGCATGTTACCCGCTTCACATCATAATTAATTATTTGCAACAAGACGAATCGCGTCTTGATATGTTCGCATTAATTTTGTCAATGTACGAACGTCAGAATATTTGGAATGGCCGTTGACAAATCGAACATATGACTGCGGTACAAGCGTGGATGATTTTCGAAACTGAATTAAATGTGTTGCCATGAGTTCTGCATAATTAGGTAAAACGCGTCTAAGAAAATAGAGTGGGGAGAACGTCCTCGATGAATTTGAAAACCGCTAGACTTGGGTTGTAGATACTACCTGGTCAATCACGTGCCAGAAGATCATCGTTATGATCACTTAAAACAGAAGTCCACCGCCAGAATCTGGTGCATACCCGGATAAACCGTCGACGCCAACGTACCACGAGCAGCGTGTGTAATTACCGCTATGGCAAGTACACTTTCGATAAACGCGAGAATAATTTGTCAAATCTTAACATTTTCCCAGCAAAAAGTGGAAAAATTAAATACAGAAATAAAACTTAGATATAAAAATTAATTACTTTGCATAAATTCATCCAAATTGTTTTATTGTTAAAACCATAATTTTAATGGCTAAAGTTTTAATCAAATAAAATAATTAATTGGTGTAATAACAATAAGTTAAATATCTCTATGATTCCAGGATGATCTAAATAAGGACCAGATAGCCCGTACGTATATCTTTTTACCATAATTTTAATTAAAAAATTTTTAATAAAAATTTAAAAAATTCAAAATTACATAAAGTTATCGCTTTTCCCTAGTGTTGAAGAAGGCTTTCAGTGCCTTCGATCACGAAAAGAAAGGTAGTATCGGTACGAACATGGTAGGCACGATATTGACTATGTTGGGTTACGAGCTCAGCGAAAAGACGCTGCAGGAAATCATTAAGGAAGTCGACGAGGACGGTAAGTAAAATTCTGTCGATCTTGCGTCGTTCCCTTAACATTTCCGTTGATTCCTTAACGTTCCTACATGTGCATATATACGTTTCTACTGACAGGTTCTGGAGAACTCGAGTTTGAAGAATTCTGCACGCTAGCTGCTAGATTCTTGGTAGAGGAGGATTCGGAAGCGATGCAGCAAGAATTACGCGAGGCATTCCGGTTGTATGACAAAGAGGGCAACGGCTACATAACTACCGCGGTTTTCCGCGATATCCTTCACGAACTCGACGACAAGCTGTCGCCGGAAGAACTCGATCTAATGATCGAAGAGATCGACGCTGATGGCTCAGGAACGCTCGATTTTGACGGTATTTTTACTATATATCCCTTTTTTATTGTATATCTTATTTTTTTTATATACCTTATTTCGCAATGCTGGTTATTAATTTCGGAAATTAGAAAGCTATTGTTTAGACTAACATTTGAAACTTATTTTTCAACAGTTATTCTTAAATAAATTATAACGAATATTTCAAATTAGTTCAATAAAGTATAACACTAGATCTTGCAAACCATTTTATCAAAGTAGATATCTACTTATTGAACGTTAAATTATAGAAAGCTTTAGATTCACAATCAGTATTACATAATCGTATGTGACATATATCTCATTAGTCTCATTAGTCTCATTAGTCTTATTATCAGTGCCATTAAAAATTATGACTCGAAACATATGGCATTTAAAATAATATGTTTAAAAAATACTCTAGATAGGACCTCAACAACCGTAATTTACGAAATACGATAATATGTGACATGTTTCGAAAGCCAAGTAGTTCATTTAAAATGTGCTCAAGTTACGAAGCCCCGAGCCAAGTAAATTCGTTTCGTGCATGTCAACGTCAGCGAAGCTTAAACATAACCGGCACTAACGGCAAAGTCGATCGAACGTTCAATAAGTCTCTCGCCTTGGGTGGTTCGCCAAGTTTATGGCCCGCGGGATCGAGATGCGAGGCGCCGCCTGATTATACTAAAGCTAAAGCCCGCGTTTTGCGCGCTTTCAGAGTTTATGGAAGTGATGACGGGCGGCGACGATTAGGGCAAAGCGGAGCCGATAATGAAGATGGGCACTCGGAGGCTGGTTGTTAGCCGCGCAATTGGCAACGCCCGTCAGAGAGATAGAAAGAGTGTTCCTTCTCCAGGCGCGCGCTTTTGCAAACCACGGCCGAACGGAAAATTGGACGTTTATAATCATCCGTATAATTGTTGGCTGACTTTCATCGTGAGATGAAGATCACGATGTTTTCCAAACGCTTCTAATAATCGATGATGCGAAAAGCAATGAAAATTCCGGATTGCCTCGAATAAAACGGAATAGCGTTTGTGCAAAGTAAAGTAGCAAATTTCTTCGCAGCAAAGTGAGTACGCGCGCAAAGTTCTAGTGCAATTTTCTCTAGATTATTACGTCGCAAAGAAAGTTATAATTTCCTATTCTACGAATATGATTATGAGTTTATATGTATGTGAAAATACAAAAAGGTCCAATACATAATATATTCTCTAAATTTTCTGGAGTGAATCTCATTCCAAAAGAGTAAAAATACTGCCACTCGGCTACTCGAATAGCAGTATTTTCGCTCCTTGGAGTGAGATTTCACTCCAAAAAATTTAGAGAGTAAATCATACGTAATAAGTTATTAAGTGATATTATTGATATGCCTACATAAATTATAAGTTATTTCTTCTTACGCGTGAGTGTCTTGCCCCTGAACGATATTTCCCGTTGCACAAAGTAGCGCATTGCGTTCAAGTATGCAAGGCGTATACTATTTCCTTCGTAAGTCTTAATCAATACAACCGATTTTATAACTTTATAATCAACACGAGATTATTTCAAGAAATTGTAACTTTCTTTCACCTTTTGAAATATTATTTATGCAATAACGCGACTCAGTAATCAGATTCCGAATAATTGTAACTGTATTATTAAACATATTAAGTAATTTAGTAATTTCCAGAATTTAATAATTTAATAATTTCAAAAACAAAAATACACACACACTTCTAACCAATTAAAAATATGAAAATATTATTATTATCTACGATAATAACCGTTTTTACATCATATGTATACATATGTATACATATTATATACACATATTTATACGTGTATGTAAGCGTGTTGCAAAATAAATGTAATATTTTTTCTACAATTCAAAATTCCCTAATTAATACTCCTTCATACATTTTTTTTCATTCTAAAATATTTTTAGAAACATTATAGCAAAAAAATAAACAATCAATGAGATAAATGCCGATACCATATTTAACGAACGTCATCACACATATAATATTTACTGATGTAGATATCACGTGCAAAATTAATATTTTCTTAAAATAAAGCTTAAGAAAAGCACTTCATATTAATTTAGATTTATAAAAAATATTTATCGAAGAAGAATGTTATACCTAATTTTAAGCAAATTTTTCAAACATTTTATCATACGAGTAGCTATACATCATATTTATATTCGTCCATTCTTATCACTTTCCTAGGTAAAAGATTTGTCAAATAAAATATTGCTCTTCTTTCAGAAATGGAAACGATTTTATAAATGGCCTTATATATAATATCTTAATTGCAAAGGCATTTTTATTAATTTTAAAAATAAGATCTTTTAAATTCTTTTTAATTTAAAAAAATGTTTTTGATAGGACACGCACGTGTAATATGAAGCAAAACATGATGATGAATAAAAATAGACTCACGCGACTAACTAAAACAAATGTCCGCAATCGTTCACACTGATCACTAGCTGTCTGACCAGTGGTGGATTTCCGTTCTGAAAATGAACCACGTAATAATAAGTACAGCAATAAACGTCGCGGCATGTGCAATCATGCTGTGAGAAACCTTACCAAATCGGGTATCTGAAATGTTCTATCGCGGAATTATATCGCGATTCTCACGTCGTCATAGACTAATCTGCTTCGCGTGAAAATGGCCGACCCATTTATTATATAGAGAACTCGTATTTCGCTGAGAGCACAATTATTTGTCAGAGTCATTGAAACTAGAAATGTTGTAACTTTATGCCCTGATGGTCCAATCTATTGACCTTCCGTTTCTTCTTACAGTAAATGAACTCGCGGGCATCATCGATAATGCGGTTTCACAACGTAATGGGAGAAGTCGATGTCATACAAATATAATATGATAATCGAGATAACATAATCTCTTGATTTCATATTGCATATTATACGCAATCTCACAACATATATTTAGATGATATAAATTAAAGCATTACTAAGGTAATTTAAAAACCGCTTCAATTCTCCATTATTGCAATTTTAATATGTTATATTCTTCGTTTTTGAATCCCGATACATATATTATTTATCGTAACTATAACTTAGATTAATATAACGATAAACGTAATGGTAATTAAAAATTTTATGTCATTATTTTATTTTCAATTTTTTAAAATCAAAATTAAAGATTGAGTCATGTAAGAATTAGCGTAATTCATTTAATTTCAAAAATAAATGGAATATTTCGTAATTCAGAAAGTTCAGAATTAGTGATCAAAGGAGAAATATATATCTTGTACAAATTGAGCTTTTATTTTGCTGAAGATTAATCATTATGATACCATGTTACATATTGAGCATAATCACATACTTTTTGCTTTATCCCGGACGCAATAAATTCAAAGTGCAATACACACCGAATATTACTTAGCTTACAGCTCATAAGTATATCATAACTGCTGCAAGCAATTTGCTTCCGTTACCAAAACGACAAAACTAGAAAATTTTGAATCTAGATTTGTGCGTTACGCGTTCATAACGTTTGATTACGAAAGATATTCCTTGATCATAAGGATAAAATAGATGAGTATCGTCATATAATCTTGTAATTGAATTTAAGCCCCTATTTTACGGTAACTTGTATTTCCGCACTGATTATCCGGGATATATTTTGGTAAATGAGGCGCCATTCGTAATAATTTATACGGAAGAAAAGTTCCTTTCACTAGTTTGGCTCGGTCAACCGATGACTATAAAATTTCATTCGCACTTGAAATTGTGTAATAAATCGCGGAGGAATTAAATGATACTAACAGTTTGATACTCTATTATGGAAAGCAGATATGTAGAAAACGGAAAAAGTTCTGCTTCCGGAGTGCAACATTATTATGAAATAATAAATGTGTTATATGAAAGTGCGTATAACATTCGCACATCCTGCGATAGCGAATATCGCGCTCAGCGATCTTCATTTGAGCAACGACATGTAAGTCAAATGTGGTGATGGCGAAACGCCATAGAATTCACCGATGAAATTTCTAGCTTCTAAATCTTGCACAAACCGAATTGTATCATTCGTTCTAAGTATAAATCCGTAAATTTCACGCTACATACGCGCTATTTTTTTTCTATTTTTATAATTTTGCACAAATGACAATTTTTTTAAATAAGTGATAAAATTTTTTGGATTATTATTATATATATTTACGTTTTCTACACAAGTGCAATAATTAAAAAAATTTTCCAATTGTGAAGTAAATTTGTAAATATATGCTAAAATATATATTTTATAAATTCCTTTGGAAATATCAATTTATAATCTGATAGTAAATAATAGAACAAATAGTTTTAATTCTGTCCAGTATATTAATATCAACTAGAAATTTTCACTGAGACTAATACGGATATGTTCCAAATACAATATTAATGATATTCCCTTAATAAAGCATTATATCTTTACGTTTCGAGAAATCGCGACCGGTATATGTTTATGATCAACCGACCTTATGTATTGGCGAAACGGAAATGATTTCGATACGCGAAGAAAAAGTGCATCACGTCAATAAGCGTGCAAACGACGCGCATTTGTCAAAATTTGAACCACGCTGTTGTGCCGCTGTTGTTCGGTGAAAGTAAAATGATTATAGACGTTCGCGTCTGACAAATTTTTTTGGATAGGTTGACAAGAACAGCCCGCAAGAAGCGGGGAACGAATTAAATAGCCTGATTTACGTTACCTAAGAAGTTGTGGTTTATTTCAGCGCTTGAGGATGAATTATACGGGAAAGTTTATCGCACGATTTACGTTTATCGGATGAGTAGAATCCGGAACGAACTACTAATTATATATCAATTATAATAATATATAATTATAATATTTTAATCAAAGTTATTAAAAATGTAATCTACGTCGATAAATTCAATTCGTGTTAGATTTCCTAGTTTAATCGTTCTTATATACTGTAACTAATCTTGTACGTAAGTGAGCGAATTTTCAATATGAGACTATTAATACTGCGACATATTCAATTATGACAGCAATATAAATCATTCTTTTTCCTTATACATTTTTTCTATTTATTTCTTAAGTACATTGACAGAAAATATATTTTTATTATTTTTTATTTCAAGTAAACCAAAACTATTCGCGATGGTGCACCTGAAGGAGTATTAAATCATGAAAATTATTATTATATCTGTCAAAAATAAATTTAGGGTCTTATTTAGGGTCTTATTATTCCTGTACGAGATATGATAATGAGTTACGTGTTACATTCATCACTCGCGTATGATGTACGATTCGAATTAAAGCGAGACTCGTTCGAAAGTAAGTTACGACGTACCTCTGATCGCGTGATTTCCCTTACAAGCTTCTTCAATAAAATATTGATATGATTGCTACGTAAATGATAAATTCCACTTTAAATATGTCATATACGCCCAACAACATAACAGCAAAACAACACGCAATTGAAAGTAAAGAAGTAATCGTAACATTGTGATAAAACAGAATTAATTTTGATTTTGACTTTAATTTAACTTGAATTTAAAAACTTCTTTATCGGAAAATTGAATATTTCATAACTTAAATCTAGTCTAATTAAAACAAAAATAATTTAGTACCTTTCGTATAATAAGAACGTGATGGCATAAGGTCTCAAATTTTTATTAATGTTAAAAATTTCAAAACTCTTTTAAAAAATGGCCAAAGTTTTATTAATCATTAATTATTCATCCACAATGAAATTCTAAAAATGTACTAACTTGATAGAAGTGATATAACGCACAGCAGAAATAACGCACGTATGTACTTCTTCAACGCGTCGTGCCTAACGTCATTATGGTTATTCGCAATGGTCTCAAGAGACAAACCATAGCTCTCAGAAATGCACTACCGCGATTAAACGCTCGTTTAATTACAGAGCACGCCACGTTTGACGGGACTTTCTCCGCCAATTAGGCGCCTAAGTCGAGTCAGCTGTTGTGAATTCGATAACTGGAGTTCGCGTAGTTTCAGAGTGTTAATCGACGCTTCCCGTATATTTTATCGTGATATACGTATATAACATGTCCTTTAAAAGTAAAAAAATATGTCTGATTGCGTTTGGTTTGATAAGATTCTCTTTTCGCTTGATTCTAAACTTGTTATCTATATAATATTCAATACTTATCGCACTACGTTTCATTCAAAAGATTCTTTGATTTTTACGTGTCTTCTTTACATTTATACATCCTTCCATTTCTATTTCTTCTTTTTTCATTTAAGCTTTAGTTAAATTTGTGATAAACTTTTGTTAAAATAAATTAAATGAAAAAGAATCTATTTTGTATTCTAATTTTTAATAGATTACAGTTCAATAATTTATATTCAAAATTTTCAATATCTCGATATCTTTATTACAAGAAATATTAAAAACTGTGCAGATAAGAAAAATATGGATATTGCGATAGTATCGATACCGTGTAGAATCAATTCTATATATAGCTCGAGAAAATTGTTTTAAGGTTCAAAGTACCCTTGTAATACGTTGTAAATAACGAAACACGGATATCGCCGCGTTGTATTACACGTCTGGCTCGACACATTTAGATCCGATTGTTAACTTAAACTCGGCCTATGAAAGAGAAAGTGGGTGAAGGCTAGAACGAATGATTTGCCACAATTACTTGCAGTCTCCTTCGCGTATTACACCTAGCCGACGAAACAAGTCCCGCTGCGAGAAAGTACAAGTGCCTAAAACGCGATCGACCGAGATTGGCCTGATGCACGTACACCAATCGCCAATCGCGAGCAAACAGAATGCTATGTATAGTTACATTTTGTTGGAATAATTATGGGGCTCGAAATCAGAAAAAAATATCATAACATTTACTGGCATAATATACTTTACGTTTATCAAAAAGGGGAAAATAAACAAGTACATCAAGTATAATGGAATATAAAACAAAATAGGAATAATTACAATGTCGAAATCTAAGTTTCTTTTTTTTTTGCATAAAAATATAAATTTTAAATGTATATAATTTATACATACATTTATACAATTACTTATGTATATAATTTATACATACATTTATACAATTATTGTTTATATTACCAAATAAATATTATATAAAATCTGAAATATGAATAAAGTAAAAATAAATAAATTAAATTTATAAAGAAAAACTT
>NW_012026853.1:881841-882832 GCF_000956235.1 Wasmannia auropunctata
AAGAGACAGGCCTGATACTAAAGCTAGCAACGTCACTAATTTCTTACTGAGTTTCTCTAAAGCTAAATCTTTATTTGAGAGTTCTTTAAAATAATCTAAAACTGTCTTCGGATCCCAAGTGGAATCGTATTTTGGCTCTAGGGGTCTTAATTTCGATAGTCCCTTGAAAAATCTTCTAATTATTTCATCTTTCCCAATCTCTGGGCCTGCAATAAGCGAAATAGCGGATCGAGTGCAGTTAAGCGATTCATAAGACGCTCCTTTTTCATATTCCAAGGTCAGAAACTTAATAATATCTAACACCTCTACTCTATATAACGGTAATCTCCTTGTTGTACAAAACAACCACCATTTTCTCAAGGAGGCATCGTATTGCTTAAGAGATGATTCGCTTAGAAAAGATATAAAAATCTTTATGGATTCTTCTGAAATGCCCTTTATCCGAAACGCTTCCCTGATAACTTCCCTGCTACCAGGGTAAGTGTCTTCCAAAGAGGGTGTGGTCTCTGTCAGGGAAGAGTAAATTATTTCTGTTGGGTTTGAAAATTAACGGATCCGTTCCAGTCTAAAGTAAAAGCATCGATCGCTATTGCACCGGGGTCTCTTTTCCAGGAGACATAGTCTTTGCCTTTGCGTTGCCTCTTGATGCAAAAAGATCTACTTCTGGGTAACCCCAATTCCTAACTATCTTGCGAAAGGCTATCTCAGATAATTCGAATTCCGTTTCGTTATCTAACCTTCTTGACTCAAAGTCTGCTTCTTTGTTATTACTTGACGAAATATACGACGCGAAAACATATATTTCGCGTTCCTCGCACCATTCCCAAATGGACCTAGCAAGACTACTTAGTTTCTTGAATTTAACACCGCCCATACGGTTTATGTAAGAAATCGCTGTCGTATTATCAATCCTTAATAGAATATTGCAATTTCTGAGATCCCTAGCAAAACATTTTAGTCCGAAAAAAGCTGATAGTAATTCTAGGTAATT
>NW_012026853.1:882882-907374 GCF_000956235.1 Wasmannia auropunctata
TACTGTATTTTACTACTGTAAAATTTATTGTAGTGCACAATAAAATTTGCCTAAATACTATATTGTCCCACAATTTACATGATTTGCAGGGTAAATTAAAAAAAAATTCTCTCCGTATGGTTTTAATAACTTAAAAATAATTAATATAAGTTATTTTATTAATTTTGTCTAAATTATAACAAAATTAGTGGCTTCAGATAAATTTTCATCGCACTGTTTCATTGTGCCGTGAATGACTTGTAAAAATTTATATTATCTTGTTCAATTTCTGTTTATCTCATTTCATTTAATTATATGTCTTGATGTTGTAATTAAACGCTTTCTTAGATTTGAGAAATAAGGCTGAAGTAAACCCGGACAAGGAGATTGCACGAATTCATAACGTGTTCACAATAAGAAAGTAAATTTACATAGAAAAGAATTCGCTAATTATATTTATTAATACAGATGGAATTATCAATCTTCATGGTGATACGATGAAGTTTTTAGAGTAAAAATATTTCTTTGCAATGTAACGAAAAAGTTGCTTTTATCTATTTATTAAATAAGAATCTATGATGGAAGTCGTCTCATTAAATGAGAGAAGAAGGAAAGAAAACGGAATTCATATCCTCCTCGTGATACGATCGGCCGAAGTCCCGTGCGGAAAACTAAATTCCGGGATCGTAAACTCTAATGTTAACCGACGTATTAGAAAGGAAAACTATATGCGCCCAGCACGTGCACCGATCGCACGCTATCCGTGAAAGTCCGGACCTCGGCTCGCACAAGCGCCTGCCTGAGGAATCACTCTGGGTGATCTGTACCCGGGGCGCTTTCCAGCCGATGACTTGCGCGACGTGACGTGACGTTTACTCCGCGCGGTAACGGATATTCGCAGTATCGTATGTAACAACATCCACAAGGCACCGGCTGTAACCGAGCGTGTCCTTCGAAGACGGCATTCACTGATGGTAACCGATATAAGGTGTTACTCAGGGCCGTACAGAGTCCTAGTTATTATGCCGACGAAGGCTGGACTTGTACCAAGAGCAGCAACATTTGTTATTGTAAATTAGTATATTTAATGTAATTTATTGCGCGTCGCTTTTACAATAAAATATATCCGCTGTTTAGGTCGGAATATGCGACCGAATCGACAATTCATTATAGTCATATGCATTTATTATAAATTAATGAATATTTGATGCAATTGACCATGGGTTTCACTGGCGCAAATCGTTCTTATCACAAAAAAATGTATCCGCTGTATATCGTATTACTTTCCGACGGTGAGACACAATTTATTACAATAAAAATAAAATTCTGAATTTTATTTTGTTACACTGCTCGTTAATAATATACGCAAAGATCTAAACGCACCGGATGGAATCCTATTTGTCTCTTTAACTTCAGGTTCTGAAAGCATCGCGACGCCTAACGCGCGCCGATTTAATCGAAAGAGTTAATTGAAAGTTTAATATACATTGCTAGTGGTGCATTTGCACGTACGCGAAAACACAATCCTGATGTGTTATGCTACCGAATGCCTATCAACCGTACACTAGATCGCGGGCAAATTCGTTGGAACGCGCGGGCGTTAAAAGCCGCGCAAACTCCTTTCACCATACCACCGGACCAACGGAGCATGCTACAGACGGATCGCTGCGTCTAACCGGTCGAATGACCACTCTCAAATGTGATTCACGACTAAACTCGACCGACTGGTCCCGCTCGCCACTTGAAATCGGATCCACTGGCGAGCAAGAACCAAGTTGTGGCGGATAATTTTAACATTGTACAAGTAAAGTGAGATCATGTACATTCAATTGGGGCGTAATAAGAGCTTACTAAAAAGATATGTTCTATAAGGAAGCAATAATTTTGAAGACAACATCGCTTCATCACACACGTAATTACTATATACTCTTTTTTTTTCATTCACAGTACTGAAACTTGTATTAGAAATAAATTTTTATATTTTCCAATACATACATACAAGAGAATATTTTCATCACATATTATATTTATACATTTAATTAAAGATATGAATGTACATATTTATAAAAAATATGAATGTAAAGTGATAAAAACATTCTTCAAAATGTGTGCATCACAAATATAAAAATTTGTTAGGCAACTGCTTGTATTTTAGCTATAAATAAACTTTTTATAATATTGATAAATCGCGTGCAGATCTCAAAAGCTGTCGTTTATTAAAAATAATAAAATTATTTTACGTCGTCATACTTTAATCCCTTTCTCAAGTCTATATTCTGTTAAAAAAAAAAACTGGGCGAAAGAAAGGACAAGTTAATGATAGCGTGACGTGATACACGTGAGTCGAAATGCTCAGGACTATTTCCGACTCACCCAGAATTCGACACTAAATTAAAGGCTGCGAGAGAAAGGATTATTCATCAGACGTGACGTGATGTTTGACGCATATTTATTTCCGGCGCGCGGCCAATTCGTTAAAACTTAATTCGTTAAACTGGAATTTATCGACTTTCGCGTTTCCCGTTATTTCTAACTTCCAATTTAATTAAATATAAATACGTAAGTTTCCTGCTCTTTCGATACGTCAGTAGAATTCTAAATAAAAGTTTCTACACATCGATATAGCTGCGGAAATACGCGATATCCGTAATATTTACACAACAACCAAATCACGTTAGAATCCATGAAGAATTAATTTTATATGGACTATTAGAGAGAGGCAAAATTAGGTACATCTACGGTTCAGTGATGCCGCTGCGAGACTGACGCGGTAAAATTGATCCGTTTTATGATTTTGCGCCATTTCAGACCGTTGTTTGTAATTATGACATCGATAGTAAAATAATTATTATGTGAAAATAACACAGACAATTTGTATTGAATACATTGGTCATTTAGCGTGATCTTTCTACTACAATTCGAAAGTCTTTCTTTCTATTTCAACATCAACCTAAACATCGTTAACATTCGACGAATAGTTTAATTAAGCGGATTGCTTCTCTTTTCCTACTTTGTTCAATCGAATCATTCACGTCACTGAACATTAAGTAAAAGATGGTTATTGCTACATCAGAGCGTTTCACCAATTGTGAAATAAGTTCTGTCTACAACATAATCGCAATTAATTAATGCACTTAAGAAGATACCAATTAAAACTGTAACTAGCGTTTTTAATTGCATGATATAACTGTGATTTGTAATATCTTTTAAAAATATCAATTTAAAAAATTCTTAAATCAATTCAAAAACATATATATCGTTTGTTTCATTTATATGTAAAATTTTTTATCGTAAATTTATAAAACTAAATCAAATCTACTATAATTATATAATTTTAAAAATATAAGTAAGAAAAGAAAAAGTGAATATCAATATTAATAACATTACATAATTAAGTTAAAAAAGTAAAAGATAAAAATATATAAATAAAATACATAATTTTATAATAATATATTTCAAAAAATTGAATAAAATACCTGTAAATATTCAGAAAAAAATATTGATATTTATGCAGCTTTTTTTTTAATCCTTATATTAAATAAATTAATTTGTTTAAAAATTGGGAATTTCATTCTGATGTACAATTTCTGATGTAGCAAATCATTGCAACCATTCGTATCAATGTATTGAATTGGTAAAGAATGTATTGTAATATCACTCACCACTCCGATGAGAAAGTGTCTCTGCCATCATTTTAGCTGCATCTATTAATAAATTAATGATCATTAATTAGTAATTATTTTTCTCGCCTCTCATCCTTTGACAGATACAGTCAAGTTCATATAGGATACGTACATGTTTTATACATCTTATATGTCTTAACATTTCAGATATTAATTCTCATATGTCTTTGTGATTTTATATTATTATTCAAAATTCTATCACAATAACAACCATTTTATTTTTAATATTCTATCTATCAAATTATAAGAGTGCAATAAGAATAATAAGAATAACTCAAAATACGCGAATGATTCGGAATAACGAAATTAATAATTAAATACATTACACATTAAGCAAATCTAATAAAAATTTATTCACCCATTGTCGCCGCTGCAATTCTGCCAGCTCCTTCGTTGATGACAAATTTACTCGAACTTCACAAATTACTCACTCACAAAAATTTTATGTTGTAAATTGCACTGATCACGATTGTTAACGCCCGATACTTAATTCGGCACTCTCGATACGATTTATATCCTGTGTTCTCTATTTGATTCTCGCGATTTATTTATTCGCGATATTATTATTCGTGTAAAATTTCTATTCAGTAATATTACGTAATTTGAGATAGTCTTTAGAATAAACAGCAAAGAGCAGTATTATGGTACGAATAATATTATAGTTGAATAAAATTTCCCAACAAAATTATTGTACTGCTGTAATGCAATATATCGTACACAGAGAAAACTTCCTCTTAAAATTTATCCCATGAAAATCATGTTAATCGTGGGACAACATAGTATTTCGACAAATTTTACTGTGCACTACAGTAAATTTATTGTAGTATATATTGAAAAAAATAGTGCAAATCACATCAAATTCGTCGAAATACATACTATGTTGTCCTATAATTAATATGATTTTCAGGATAAATTTTAAAATAAAATTCTCTCCGTGTAAATAATATTTATGCATAATATCACGGTCTATTATTTTTTCCGACTTTATGATTTTACAAGCCTATTTTCATTCAATATTTTTATCTAATTTAAAGCTATATAATTCCAGCTGAGATTCTATAATGAGACGAGTAATTTTTAACTGTAGCAATCGTAGCATTGACTACAATAATTTTCCGTTTACGGAACAACTATAGTGATCATAGAAAATCATCGTGATTATTACCAATCATTACAATGTATTTTCAGTAAATTCATGCGCATAATCTTACAAATGTGACAATCAGAAAGTTAACTACTTCATTCATACTTTTTGATCTGCAGAATAACTACAATTAATGTAATGATCGCGACTAACAATTGAGAAAAATAATTGCGATTACTGTCAATTGGTATCCTATTTTCCGACGAACTCATGCACGCATAACACAATAATCAGTATTTACGACAATTACTTTCGCGCTCTTAATTTAACAGAACAATTAGCAAACGATTAATGCAACTATTAGACTATTTATATCGCGAGCATCGCCAGTTATTATTGCTCGATACAAATAACAAAACCTAAACGCTCACAATAACATTAACTATAAGTATATCGCGTTGTCTACGACAATTAATTCTACAGTGGTAAACACAAATTATTGTGCGGCTAATGCAGAAAATAATCGTCAATTATTATAGCAAATAAATAAATATTAAATCTTACTGATTACACGCTACGTGTATAAATCCTGTCAATTATCTCACGTACGCTCTACATATACATATTTCAATTGACTTGCGATCAATTATCTATCGGAATTTGATCATGCAAGCAACATATATGCAAGCAATGCTACGACTGCGCGGAATTCAAAGGTTATAGCTCGAAGCTGGAACTGTCGCACCAAGTGACAAAGTGTATCTATACGCCGGCCGCCAGATATTCTTTTCTCGATATTCCTGATACACGCTTATCTCGTACGATAATTATTCTCAATTCTTAAGATCTTAACTCGCCTGACGAGACAAGTAATGCGAATCAACCTCTTCATAACATAACCAAAACTTCGTAACGTGCGATGTGATTATGAACGGAGCGCATGCCATTCCCGTAGCATCAATCGCAGAAATCGACTAATTTCCCTCCTCCGACGCTCACGATGCTCGATCACAACGAAATCCGCGCCTCGGTCCGATCCTCTCGCGCGTCCCGACGCCGTGTAAACAATCACGCCGTAGACATACGTCAAGACGCCGCGGACGCGACGCGAAAGCGCCAAGTATTCCAAATCCGCTCGGTCCGCTGGGCTATGCCGGCTACTGCGACCCACGCGGTCCGATTCCAGTCCCGATTCCGTTCCTGTTCGAATTTCCTACTATGCGAGTCAAATATATATATATATGGCTGTCGTGTGTCATCAATAATTGACGCGGCCGGCGCGGCGTTCACATGTTGAACCAGATCATCGATCGTATACCGAATATGTAATATACATTGAACGTAAGACAAGTGTCATACAACTACACAAAATAATCGTTGTCAATTATTAACAAATTCACTGCAATATTCATCTGCAGACTACCGACCAGCTGTCGCGTGCACTTGACGACGAATTCCGTCTTGGCATTATAATTGCGTATATACGACACGAACGATCGGAGGAGGTACGGAAGATTTTGGACAGCTGCTCTTACGACAGGAAAATCCGTACGCCTATCCGACGGAAAAACTATTTCGGAAAGGCACAAGGTCGCGCCGCGCGGGGCAAGCCGGGCAAGACAAAAGGAATTAGGCGAGCGAGCGCGACGAGCTAGATAGCGCGCGGGGAGGGGGGGGGGCAGCGTAAACAGCCGCCGAACACGGGAACGCCGCGACGCGACGCGTGAGCGTCCCGAGGTCACCGCGACCAGCTCGCGCGATACGGGCGGAACGACACTCGGCGGAAAACTATTTTGGAAAAGCACACAAGGTTGCCGCGCGGGACAAGGTGAGTTAAATCTCGGAACAGGAGCGCTTTGTTTATTACGCGAGATAGCGCGGACATAGTCGCTGATCCATTTGACACGGGATCGTTGAGACGCGTCCGACATCGTCGACTAGTTCCCGCGACGGACGGGAACGATATTCTATGAGTACGATTAGAGTTTTATATTCCACGCGAGAAATGCACAGATAATTCTTATGTCATAATTTTATTGTATTAATATATTTATTATAATATTATTGTCATAATTTCCTGTACACCGAAATAATATTGATGATTTATATTTAACACTCGCTTTAGACGATTTGCAAATCGCGTCATTATTTAATTAGGTTAGAATCATATACATATATAGTTTCATATATCATATGCAATATGAAAATGGGAGTAGAATGAGTAAATGAGATATTTCAAATGAGAATAGAGAATAAAATGAGATATTTTATATATATACGGATAAAATAGGTACTCATTAAAGTACACAAAATACATGATGAAGTTATAAGAATTCTATCTTGAAATCTAACGCGAATTGTATGTTGTCTAAAGTGGATTTAAAAATCATAAAGTACGCTATTCAAAATTTTTGATTAGACAATTGTATTACTTTTAAAAGATAAAAAACTCTTTTGTTTCAATTAACATTAATAAAAATATTTGGAGGATTAACTTCAAAATCTAAAATAAATTCCAAATATATGTTCTAAATTTATTAATGTTTGTTGTAAAAAAGTTATTCCTTATTTTTAATATAAGTAATATGTAAATCTGCACTCAATACTTAACACGGATAATATTTAGAAAAACTTCCATTTCTTTCTATTCAAATATCTAATATTAATTATAATATTGTAATTTAATGTTTAGGTAATGTAATAACGGATTGTATGGCAACGGCAATGCAGTGATGATACAACAAAAATATTACAGCAATGCAGTGGCGATCTAACAGAAGTATCACAGCAATAATGCAGTGGCGATCCAACAGAAGTGTTCCAGCAGTGCAGTGGCGATCCAAAAGCAACCATTACTGCAGTACAACGATTTGTGAGTGAAATTAATTACTTACATTTATTTAACAATTTACTGCTCTATTATTAGTCATGTGATCACAATTTAAGAGATATTATTCACACGACATTATTTTAAAATTTGAAAAAATATCTGTATGTTATCCTTATAAAAAGGATACATCCGCATTAAAAATCCTTTTCATGATGCTGCGTATATATAAATTTAAAACATTTACAGTAACTAAATATTAATTTACACGATGTTCGTATATTTGCGGATAATTAAATATTCGTACAATTGTAATTCTACTGTGCGATCTTTATGCAACGCTCTATCTCTCTTCCCTCTTGGGTGGCCAGATATATTTACGAAAGAAATTACGAATACTTTCACTCCACGGCATCTTATCCAAAGCTACACTGGCGGTCCCACCGTTAAACTCCTCATGTTCATCCAGCCGTGTTAATTATCGCGCGAATCTAATGAGCCATTTTCGCGTGAACGTCGTTTACTTCTCGCACCCAGTAGACAGGAATATTATTAATGCTTTCTTTGGACATGTAAATCGCTTTTTCTACAAGTCTACCACTCCGATCGCGATAGTACCTTGCGTGTCACATAAGATGTACACATTTACGAGCACGTGCTTCTACTTTTTGCGCGTATGATTAATTATATCGCTGGAGACATAAAATACTCTTAATGATATGAAAATGAAAAACGAACTGGCTAAGTGTAAAATAATATTATTGCATTGGATTATTTAAAATTAAATTAGATCAATTATTATGATTGTCGAATGATTAAAATTTTATCGAATATTAAAATAATACAGTTAAGTTTCGCAAATTTACGTATTATATATTTAAGCAAAACTATTAACAATTTTTTTTCTTTCTTTCTCTCGTTCTTATTTTAAAATACCTAATAAAAATGTCCAAGCCAAAAAATTATGTTTAAGTTGATAAAAATAACTGAACGGATACGCTGATATAAACTATAATTCGTACAAGTTCTACTAGTTACATGCGCGCGATTAGATCTATTTGAATACTCGTATTTTGTTGCTGTTTTGCGTAGAGAGATCGGCCATGATATTAATTAATATCAAAGTACACATCGATCGGACATGCGTGAATTAACACGAGACGCGGAATTTTTTTACTTTCATACAAGTTTCTGTTGTCACATTTTAATTAATTGGTATGCATACGGTTTATGCCGAGTTTTTTTCTCATTTGTTTAAAAGCAGTTTACGTGAAATCTTACAATAAAGTAACATGCAAATCAATAAATTTGAATTAATCGATAATTAAAAGATACTCAGTAGAAATCTTGCATAAATCTTTCCACTTGCGCTTTTATGCGGTCAAAGTTTTATTATGCATTTCATTTCAGTTATTAAGAAATATATTATCTAAACTTAGACTAATCGATTGCATAGTAATACGAAGAATTTATAAAGTTGCAAAACATTTTTTCCACAAGTTCGTATTTTAAAATCGTGTTTCTACAATTTTCTCTTTTAAGAATTTAATTAAGTAACGTGTAAGAAAGATACGCGCGTGCCAATATATTTTAAATAAATTTAAATATAATCGCGGCTAAATAAATATATCTACGGAATAAAATTTTGAATAATAAGCTTTTGGTTTTCAAATTAAAATTGTTAATTAATTTCATCGTAGCTGACTACGAATAGGATAGGACACATGTTGCGCATAGACTCAAGCAAACGTGAAGTTACAATAATGGGATCTATTACGCGATGATAAATTGACGTCTTTTTCCGGCAAGCTTACAAACGTTTTAAAGTTACATCAACGTTCTTGATCAATCAGAATCGGGTAGATCACGTAGCAAGATTAATGGATCTCATATGCCAGCTGTTGAATGGTTTCGAGCCATGAAATGACAGGACGACGGGGAAATATATTGTGCATGATTACGTATAAAACTATCGAACATATAGTTACTACCGTGTGAAAATTGCCATTAGAAATATCACATTGACACGGCTCTTTATTTCTTTGCAACATAACGGATACATAGTTTTTTTCAAGCAAATGCGAATTCCTTTTCCGACTTCTATTTTAATTACCGAAGAGAAGGGGAAGGATAAACGACATGGACATGCAGCATGCTCAAAGCTGCCTCAGCAATTAAAGTTTATAATGCTCAACTTCATCTATATAAATAATGTCTCAGTCTTATATAACATTTGAAAAAGTGCTTTGAAAAGAACAAGTATCGCAAAAATTTAAGAATAAAGGAGGAAATTTTACGCGTGTGAACGGAATTGTTCTTTAAATAGATAATTTATGATAATTAAATTATGAATATTTTTTACCAAAAAAACTGTTATATACCTCAAACCATTAAGTATCTTCTAGCAAAACGTGTATGTTCCTAACTTTAATAGAGCTATAAAACATTTAACTCATAATAATTTATGTAATTTTCAATAATTATTACATGTATGTCTAAAACATTTAATAAGATCCATATATATAATAAGGCATATAATAAGATTAATACGTAAGTTCAGATTATTTTTGCACAATTATTATTTTTGCATCGCGTTACGTCAGCTATGTAAACTCTCCAAAGACACAAAAAGATATCCGTGTGACTATATGATTGCTCTTACGAGATTATATCCGCGTCGCAATTAGTAAATGCGCACCACGCGATTTTAATTTATTTCCGCGAACCCTTTTCGTGTTTCAGTATTGTATTACAATTTTACGAGGTGCAACTAAAAGTTATTAAGGACCGAATAATCTAACTGACAATAAGTAATGCAAATCACGGTTGTGTTTGTGATCGATGCGCTAAAGTACGTGGAGGGGGAATTTATATTTAGCTCAGCATGTTTACATGTTACTTTGTGTCATCCAACTTTCTCTCTCGTTATTCCAAATGGACACCCGCGACTCCAAAAGTGCAGGCCGTGTATAGCACAAAAAGGCCGCGTGCACTTTCGAACGGCGGCGTAAACAGCGCGGCACAGTAAACGGGACTTTAATTTCCTGCTTGCCGCTTAACAATTTCATCTATCGCTCGCCGAACGGAAGAATCAAAGGCTGCGCGCGGGGCCAATCCACCGCATCGATCAGAGATAAAATTATCATTCGTTTCCGACAAATTCGCATTAACGCCGCGTCGTTATTTCCTGCCGGTATCCGAGGCATTCATCCGCGGCTGTTCCTTTCATTCCAATAGATCCTGACGAGTACGCGCGTGCAGCATACCTCCGCTGCGAGGGGGGCAACGCTAATAAACACGATCCATTTTTAGTGCGCATTAACGTCGATTGCATTATGGTTCGGCAGCCGCACGCCGAACTTTCTCCATGGTTACACGCACGGTTCTATAATAGCATAGCTATCCACTAGACTGCTCTATAAGCGAATATATCAGCGAGAGCCCACGCATCTGTATCGTACGTGTTATTACGCAAAGATGGCTTATGTAGAGCGTCTCTCAAGACATTCGCGCATTTTGACGAAGAATTATCTACGCTGTCTTGGCAGAAGAAAGCAAAGACTTAATATTGATGTACATTACAACTGGATACCGTAAATAAGAGATCAAATATGTATTACAATATAAAAATCACATAAACACCTATAAATGACTACAGCAAATATAAATGACAAAAAAATGTAGAAATAAGTCTTGTATACACGTGTCTGCTTTTCTTGAATTACAATCTTCTTGTGATGTAAATTAAAAAAAAAAAAGATAATTGCAATAAAATTATCATTATTTACAAAATGCAGAAATAAAACAAAGATTAAATATTTAAAGATGATTTTAATTTTAAATACCACGTGCTCACGTTTCAGAAAATTATGTCATGGAGAATCGGCGTGCGGAAAATATATATTGCAATATAAAAATTACCTAAACATCTCTAAATGACTATACAAATATAAATAACAAATATAAATATATTTATATAAAGTATTGTACAAGTGTCTGCTTTTCTTGAATTACAAGCATCTATTGATAAATTTAAAAAGAAAAAGATAATTGTGGTAAAATTAGAAAATGCAGAAATAAACGAAAGGTTAAATATTAAAAAATGATTTTAATTTTAAATATCACGTGCTCACGTTTCGGAAAATTTCTCGACTTGCTTCCGTGCGAACGCTACTTAAGCTATTCCGTATAATTAAGGAACTTTTCCGAGAATGCTTATATCTAATTAAGACGTAGCTTCGTGTATTCGAAATCTTGTTTGTAACATGTAATTTTCAGTACGAATATTAAATCCCGCTTTACTGCCGAAAAGCTTCCTGTTACGCACCGAAAATGCTTCCAGGGGGATTTAATTAGCCGAGCCGAGCGTTGATTAATCTTTTCCACTGAACCGAGGGGTTAATGCGTTCATAAACTGACACAATAACGCTTTTACAAGTTGCATTCCGTACGCGCGTGTAGCAATAATTACATCCCATAATTTGCATGAACCACAGTAACACCGTTCGGTGTTCGCATACATCTCATTTAAAATTGATCTTATGGTAAAAACTGCAACATTGCGTCGTGAAGGAAATAGCGCAAAAAAGATTATAAAAGGGGAAAGGGAGGGAGACACGTGTTTGTGACCGTCTTTCGTCTGGGCGGTTCTACTTACAAAAATGCGTATAAAAACGAAAAAATTTACTGCTTAGAATTATTCATTAGATACACGCTCGATGGCTAATGAGAGTTTTATGAAACGCTACTTGCATACGACGCTACCTCGACTATGTAATCGTCTTATAATAGCGTATATCGCAAACGCACGCGCGCACCTTTAATTCTAAATATACGATAATGTGAAGCTTTTTGTTTATATTTGTTATAAGTCAATTGTTTTCATGTTATTGAAATACATCTCGATAATTTTTATTGTCTGAAAATGTATCACGCCGTCGTATATGCGGAACGTGAAATGTTGAAAGTTTGAGTTTTGCACATCAACGGGAAGGTAATAGAAATTATTAGATACCATCTTGATCGCAATTAGGAGCGGCGGCGGTTGATTCCATTGCATTAGATCGATTAGGGGTGAAGATAACGCGCGCATATCTCGCCTTTATTATCATCGCAAACGGAGAATTGATCGCATGGCGCGAATGTGTGCCTCGATTCCGTATTAATCAACGACGTGCGGCTCAAAGTCGCGCAACCATAAAGGCGGCGGCGGCGGCCGTGTCTTGTATACGACTTGGAAAATTGCAGCTGCTTTTATCGCGTAGTTTCTCCGTTGCGTCACGCGCGATTCGTCCCACGCATCGGCGCATAATTAAAATGTTGCACGCTGCGGGATCCACGCTTTGCCTACCTTCGCATGAGTCGCGCCGAGGGGGGGGGGGGATCATCTAAATTGAAAACGAATTAATTTTATCGTGGAATCCGTTACGAGAGATCGGTCCTACTATCAGAGCCGTACCGTCGTCTCTCGACAATGCATATCTATCGCGTGCATGCACGTGTTTCGTTCATTGTGTATTGTATTGCGAGAAATCGATAGTAATCGCTGAAAGAGAATAACTATCTTTGTTAATTGCGGGAAGTGAACTCGCGGCTTATTATTATATTGTTATTATTATGCGAAGTGACAGTAGCAGTTTCCTTATTTAGTAAAAAATATTAAGGCCGCTCCTATAATAGTTTTTATTTATTTGAAATGGTTTTATCTGTACTGGTTTTTATTGGTTACCGGTATTATATGCTAGTTTAAAAAATTCTTGAAACAAAAGATTTGCTTCACCGCGGCGTAAATGCTATAAATATTAATTTTTTAATTAATACGTTAAATAATAGTTAATAAGGTGCCTAATATTTTTGACCAAGGCTGTAAGTGCAATACTTTTTACATTTATTTTTTATTCTCATAAATAACTGTCTGCTAATGTTTATAACTAGTAGAAATTTATTCACAGATTAAAGTTGAATTTGCTGCATTTACTTCCATGCTGTATTTTAAAAGACCACTGCATTTAGATTTGTAAGGCGCGCGATTTATGGCGATTATATTCAACACACCGTATATTCTCGACTTTTAGATCGTGCACGCTCTTTAAGTTTCAAAACGACCGTTTGATATAAAAAAAAGACGAATAATTGCGCGGAAAACAGGTACGAGAAACGAACAGGTACTGATCAACGGTTTCCCTTTCGGCTGATCATCGTCCTACCGGAACGAACGGGTTCGGATGGGCGGTTTGCAGTCGCGGAATCTAATTACTACATCAGGAGCAGGAAAATAACAGGCCCGCGCGCACATAGATTATGAAATATCTAACGATCAATGCCAGCGGCCTGGTTTATATCGCGTCGACGTGCAGGTAGCCATTAAGCGGCGTGAGGTGAACGTGAGCGGGCGAGCCTTCACAGCCCTTTTATGAAATATTGACACTTCGCGATACATAGGTGATACGTATTAGCCGACGGTGCGTTTGTTTTAATTGATTGGCTGGCCCCAATTTTCTCCTGACGGCAGGATCCACGATCCACGACGCTCCATCGAGATCCATTCGATGATAATTCGAACGAAAAATTACGCTACGATGCCGCGTTTGATGAAGCTATAGGAATCATAATTAATACTCTTACCGTAATTAAATGAGTGTGTGTTAATGTAATCAACAAGCGTGTCGCCAAATCGTTAGAAAGATTGATACTGCGAGGTATAAAGTGTCGTTCGTAGGAACATTAATAAGAAGGTGAAGATAATTGTGTGTTTTACAACTTCGATAATGAAGACTTTAAGCAATGTACTTATCAAACTGTTTTTTTTTAATATTAATGTAAAATTAGTTCACTATTATTAATGTTGAGACGTTAAGATAGGACGTATAGATAGACGTATAGATATTCTAATTGTTTGCATTACATATGCCATAAAATTTAGAAAAATACAAAAAATTCAATCAAATTATAAAAATGAATTATTAAAAATAAAAAGTTGGGTTGAATGTTACGTACATTGTGCGTAAATTAGCTTTATAGAAAATCAGAATCAGCTTTACAGAAAATTAGAATTATTATCAGTTTACGTTGGTAAAGATATTTGTAATTTCGTGCATTTGCAAATCGGTAATCAGATCCGACACTTCGATCTCCTGTGCAAGCATGTGGAATTACGATTCACGAATGACTCAGAGAAAACGTTGAATGAAGTGCGGAAGAATCGAGGAGGTTGCGCGCTCGTGTCTCGAGGACGATCCGTGATCTTGCTCGATCCGAGGACGAGGTGCAACGATCCTCAGTGATGCAACCGGCTCTTGCTCACAGTCGTGTCCGTAATTCCTTCGTGGTGAAGACTCGATGATGCAAACGTCTCTCGCCAGCCTAGGCTACATAACACCGGGAGACGCGCGCCCTGAACTTGAAGCTCAAGGGAATCTTCTATGTGTTGTCTCTCGGACGCGCGCGATACCAAGTCTCGTCATGCGTGCAATGCGGTTTAATTGACGTCGTCCTTACAAGAATCCAGTCGGTAGCCTCCGCCGATTGCATTCTGAACGGTCGCCGATCGCTTTCGGAATAATGATTTCGGATGAAGATGCGCTGCGAAGCGTAGATAGAGATTTTATAAACAGCAACGTCACCGAATAACTTATTAAAAATTGATGCAATTTCGACAAGAGAACAATTTATATCAAATTTTTCACATTCCAAATAATCTTTATTCGGATAAAAGAAAAAGAGGAGAGGGGAAGGAGAAAAAATAATTTTGGATAAAATTTTTAACAAAGTTATTTTTTTACTAATTTACAATTGGAATTATGATTTGACTGACTCTCAATTTCTTAAATATTGGATAATATGTACATATACATATGTAACAATATGACAATAGTAATACATAACATTCAATTTTTTTTCTTTTTTATATTTCCAGGAAATTTTTAATTGCGTAACAAAGATTTATGTATCCCAATCGTTAATAATAGCGATTGAATAGATTGTTGCGCAAAAAGAATAGCAAAATAATTATATAACAATAATTTAGGGATAGCTTATTATTACATGTTTTTGCATCTCACATAGCTTTTTCCACGTAAATCATTTCCCTTTCTCTAGTAAACAGAGTTGAAAGTAGACACTATCAAGGAAGAAGGAATTTACTATGCCCACAAAGGTCAATCTCTATTACATTTTGCAGTTCCTTGTTCATTAAAACGGACGTACGTTTCATTAAAAGAGATTAAAATTTTTGGTACATACAACGCTGCTAAATTATGAAATTATGTCTGCAACTTTTGTTAAATTTTAATTTTAATTAAATGCTCCAAATTATGCGCATACATACACCTTTCTATAAAATTAGTAAGCGAATATTTTATTTTAAATTTCTTTAGATTTTCATTTTGGGGATATCGTACAAAGTATCGCGCGATAATCGTATTTTAATAGTCATTTTTCACGCGCGTAAATTTCTCGCGAGTGTTGTATCAGTGCAACGACCTGTCAACTTGAGAAAAAGGAAAGATCAATAACTCTGCTGTAACACATAGTGAGTCACAAAAATTTTAGAAATAACGGAAATAATATCTTGAATTACAATAATTATATTAGATATATGATACATCTAGATGTATAAACGTATCATTTTAGCGATAATATTTCTCAAGTTTCGAACGTGTTCTCTCGACGAAGGGGCTGCCTTTCTGATCTTAATTAATCCTTTGAAATCTTAAATACAGCGTTTCGAAAATCATACATTAGAAACACTTGCTTGAAAATAGATGAAAATCGTGACGTATATAAAAGCGCATATGTACATACTTTCGCTTGTCAGTGCGTGTAATTTTTTTTTACGATTTGCCACAAGTGCATATGAATATATACAGTAACGAGCTTGCTGTATGGCTCATTAAATACGTCACGAGCGCCACACCCACCCTGATTAGGCGCGGTACGAATTACTTCAATGCCAAGAATGCGGCGTAATAGTGGTTCCGTTGCGTTTCGTTTCTCTCGGCGCAACTCTCAAACGCTATGCTATACAATATATTAATTATTAATTTTATCTATTAATCTTTCATTTCTTGTACAATGCAAGCATAAATGTTGGCACAACGCTTTCTAGTATTAAACCTTAAATCTTCGTTTTGTAAGTAATCATTGCTGACTCTCTCAGTAATTTAGTACAGTAAGAGTAGTCTAGGGTGTAAGGGAATATAATGCTAATCGAGTATATTTACATTTTATTAACGTTTTACCAGGAGAGATGTGGCGCCTGTCAATTCAGGATTAATGCAGTTGCTTATTATCTACCTTGCACCGTTGCTTTATTTCGAGCGTGATATAGTCGTAATATTAATGGCCCGACTTGCTCTTTAACCTTCTTAAGCGTTGAATCATGCAGAGCGGAATGAAAGTCATCAAGTATCCCGACCTTCTCTTTTTACGAAATGAATAAATAATCATCGTCAACGATTATTGCCATAGAAAGTTAATAAGAAGTAAAGAGATAACCGGATATACGCATATTCGCGCATGCGCGAAATATGTTTACTCCTACTTTAGACATCATAACTTTTTTTCAGTTTCACTTTCTTTCGAAGAGTCGGGAAATCGCAATTGGATTTTTCGCAATCATTCTCAAGCTGATCTTATCCTTGATATCTTTTTTTAATATCTGTAATTTTGCAATACCCCCTTCGAAAATTAATTTGCAAATTCATATGCGCGACTTACATTTAGAGAGCTAATTATTAGCGATACACGATCACTTCGCGACATTTTGCTGGCTCGTATGTATATATGTATGCAGTCATGTAAAGCGGTCGACCTATATCTGTACACGTTCACTTTAGTTGATTGACTAGAATTTAGATAATACTCTTTTATTCGATTCTTTTATTTCACGTCTTACTTGAAATTCTTAAAAATCAGTCACTCTCTCTAATTCTAATGAATGTAGATACATAAAATTTTCATCTCTTTTACAGTAATGGATAATTGTTTTTAATACGCGAGGTAATTTTCCATCCACACATTTTCCTACATTTATATTTCATTCTTTTATAATACATGAAGCATAAATAATGTTGCACTCAATCTAATTATCGTTAAAAATATACATATACATATACATACTTTTTTTAGTATAATAAATATGTATTATGTTTTATAAAGAAACATTCTTTACAAGCTAAGAATGTCATACTTACAAAAATAGATTTTTGCAACCATATACTATTGCATTCTTCTCTAGACACTGACGTTAAATCGCACTCGCATGCATTGTGAATTTACCAATATGTGCCGATGCCGTTAATCTTTTTAATTGCCAAGCGATTCTAGATTTCTTGAGGTATTTCTTTAATTAATCGCCCAAAATAGAGACGCGCGAACAGTTTGGCAACACGTGCCCGCTTTCATTGTTGGCTTACGAAATATCGCGTACTACATCGCGCGTTTTCACACCACTTTTATGTGAGAGAGATATTCGTAACAAACGCAAATGTAACTGAAGAATTCACAGGGCTATTTGTTAGTAAAATGCCAATTAAAGCGTCAAATTCAAAGATAAACACGTAAGACATTCCTAGCAGACTAATTGAAGAGTTCGCACGACTATTTGTTAGTAAAATATGCCAATTAGAGTGTTTAAATTCAGAGATAAACGCGCGATCTTACAGTACCGATTGTATCATTATAACTTAAGATTTTTGTGTAAAATCTTTAAAATCTATAAGTGACTCGGACAAACAATAATTATAATAAATTTAAAATTTTTTTATTAATAATAAATTGTTAAAATTAAACTACTTTTTAATACATAATATGACATTCTCTCTGAGATTTGGTGATGTATCTATTATAGTTTATAAATGGCTTACATGAATTGTTTGTCGCAATGAGTGAGATTTTGCTTACAAAAGCACGATAATTATATTGTAATTTATTCCAATTTTTCATTTAAGTAAAACTATTATTTAAATAATATAACGGCGACTGTAATAACATAGAACACGAATAACAGCTAAACAAGTTATTAATTACTTTATTTTATATTATATTTCTACTTTCTCTTTACTGACTTTACTTGCATTAAGTTTCATGATCACAAAATGCGACTTTCTCGAGATTTTGTAGAATTTATATCTTTGAATTTTTAAAAACGATCTCGGATTGTATATCGCGATAATGTTACAGATTTTAACATTCAATTAAAATTTACATTATTTTTTACGTTATAACAATAACATGGGTAAGGCTAAAATTGCGCACAAAGCCCATCAATTGCAATTACACGTTACACTGTGATATTCTTTGGATCAATGCATTATCATGGTTCGAAACGGTATCCATTGTATCTTACTGCTACATTATATCTCAGCAGTTACACGCAGAAGCATAAAACACCTGTCGATATACTGCATGCGCGCATTAATCGTGAGAGCGCAAGGGAGAACTCTCTCAATTCAGAATGCATTCCAATCGGCGCGCATTCTCATTGTTACGATACAGAATTTCTTGCACGATTTGCCGCGAAAGTTGGGCGTTCTCCGTTTAGAAGAACTTTTTATTTGTGAAACGTGCAGAGAATGATTATATTTAGATAAGTAGGAGAGTAAGTGGTCGCACAGGAGAGATAGATTTTGAAAGATAATACAGGCATTGTGTAAGCGGGTTTATTCATCTCCATCAAATCGCGATAACTCGTAAAAAGAAGATGGATACGACGGCAGGACGAACGTGTTATTTTAATTTTACATTCTGTCAACTTTCTCATAACATCTTTGCTGACTTTACGCGCACAAAATTACGATTTCTCTTGAAATTCTGTAAAACTTGCGTCTCAAATTTTCTTCAAATTTTTTAAAGAGACTTTCTAATATATTTTGTAATAACGTTTTGACTAACTTTCTAATTTCGGTGTTACGAGTAATTCGCGTATTTTTATTTAAATTTTCAAAAAAATATTTATCTTAACTTTTTTTAAATTAATTTTAAATATAAGAGTGATATTTGAATAAAGTAAAAATCGATTGAAATATATATATATATTTTATATATATATTTTTATATATATTTATATATAGGTATATATATATATATATATATATTTCAATCGATTTTTACTTTATTCAAATATCACTCTTATATTTAAAGTTCACATTGATTAATATTGCGCCATTCATCAGAATGGAATATTATATCGATAATACGATCCGAGTCATCAAGAAAGTTCAATTAGAATCTGGAGAATAGAACAATAACTTCAATTACAGCGAATAGCGTTTAAGCTCGGGGAAATTGGTTTCTACTTCCTTGACTAAGGTCGCCATTATGTGCTGTATGACTTTGCATTATGTGTGTATCGCGTGGAAATGCAAAACGTGCAATTTGACTAAACAGACGTGGATCGATCGTGAAAGTTCGATAAGCGAGCTTTCGCAGCGAAACGATCAAACCGGAAAAAGAGACTATCATGAATTCTCTCTGCATTGCGCGGGGCAGACGATACGATTGCGTAACCGCGTGAGATACGTCACGTAGCGTCGTGATATCATCGCGATCTTTTTTTTTTTTCCGAATAGCACATATTAACGTCAGATCTACTCTAATTATAACTTTATTAATGCTCTTGACGCTCGTAAATCTTTTTAATTAGCACCTGTGCAGCTTTCCCGTTTCTTTCATCGCTCGCGATATATATATATCATAATAAGTCTTTCCAAGACACACCCATTCGCTTCCAGCGCCTGTTATAACGGACAAACATTTTCTTCACTTGCAATATGCAAATTAGGAATTTCCACACGCATCCATTTTCATCTATTTCTTTTTTTGTCACGCACGTTAAAACGAGTTCTCTCAAAGAGCTCTCTCAAAGTCGAGATCTCTTTAAATAAATAGAAACAATGTCTCGACAGCATCGGAGCGAGTAACTCTCTGTGACACGCGTGATTACGTGCGCACAATGGCGAAAGACATGCTACAACGGAGAGGGCGAAGATCGTGAGAATTTGCCGAAAGCGTCACGAAGATATACCAAGTCCCCGAACGCATAACTTCGATGAAATAACATTACAAAAAGATAAAGAGATGTTACTAAACAACAGTTACGCACATGCTCTGCACTTTCACGGCAATTGTAACAAAAGATGTAACGTCGTTCTTGTTGCTTGTAACGCCTGTATGCCTCAGTGCCCGCAATAAAACAGATGTGTCGCAACAGTAAAATAATTTATTCTCTAAAATTTCTTATTTAAACTGTTTTAACAATATTTTTGCATAAATTTTTGTCGTTACAAGCACACGAGATATGAATAATGCCACATGCGCGACGCGAGGAGGATGATTTTCTTGAAAATTAGTTGGTGAAACATCGTGTACATTGCGCTCGTTCGGTACCTCGTTAGTTTCGATGCAGGACCTACGGGCACTCGTGAGCCTCGTTAATTCTTGTAATAACCGTGCAGTTCGATCGGACTTCTTTCTCCATGCAATCTGCTGTAATAGATATCCGTTATTCGCAAGAAAATATCACGTAAAACGTGATTAGAATTATGAAATGCGCCGGGAACGATCAATGACGTTCGAGGGTAATAAATGCCGTTGTTACGTAATTATTATGTCCTTATAATACAATAAATAGTTATTTTATTCATGTCGTGTATGCGCGTTACATGCGCATTTTACTACGTTCTTAAAAACAAGCACGTGCAAATCGCTCGTTTTGCTTTGATGTGTATCGTTTATGTTATAGCCGCATTATGTGCGAATAAATCTTTTTTAATATGCAATAGCGCACAAGAAACGCGATGCGCATAGATTATCTTACTGCGCACATACATATTTATTAATTACGTACTTCGATGTATTGGAATTTTTATTTTTTTTAATAGAAAGATCCAAAGCTTTTATGCGCCATTTATATGCTTACAAGAGCTTTATGAATTTCTTATTAACAGTTTTATCTCATAATCTCTGTTCTATTGGACGATAATTTATTGAATGATTAATTGAATTTATGACAAGCACGCGTCCGCGACAAAATACATCCTTAAATTAAGTCAACAAGATTGAGAGAATCTAAAATTATAGGTTTGCGTATCATAAATATGCCTGTACACGATTGGAAATACTGATAGAGCGAAAGGTTAAATATAACGCGTATTATATGTACATTATTAAAGAATTCACTGACAGACGTCCGTACATTTACGTGTTGCATACACTGAAAATCCAGTGTATCAATTACGTTAATTACTGTTGCATATGCGCTGTAATTTAACGCGCTGCTGCAAATTATTTCGGACGACACGGAGAATTAGCAATTTCAAAATTACGGATTTATCCGCATAATAAACCGTTCATAGAACATTTGGATCTCTCCGGCTAATGAAACTCGGCGTACGATAAGCAATTAACCAATTTTGCGCTGTTAATCGGTTGCACAATGCGGAAATTTGTTCGTTCAAGGCTGCGAATCGCGAATCACGTTAAACGATAACGATGGCAAGTCAACGAGAAGGGATTTTAAGTTACCCGACCGTTCTAACGTCGCAGTGCGACCTAGTTTCAATTTAAATTGACGCAACAGTCCGAGCGCATTCCTACTGATTGCCGTGTAGCGGAATGAAGGTTGCGTGGATTCGCAATAAGTGTCTTACATCAAATTAGTGTCCACATGATTTGTGGTCATTTAACCAGTTACAAAAATTATTTCTTTATATTCTCTATATTATTTCTCTATGTTCCTAATAATTCGTTGTTTAATAATTAATTAAAATTCTTTCATTATAATCAATTCTTTAAAATTGGGAATAATTAATTAATTAAAAAACTGATATTTCTCAATGATATCTGAATTTTGATAGATTTATAACAATTAAATCACATAATTACATCTTTTAATTATTCCGTTGATGATTTCGTTGACAATGAAATTTTCCGCTAATTAATTAGTCGTCAACAAGCGAGATCTCTAATCATCCAAATCACTATTTCTGCAATAATTGATTATTCATTCATTAGTTCCTTAATGATTCGTTCTCTCATCATTCATTCACAAGGAAGACCTATTGTAGTGCAAAAAATTACTTCGCTGCATCTTTCCTGCATATTTACACCAGCATTATAACATTTATTGAGAAATTGTTCTCGCCAATTTCTCTTTTAGCTGGCCTTGAAGCCGCGAACGCGGATAGCTCATTGACTGAACATTTAGTGTAATGCGCTTAGCGGAGAGCGATTCAGTTCATACTTTACGAAACGACCGAACTGGGCGTTGTCCAACACAAGGTCTGAGAAAATGTAATTTAACATCTTAGTGAGAGGAAAAGCGATAATGACATTATAACTTATTCTACATATTCAACAGGTCTCCGTAACACTCAAACAAGTAATAACTAACGAGCAGTTTCAGTTGACAAGTTGACGTATGAGAGAAAAAGCATGAAAAAAAACTTATATTTTTAATACGAAGAGATTGCAACATTATCTCCTATATTTAAACTATACATAAACGTAATGGCTCTAACAAGTTATTGCGTGTTTGTGCATACATTAGCTCTTTGAGATTGTTTCAATTAATATAATATGTGTTTGTCGACATTTATCGACGCGTAGGAAAGTTTCTGCTGCTTATCAAAACGCATCGCATTTGTATACTCTCTGTAACTGTAATTTCTATCGAAACAAAATCAAGGTGCAGTACGATTAATAACCGCGTTATACGTTTGCGAGAATAAATGCCACGAAACCGGAGAACACATTATGCTACGTAATACATCACGCTGTCCGTAAATTTCGATCTAGATTTCTAACGTGATCAATAATCGTGGAGAAAAAGCGTTAACAAATGACACGAGATCGCATGTTTCGCAAACACCTTAATGTTTTGACCATTTTGTAACGTTATCTTGAGGGTAATGTGTATTAAATTTCGAGCCGACTGTAACGAACAATCGCTACATCTGTTTGTAATTAATGAAAGTTCGCCGGGGTGTTGCGAAAAATGTTGCGGCCGCTGCAACGAATTAGGAGGAGAGCTTTATCTTTTCGAGTATATAACTATTGGAAGATATTGGTATACCACACATCATTGAGATATCACAATCTTTTCAACTTTTATCTCTCTGCTCAGCGTCATTCTCTCATCTATTTAACGCCAACACGTCAGATGGAGATTAGATTAGATAGAGATTAGATACACTTAACGCGAGCGGTGAGAGAATACGTAGCATTGTTTTGTCGAATGTCGAAAGAGTTAATGGCGAATCCACGTATGGCAGAAGTGGTTAAAACCTGCGCGAAGTCCCACGAATTGTCTTATTCGTTAAAGGGGCCACCGCGCCCGTCGGCACGTATGTAATTAGCCGCGATCATTAGTATCGCCGCGCGAAAGATATCCGAATGCGGTAAATAGTCGGCGCGCACGCGCGCCGAGGGATCGCAGGTCCGGCGAAATCGCGCTGCGAAATAATTATTGCGACGCGCGCAAAAAGATGGAGATCGCGGACGTTAGCACGTCCAATCGCGAAAACGGCGGCGAATATAAGGTGGAAGATTTACGCGCCTTTCGTTACTGCCGGTGTTCGAAATCACCGCTAAATGATACCATGCTCGGCTAATATTCCTCCGTTTAATACGATCGGCCGTATCGGCTTTTCCTCGCACGTAATGATCCCTTGCCGGCACGAGTCGGATACTGCGACTAAATCATTTTATATCGATAACCTTTCTCAGATTAATAGATTGAGTCGTCGTTACACGTATTACGTTTCACCAAGATTTTTCACTTTCTATATTAGAAAATTTAATTTGAAGTTCAGCGCAAAGTTTCTCTCATAAATTGATTGAAATATATATATATATATACAGGGTGTCCCGTAATGACCGGACTAACGCTTAAGGGTAGATTCCTGACTCTTATAACATCT
>NW_012026853.1:907424-907918 GCF_000956235.1 Wasmannia auropunctata
CATGGTCCTGAAGGGCTGGCGTCGAGGCGGGGCCTTGAAGTTTTTTGTCCTTGCAGTGACTTTAGGTTTCGTTTTCAGATCCTTGCCAGATTTTTCAATCGTCTTGGCTGCTCTAATCCGATCTCCCAGTTTTGTGCCAAACAGCCATTCGTCAGACACTGAAGATTCTAGCGTTCTTTTTGCGAACTACTAATAGCAGTTAGAACTAGACTTCTACGAGTCAACGACTCATCTCTCTGTACGTCGGCCATTAAGCGCGCAGCCTCGCTAAGTTTCTTTTGCTTTTCTATAATGCGCTTATCACGCTTTAACGCCGCTTCATTTAAAGTGGCCTTAAGCTCTTCATTGAGCTTAGGAGGATCGATTAGAATGCAATTTCTTGGAGGTGCATAATCCTTAACGGCTTTTTCTCTTTCCTCCTTTGGCAGCCCTTTCTTTAAAATATCTTCCAAGCGGACCGCGACACTTCTTGGAATGGCTGGTGCCAGTACCCT
>NW_012026853.1:908288-929080 GCF_000956235.1 Wasmannia auropunctata
TATATATATATATGTACATGGATGTATTTCTATTATATATATTATTTCTATTTATATATATATATATATATATATATATATATAATAGAAATAATAGATTTTACAATTAAACGGCTTTTTACGATTTTTTATGATTAATCATTAATTAGAACATTGCATCCTGTTTCATCGATTTAAAATGTATTTTTATTTGTAAAAGTAATTATCAAAATATGTTAACATTAAAATTTATAACACATTACAAATATATTAAAAAATTAATAATATATTTAATATACAGTTAATATTAAAAAATTTATAATACATTTTCTTTTTTAAACAATAAATATTATTTGCCTTAATATATATTATAATAAACATAAAGTAACACTAAAATTGATCATTATATTAGCAAACAAAGATAATACAAGCAATATTTTTAGCTTGAAACTTATTCTAATTTTTTATAAGAATCAGAAAACATATTTATGTCGTAAAATTTATCAAACAATTTGTCTAATAAATTTTGCGTGACAAGATCTGTGCCGTGCGTGGAGAAATTTTTGACAACGTGATTACATAAAATGAGATGACACATGTCACCTCACATGTCAATAACGAGCAGTATCTTGCCAAGTATAATAACGTGCAAGTGACATGTACATTTCGTGCAGCGATCAATAGATTGACAGATATCGCGAGTTTGGCACGAAACCATTGAAGTCGGTCTGACATTTTACCCTTATGAAAGTTTAAATGGCAACAGCCAATATTGATCACGTTCCCGCAGGAATGATTGATCTGTACAGTTATTTGGGCTTAGCAAACCCACGGACTCAATACATTACATTTATGTACATATATATATATATATATATACATATATATATATATACATATATATATATATATTTTTTTTTTTTTTTTTATAAAGTGTAATAAATATTTTTAAAAAATGAGAAAGAAATATGCAATTTAATTTAAAATAATAAGTATTTATAATATAACATTAAAAATAATAAATATAGTTATATTTATACACGGAGAGAAATTTTTTTTAAATTTACTTTGAAAATCATGTTAATTGTGGGACAATATAGTATTTAGACAAATTTTATTGTGCACTACAATAAATTTTACTGTATTTTACTACTGTAAAATGTATTGTAGTGCACAGTAAAATTTGCCTAAATACTATATTGTCCCACAATTAACATGATTTTCAGGGTAAATTAAAAAAAAAATTCTCTCCGTATAATAATAAAACGTTTGATTTTATTATAAAAGTGATTACACGACGAAATTATTTCCCGTTTAAAGGAAGAGACTTTTCTCTATTTATAAAAACAATCTATAAAATTTGAACGTCTATCGCTAATGACTGTTATTAGAAAATATCAAAAAAGGTATATGATTCGAACTTTCGTGTACGACGCAAATAAATCTAAGTAATCTCACAAATTAATTATATTTAGCCTTGAAAAAGACTACTTGTCGAACGTCATTAATAACCAATGTGCACCTTGATGCGAATTTAGGTGGCCTAAAAAATTTTCATGTCGAATATCGCTGATAAATGGGACGCAACACGCGAGCGCAGATCACGACCTGATCAAATCGCGGACGATCTCGTAATCGCCTTAACTTCGATCCAACGTCAAGCGACGTGCATTGTCGGCAAGTTTAGATTTTTTGAGGTCACCGGAGAACGAGACACTAGCCTCTCTTTCTCTTTGAATATCACTTGCCGTCATTTCCTTGCGGCCGTTTCGCGAGAGAACGGCACGGACCTTCCGTCGTCATCTCGGGCAAGGATAAAAAAATCAAGGAGCGGCCGGTGGAGAGCAGACAGTCGCTGTGAGATTTCTTTACATTGAAACGTATTGAATCAACAGTACGTATGCGCGTCCCCCCTCCCCTCCTCTGTGATCTCGTTTCAACGCATTTCCGGTGGCCGCAACCGATATTTCGTGAACAAACTTTTTCTTGGTTTTTTGCACGTGGCTCCTCGCGTGAGCCACTTGTATTCTCTTCTTCTTATACTCGCTTCACTTGTATTCTCGCAAATTGGCGAGTTCTTCGACGTTACGCGGAATTCGATACCCGTTTCCCGGTCGGCACGAAAATTGGCAGCCCTGATATATTCCAATTATTTTTCATGTTCGATGTACATGAATTTACATATATGTATATATACATGTCATTGCCATTAAAGATATTCCATTATTCAGTATAGACTTTTTTTGCAATTCGCGATTTATCATTTTCTCTTTTATCACGAAAAAAAAACTTGTAACATAAAATATCTCGAAACTTCACTTCATTTAAGGTACTACATAATTTGTTTAACTGTCAAAATTATGATTAGGCGAAATTTAATTATTTCTTTGAATTAAAACAGATCTATACCTGAAATATTAAAGTTAGGAAAAAAGTAGAGCCTCTATTTCGATTAATACATAATTAGCGCAGATTGTAATCCAATTTGCCAATAACTCGCAAATCACTTTGAATGATATAGATTAATTCCAATTGATTAAATTCTGCCTGGTTTCGTTATCCGGATCCGGAAGAAAACAAAGGATTTCTAATGCAGAATTATTTGATTATAGGTGCAACCTAATCTCAATGTTACCGGATTGCTAATGAAGTTTCACTGCACACGGGACACTTTCGCGAAATCCCTCGTGAAGCCGAGTATCTATTTTTATTTTCGCGGTGCACAATGCATCCCAACGCGTACATTAATGTACGCACACTTCGAATTGTGACGATTCTTTTCCCTTTCGTTGTACTCTCCCTTTCTTTACGGTACTTCCGGTATATAGCTTCGGTTTCTGAAATAATAAACTGAACCCCCCCGATTTCTCGATCGACACGGAAACTTATTCTCAAGCCACTTTCTCTCTCTCACATCTTTCTTTCATTTGCCATTTTTTTTTCAGAAATTCAAATTGCTAGCTTATTAATCATAACATTGCTATAGCAAAGAATAATGCTTTTCGCTAAACTGATATTAAATTATTTTCAAATAGTTAGGGTAACTATAGTGATCTCTTGGTATTTTCTAAAATAAGTTTACGCCATGTTATTATCAAATTAACGATGTAAAGAGAATAGTGTAAATATTAATATAATATCTCAATTTTATCAATATATCTACATCTAATAATTAAGAAAAAGTTATAACAGTATTGACATTTGTATTTTCGATTTTACGATATAATTTGTGATATAATTTATCATAAATGTTAACCAGAGCGCGTGTACGAATTAACGATTTCAATCGAATTGAAATTATTCGAGCAAATCGGTTATGTATATATATTACGCAAGCACATCGTGCAGATAGAACAAGATACGCGTAGGCCGCGTATTTACACAGACCGATGTAATGCGAATACACGGAGCAGCCAAATGTGCACACGGATGTATTAGGCATATGGTATGAGAAAGCTTCTAGGAAAAAGATGCTTTGTCACCGGCAGGACTTGATATACAACACAACAAGGCATTGTTTTGCGATTCCGGCTTTCTATTATTCGCATCTACGTATTGTTCTTTATCCCGTTCATATCATCGGCTTTCCGCACATCATTGAGAGTAACAAGAATAATGAGATCTATACGCGAATATTTCCGCAACAAGAACCGTGTCGTTTGATTAACGACAACCGATTCCAATGCAAATTGTAATCGCTGAAAGTGTCAGTAATTACAATTTATCAGCGGTGCTCTTTTTTGCGAAAACTAGTCTGCCAGTAGCTAAATTTGCTAAATCAGAAGCTGAATTATGACTGCCTCATTTGTTTTCACTTTCATATCTTATTGTAGGTTTTTATTTAGTATATTAAAGGATAACGAGATTAATGAATTGACACTTTCTGCAACATTGAGCGCAGATTACGATTCAGCTGACCGAAACGTGTTTCTTACTTAAAAAAAAATTGATCTGACTTATACTTTTATCAAAATCACTCCTTGTAAGACAGATAGACAATAATTTTACGTTATTTTCTCTATTATTAAGAAAGTATCGAATGCGCGGTAGATAACTCATTTATCCCTCCCTTATCGTTTTCATCAAATTTTGATCATCTTCCTCCATTATACGAAATTTACTTCGCTCCTCCCTCTTTACGTTTCCTCCCTCGGGATTCGCGCGGTCTTTCGTAGCCTGGAGTCGTCGTCAATTAACCGTAGTCGATCGTTCTTGTCTCGCGAGGGAAAGTAACGGTCGCGAATTTCGAGGAACCGACCGACCGACCGAGAGGAAGGTGGGCTATAAAGCGAGTACCGTTTCCTACGGCCGGGCCGCTCGCCGCCGCTCGAGGGATTGCAGCTGAAAACGGTTTCTGTACGGTACGCCTTCGCGCGCTCTGCTCTAGAAAGGAAAGTAAACGCTCGGTCTCCACCTTCGCGCTCTTATTTATGAGAATCGATTCCGTTTGCTCGCGGGATTTGCTTATGTATAAATCTCACGCTTTCCGCGACGCGATCGATGCATCCATGCACTTTGGCGAAATCCCGAAGATAAAGTGGTTGCCCCTGAGAGATGCACAATCGTGTCGGATTATTTATAGCCAAATGCTCGCTACGACCACTGCTGTTTCGTACAAAGCTGTTATCTTTTCTCGCACAAAGAAAGCATTGTATTATCTTTCACGACCTGGATGAAAAGCAGAGTCGTGTAGAGAGAATAAAAACATACGAAGCAATTAACATCTTTCTTACGCCATATATTATAAGATATAATAACTTGGCGCATAATTAAAAACAAGTCACACTTTGTATTGATTTTCTAAAATATTTTCCGCGCAAAATTGTCATGGCCAATATTTGTTTTATGAGACACCTTGCTTTGAGTTACGCGGCTACATAGATACTCGTATATCTTTGAAGGGTTGATGCAATCTAGTGTGTTGCGTTTTCTGCAACCGCAACGGATGCCGATGTGACCACATGTGTTAGCGTGCACATTTCAACGTCAGATAAAATAAGTCAGATAATGTACGTGTAGATCACTCAATCTCCAGTTATACGTCCTAATTTGAACGGTGCACTTTTCTTTTTGTTTTGAATTAAAATCTGGGAGCGGCTTCCGGAATGCCAATCATAATCGGATACAAAATTCTTCCCGTCACATCAAGTTGCACGTGTCAAGTATACAACCTGATTCACCATACATCGCAGAACATCGTAATATGTTAATTGGATGCTATCGTATAGAAAATCAATTATTATGCTATGCGTGACTATTGTAGTGATATATTACGCTGTCAAATGTGATTGTGTCTTTTAGACGACCACAATATAAATTTCTGTGGGTTTCGCGTGGAGGCGTTTTAAGATTTTCATAGAGCAACTGTGGCAGTGCTTCTCATATTAAATGTCAAAATGTATATGTGCGCATTTTGAATGAATAAAAACCGTAAAAAGTTATTGCGAAAAATATTTATAATTTTTTTTTACAAAATTATTCCATAAATTTTTTCAAAGCTCTTTTGGTATTTATATTCAAACATTAAAAGATTCTTATAATTCTTAATTTTGATTTTAATTAGCGTAATGCCACATCTAAACATTTTTAATTAAACATTTTAAAATTTTACGTTGCAGTTATATCTCTTTTGAGATCAGTAAATTCTTTTTCTAAATATTACCTCAAAAATTTTGGTAAAGCATTGAAAAGTAGATTCTCTCTACACATACTACTCGTGTCTATAATGATTAATGAATGAAACGGCCTTGATCACGCCATTAACGGAACTCGAAATGATTTATTGCGAATCCGAGAACCTTGAAACGTAGTGGTACGAAGCACATGCTCATCCGGTCCTTAATTTCTCTTTTACGACTTTGTTCCACAATTACGAGGACCAGCGTGTTGATGGAAAATCGAATCGGCATCAAAGTGAGTATGCGTATACAGTTAAGTGGCTTTCTCGGTCGTAACGGATTGGCTGTAAGCTCGCAGAAATCGCGAGAACGCGCATTTTTGTGGGCCTTATCAATGAATGCTACTAGCATAAATTCACTGCACGAGCTAAATCTGAGAATGTTTAACACGCGAAAAACGAATTGTTCTGTGATTAGCACTAGAGAAACGAAGACTGACAGCTTTCAAAAATTGAGCAAAGTTAATTGTTCGTCTCGAAAGAAATTTAATTAGAAGTTTCTCGTGTCAGCCTTAATAGTTAATATTATAATAATTTTATTATCTTTTAAAAATATATAGATCCAGTTTTGTCTCTATCAATTCGTAAATTTGCAATTGGTAGCTAATATGTATAAGTTCATTGTGCGCAGAAAGCATGTGTTAATATTGCTATTGCTAAATTACATCATAGTCCCGATTATAGGTTATTACGATCGAATCTCCGGAGTCCGTCATAAATCAAGAATAATTGTACATTGATTTTGGATTAAACGTTTTCATTAGGCGTCACAATCAAACCTTCGCGGATTCAAAGCATAACAAACATGAATGTGCCAGGACGTGGAAGTAATTAATCGCGCGCATGATTAAGAATAATTGCGTGGCTCTCTTGATGAACTGATTTGCTTCGTCCACGCTCTTAACTCTTAATACAAATTCCAATATAAATACAGTTAGTACAGTCGGTACATTAGTTTATTTTTACATAGAATATATTTACGTTTCTACAATACATCTAGTTGAGCTCAGTCTTTTTGCCGTATACTTCATATTTCACGTCTTTAATTTTTAAGAATTACAAATCCGCATTATTTATAAAATTGTTTAATCATTGTTATTACTATTCAGCTCTGTCATTCAAAGCGTATCGCGAAATCGACGCATATGCGCGCGGCAATATAAAAAGAAAGCGGAATCGCTTTCGAACGGTATAGGAAAAGCGATTTAGTGCCGTGGACTCGCCATGGTCCCCGAGTAACGTGCTGTACGGTCTGGGAATGAATATCGGTGAAAGTCTCGTCGGATAGAATAAAAAGTGTACTGATCTATTTACATATCATTGATTCTAGCGCGCAACGAGATCGTATGCATTACGTAACGGATAAACAAGCTACGCTAATGCGATTATCCGCGAGGAATCTGAGAGGAAAAGGTATGGTAATGGCCGTGTTAGTTGCAACGAATGCAATCGATAAAGCTACATCGAGACGGATAATTTTATTCAGAAAGAAATCCTCAGCCTTTCGAAGGATTTTCCAGCTTTTATTCAGCACTCATCGTAAAGCGAGGAAAGAAAAAACGCATTCGTGTTTGAAAGAATAATTTAATGAATTGAGAAATTTAGGCACTTAGCAACTTCTTTTTCAGATACACTTTTTATGGCTCGCTGTTTATTGCACAAATGGCGAGTTTTAAAACCACGCCGACGATTAGATGTAAATCGTCGTTATAAATCGTTAGGTTGACTTGCGCGAGCGTGATACGTAAAAGCGTCTATTATGTGACTGAGGAAACGACTATTGCGGAATAAAACACATCCATTAAATATTTTGCCATATATTGGCGCTAACGAAAGTTTTACTTTTAATTTAAGGAGGGAAATTCTTCTATACCGCGCGCACGCGCGCAAAACGTTACATAAAGCGCGAGCATTGCAGGTGTAACGTGTCTCTTACACGATGAATTTAACGCGTAGTAACGTTTTATAAGAATTTCACTCTTGCGCAAAACTCACGAAATATATCGCGTGACACGCGCGAAATATATCGCGCGATACGCAAACTTACACTTAGAGTATTTTTCTCTCGTAACGACACGTAAAGTTAATAAGAAACAATGGCATTGGTGTCGCGATATGCCTTGAAACGACGATTCTCTCCGAAGCGTGAATATCGACGTTTGTCGACCCTTCTATTTATTTACAGATACACTGAGAAAAAAAGTTTGTTGAAAAACGCAAAATTTGTTTCATCTTACCAAAATATTTAGTCCGATCAACTAAACGTTATTACGATGACACAAAATAATTTGTTGCTATTATAAACAAAATACTATTTTTTGACTAAATTATTTTGTTTCAACAGAAATTTATCGTATTTAACTCAACCGTTCGATTATAAATACACACTATTTATTATCCCCATTAACATTCAGTCAGTTTGATACTTGGAATTTTAACAAATATATTACTTTGATAACTAAATAGCATGCAAACACAAATAAATACTAATATAATTAGTATTTTGAACAAAATAATTTAATTGAGTTGGTTTAGTTAATCCTTGATTTAAAAATTTTGATGGTCGACATGAATAGACTATATCTTTCTTTGTGCAACTAAAAAATTGTTGAATCAACTATTGGATCAAACAACTGTACAAATTTTGTTCGTATTAATTTTTTTCTCAGTGTACTCACGCCGACACAGGCTAAAGGCTCTTACAAAATTATTTGGCAAACTATATGCGTGGTTCAACCAGTTTCTAAATGTCACGATAATTTCCAGTCCGTGCGCTGCTGTACAGGATATGCCAACAGGAAAGTCAACTCTGTACACATCATTCTATGATTATAAATTACAGATATTACTCCAGCGATGAAACTGTCTTGTGACGAGGCTGAACCGACATATGTATACTCTGGTATATGTACATCTTTATCAATTAGTATAATGCACGGACTGGAATTTTTTTCGAAACTAAACAGCATTGCTTTACGAAATTAGATTCGCCGCGCTTTTACATTTCTCAACATTGAATTTACTCTAGATAATAATATATAGTAAAACTTTCCCCCTTTCCCTATTTTTTACTTATTATAAAAGCCAGGTCTGTCCAGTCCCGTACATAAATCCACGAATCCGCAGGTTGCATTAAGAGTGAATGTTGTTTTACTACGATGAAAGTAGAAAATCATACGGGCGCAAAGTTTGAAGGCTGTCGCGATCAAGTCTATAGATAATAAAGTATTAAGTATCTAGCCGAGTACTAGATTACCGATCACAGGTTAATAAACTCAATTATGAAGTTACGCCTTCCTAATTTTCTGCGTGAATTCAACGACCGCAAATAATTCTGCTTAAGCACGCAGCATCCCACGGACGCGCCACGCGAGACAATGCGCTTTTGCATTCGCTGGGAGTTACACTTAAGCGCGGGGAGCTCCGCTGTGCTTTTCGCTATACGTACGCTAGACCGCAAGCGACGCACATATATACCATGGTGGACGAGAGAAAGATTTCCCCTTGGAACATAAATCACCGACAGAATACTCCGTGCGCGATGCTTAGACCGCTCTATAGCGAGTACATAAACGTTCGACCGATATATATGACCACTAGAAGATTACCCGCTGCATTTAAGCACAGATTTATTATCTGGAACTTGCATAATAATCATTACCATGGCCAGTTTTCGCGATGCGAGCATACACACGTTATTAGAAAATCTATTAGTTCGTCCACGTTGTTTATTCGGAATGGCAAGTTAAATTTTGTAAATTAATTTTGTAATTAATTTACTGTTACGTGTGCTCGCCGTGATAAATATGAATCTTCACAGACTTGAATGCACACTTTACATAAAATTATGCGAATCTTGCTATAGACATTGCGCCATTTCTATTGAACTTTCAACTGAACTTCTACGTTGGGAATTTCATTGTGTAGTTTTAAATAGCACAAATTTATACTATAAAGAAAGAAAGCGAAATGCATTAACTGCATTATGTATAATATGATAAAATTATATGGCATAGAATGAGGTGTGATTTATTCTGACATACTATTGTTGCTCTCTTTTAATGATGAATGCAACATACCCTAATAATTATATCAAACACGTAACGCGCATTATATATAATCGTATCAATTCTGTGAAAATTATTGTCTGACTCAAAACGAGGTTTCTCTACTTATCGATTTTTAATAAAAAATCTACGATCTTTTTGTTTTGCAAGTGAATTTTTTTTATATCGCGATAGTTTCAGTACATAGATAATAAAGTCAGAGATAAGCACAAAGATAATAATAAAATTGAAATAATCAATGAAACGGAAGTAGATATATGTATATATACATATAATACATACTTTATCGTTAACAAAATTTTTATATTTACAGCTATATAGTATAATTATACACTGAATTACGCTTACAAATATAAGGATGTAATTTAATTATTTATATAATTATCATGTGTAACAAGTTATATCACGTGCACTTGCGAAGGTTAAATTGCAGTGCATGCCGAACCATTGAGACTCGTCTGTCCCGAATGCCTAAGCGTGTACATTTCTATTACAGCGTTCTATACCGGTGCATTGCTTTACTGCAATGTGCATGGAAATAGCTCGCTCGGTGTACTTGGCCGTTGACGGCACGAGACAGTAGCTTTCATATGGTAATATCGGTTAGATTTAACAATAGACTTCAGCTCACAACGTTGTCATACGTTTATCAACGCTCTCTCGTTAATACAAAAGCGACAATTTAAAAATTTGATATATAAAGAGATATGTGTCATGTGTCTTCGAAATACGATCACTTATTAAATATCTCAACATATCGAGGATATAAGTGGATATAAGCAATTAAATAACAATAAGTTAGACTTCGAATAGAATTTTATTTATAATTGTGTATATTGTTAGTGTATTTTGAAGCGTATATATTTTAATCTATATATTTGTATATTTCTGATTTTTGTTAAATATTTTCCATATTACCCAAAATTACGTAAAATAACAAACTAATTAAATTCTAACACGAATTATAAATCATTCAACGCAAGTTTCAAATTCGAAGTATGAATATGATGTATTGACATTTTATAGCTTTATAAACACCAGTTTAGTAAAATTCAATTTTAAAGTTATCAAATTATCTAATCTATTATTGCACAGTGAAATAGTATTTATTAATAATTAAATCTTTGTGAAAGAAAATCAATTTTGGCCAAGGAATTCAATCATAGTTAAAGAAATGATTCCTGAATATTTTAAGCACAGAGAAACGCAATGCGAATGTATATAATTATATATAATATTAAATGTATTATGTGCAAAAAGATCCGTCGCTCAACAAACAGGAAATTATATAAGAATAATAACTATATACGTTAGTTCCGCCTACGCACAGTGAAACATTTATGGAATGTTATTTGCGTCGCAAGATATTTAACGTGATGTTCTGCTTCACCCGCACATATTGAAAATCATATGGTGATCCGCAAAAAAAGAAGAAAAAAGGAAAACGAAAGTACACGATCAAAAGTTTTGAAATTACAGCGTTTCGTTGTATATCTCTGCAGTGGGAAAACACTTTCACGTGATTACACGTTGCTGAGAAACGCATTTTCACGTTTGATGCAAAAATTATCGTACTTTTGTATTCAATTTGCGAGGCCTAATGTCACTATAATTCCACTAGTTGCGTATCTTAGAAAAAGCGCAAGTTAATTATGGTAAATTAGTAAATCAGACCGTATTTTCTCCTCTTAATAAAACTCTTCTTGCAATTGCGTTTGACGTAATACTACTTTTTCCATAATTCTCTATGTAACTTGAAATGTGCCTCATTACTTAAAATTACATTAAAAAATACGTTTTAGATAGAAATCTACATAAAACGTTTCATCAATATTTAGGGTACTGTGACTTCGTAAAACAATAATTTTTCAAAAATACGCGAACAATTATTAACTACAGACTACAAGAAGTATTCCTTTAGATTTAATATATTAAACTGTTGCTCAATCAGCTGTTAAAACACAACGTACACACACGAACAGATTTCTATGCGCTGGTAAATGAGCCGTCAGTAATATTTTCTTTTACCTCATCATCGTGTTGCCGATGATTTGAATTTAATTACTTGAAAAGATACTCAAGTAAAAAGCATGAAAATAAATTACGACATCTAATGTGTATTTAATATGCACGATTAATGTCGGCGAAATTATTTGCTCCGTGTAGATTCCTCCTCGTTAACAGAGAAAAGAGCGATTATGTACTTATTCTTTTTATTATGTACATTATACTGTCTATATTGAAACTCGTACAGTTGTATTCGTACAGTTATAAATTCTTTTACACATTTAATGTTGACATTCTTATTCCAATACAATTTAGAATATTCCATAAAGTATATATTAAATATACGCAAGTTTAGATTAACTGTATTTTTTTTTGATAAAATTATAAAATAATAAAATGTGGTAATAGAATTTGCTTTAAATAAAAGGAATTGCAAAAACGTTGTAAGCAAGGAAGTAGTAAATAATTTCAAGTCGAATAAAAGGATATCTGAATTTTTTTATACTACGTATATTGCTTAATTTAAATGTCCGTTTACGTCAATAACGACTTCCTAAGCGAGTATGGAAGTATAAATAATGCTCGCTTTTCGATAAAAAGTGAATTTCTTGTCGACAAATCGAGTGTGAAAATGCATGTCGAAACTGTCGGCACGGCTGCGATAAATAAACATGAATCGTTTATACAGCCTCTTGCTTTACGAAACTACGATATATATGATTCGATTTTCTAATCGTTATTTAAACATTTAATGGATAACGGAAGATTTATGGAAAACTACGCCCATTGCGTTTTTTTATCTCTCGTTAAAACGGCTCGAAGGGGCCGTTAAAGCTTAATAAAGGTCTCATGTTTAACAAACTTCAACATTAAAGCAGCTTTATACGAAGGAGGAATCTTGTGATTTGCGAAACTTCATGATTTCAATTTCCATTGTTATAAAATGACGTGCAGTTTGCTTTCACGCTTACAATCGCTTTGCATTCCTCCATTGCATTAACATCGATTTCTTTTAATTGAACAATTCTTCATTATTCATAACAATTTTCAATGCATTCTATGCCTTGTATTTTACAAGAAAACTGTTGTTGATAATAACAAATAAAATATGATAATGTAATAAATAGTTATAACAGTTCTACATTTAAATAAAAAATAAAAAGAAAAAATATATAAAGTTATTTCATACTATATATTATACATTATATTACTGTTTACGTAATTGACATATGTGAAAATAAAATTAAATAATGTAATGTAGTTACAATTCACTAATGTAATTACGCAATTTCTAGTCAAGCGTAAATTAAATCAATCGCATATTACACTTCTGTGTCTTTGATAAAAGGATTTGATAAAGCAGATATTGCCGACTAGAAATACAAGTCATTTGCATCACACGAAATCAGATCATTTCACGTGTAACAATGTTACAGCATGTTTTTGAGAAAGAAATTATTATACTCGACCAACTTGTAATGAAACGTGTTTTCTCATAACGTGCATGCTTTGATATTTCGATTACTCAATAAACGCGGTAAAGTATTATACAATTGTGCTTTATATATTAATGCATTATATTCTGCAAAATATCGATTTATTATTCTAGAGAAGTTACTTAATTTTAATTTTAATATATCCTCTGTGACAGGAATCGCATTTTTTATTTCGTTCGACAATGCGCAATAGCAATTAGTTGTGGTTAATTCTAGAATACAATTTTATTTATAAAAAGAAAATGGCGCGCAATTATATCGTTCCGGAGTATAAACGGATCACACTTACAATCTCTGAATCGAATAATGTCAAGTATGTCAAGTCTGTATGAAGTAATGCATAAATTAAATTTAACTGTATTATAATGTTTGTTTCTCAAATAACAGTATTGCCATATTACTTGGTTAGTTTAAAGTGTAATAATAACTATATTACTATTATATTTTTATCCGAAGAAAGAGACCGTGTGAACCGCCAGTAATTTTCACCGAGAAATTTGAGGGTAATAATATCAAAGAAATTACACATTTTCTTCAGGCGTTCGCAGATCACATAACTCCGGTACTCGCTCTTGCGCAAGAATCACAATGCGAGAGTCTAAAACGCGAAATAGTCGAAAAAAAAAGAGAGTTCTTACGTCAGAGCTTGTAACGGTGCGTTATTCGTCGTAAGATCCCGTGAACGAGGCATACTAATTACGTGCTAAAATTTCGATAATAGTTATGCGATATGCATTCCGCGTGTCGAATCGTAATACACATCGCGTGCTGATGGACCATGCCATTACTGAATGATTCTCGGGCATAATTCGCGCGTTCCGGCGTTAACGCGGTTGCAAGGCCGACCTTCCTGGATCATTACTTGAACCTGTTTCGCCTCGCCCTCGCCTCTGTGTGTATTCCATTCTTCCCTCTCGTCGGGAAACTAAAACTGAACCTGGCGACCGAGAGCGAAACTGTACCTCCCCCCTCCCTGTAAACGCAGCACTTAACTCTAATAACTTTAAACGCGTCACAACGGCAATCGGTCGGCATCGGTGGATGGAAACCGAATGTCTAATATGGAATTGCGAAAATTGGGCGTCTCTGTAAAATCTAATAAGCTGTCGATAATTGCGTTTGAATGGTATTACACAATTGCGACACTACAAGTAAAAACAGCAATCTTTTTTTCTGTTCAGAGAATTAATTCACTTTATTGACGTGATGGATTGAGCAAGCTACAATCGCGACATGAAATTATCCGATACTTTATCGGTATAAAATGTATAGAAAAAAAGCGAAGGTATTTAAATCAAAGGTATTTAATCTTGTATCTTAGAAGTGCAGTCATTCGAGCAAATACTCAATATATTTCGTTTTCTTCAATAAAGTCGCGATAAATGTAGCAACTTCTTGTATTTTTTGAATCGACTGAATAATTTGAAATAATCATAATACATCGAGAATATATATTTTAGGAGATCATAGAGTTGTTCTTAGGTTTAGAAAGGGGAACAAACATAATCAGATTATATGATTTATTATACCGCCATGCGACTTATTTGCCTGAGATGTTTGACTATTTTCTCTTTTTATGAAAAAAAAAATACCATTGACATCACTACAATGTTTAACAAGCATTGTATACCGACACAACATTTCTCCTAACGGATTACCGGCACTACGAATTGACAGGCGTGCACTCGTTACGGTTCGCGATTACCGTTATTGTTGTTGCAAGATTAAAATGATTCGCGGGGAAGGAAATTGCCTCTTCGTGCAGAAAAGCGGACGCACGCGAAGGGTATCGGAATTTTGCATACGTTGTTTTGTGCGCTGCATAAACTTCGTTCGCCCCGCACGTTCTATTTTCGACATCACGTAATAACAACTTTCTTGTACTTGCGACCATGTAGGGAAATGAAAAAGAGAGGAAAACGATATGGATTTTTAATACAAGTTCTTCTTTCGCGAAGTGTCGTAACGTATTAAAAGAAAACTCACCGCAGTCACAATTGGTACTTCGAATCGAGTCAGAAAAATTCAACATGAGTGTACATGAAAAATTTCGAGGTAACGCTTTTTTTTTACAAATAACAAGGAATATACGTGTCCTTCTACGTTACAGAACTTTTACAAATCTCAAGTCGTATCTTATTCTTTATCCTTCCAAGCTGCGACATTCATTAAGCCGGGCTTTCTTTTCGACGTATATCTGCAGACTCGGCACCTCCAGCACGGTCATTCCGTAATTTCGTGGTTGAACCATCCCTTTCCTTTCGCACATTTTCCAGGGGGGAAGCGCCTTTCACCGACAGTCTTCTTGTTACGATACGCTGGGGATTGAGAGAATGTTTCGACCTTATTGTGGCCGAGGGTACGGACGGTAAAAAGCACGGAGAAAAACTATTCGTACGTATCCGAAGAGAATCTCGTCTGAGACGAATGCGTATATTTTCACTGTGATATGATTAACTCGTGTATCAAACTCTATGAAAATTATAATTACGTCCGTTTCCCCCGATTTCACTATGTAACGTCTGTGTACTTTACTATAAAAATATCTTCGTAAACGGATCAGTTTCTCTATTCGGATATTGCCTTTTTCACTGCTTCGTATAAGCACAGTATATTTTTTGCAAAGAAAAAATATACCAGGAAAAAGATAAAACGGGAGAAGAACGACAAGCGGAAGTCGTTCTCCGAGATTGCAAATGGGAATGGGGATCTATCAATCCGAATTTACACACACACATACACAAGCACATACTTAATCGGTAATCTGATCGTCTTGATTACGTTTTTTTTTTTACCAAATGCCGTACGTAGAAAGAAAACTTAACATTGTACGTGTCACGGGCGGTTTACGTATAAGCAGTGTAATTGTTGCCAATTACGCACGAGAGCACTTAAGCATGCTGAAGGTACGAGAAGAAACTTGTTCGATCGACGAACTTACACCGTATACGGTTCGACCGGCATGATCTGGATCATTAATCTATCCTTAATTCGTAGTGGTGCATCTGATGTAATTCGAATCGTATGTATTGATTTACGCCGAGTAATCTGTCTCAATCGAAACGCGTAAAACTCGCCTCAGAATTGACGCAGTGGCAAATGATACAGCAGCGTTTTTACGCGAGATAATTAATGTTATTAATTGCAATGGCATATGAAAGTCTTTCTTTCTTCGACGTTAAACTCTCTACTTTTTTTGTATTAAATAAAAATAATTTAAAAAATATGATTCGAAATGATAAAACCGTAAAAAAAAAAAACGTGACACTCGTTCTATTATTATTATTTAAAATTTTAGAATATCAAGTATTGAAATCTGAAAGCAACACGCAAGAGGTCTTAAAACAACCCTTATATTCTTAAATGAAAGTGATGTATCCTTAATGTACCCTTCATAAAATCTTTATGAAATGTCCTTAAGCAAAAATGATGAAGCCACTAAATTATGAAATATACGGTCGTTTTTAAAACGACACTTTACTGTGGCGAAAAAATCGGTGTCAGGACAATGAGAGTGAGATTTTTCGGTGAAAGTTATGCGAAATGAAATATCGCGGTCTACTTCGCTAGATCGCCGGACAGGATGTACGGTGACATTCCGCGTTTGCCTTTCGTTTTTTCAAATTATGCAGTCGCAATGGACAATATTCGCTGCTGAGTAGATACCGGAAAGATCGGAGAACGGACTTGTACGGACTTTCTTTTATTTACACATCGCATTGTGAATTAAAATTTAATAATCTAGATTCCTGATTCTTTTCGATGATTCTTTCTCTTTATGGGTATGCATTTTAGGGAGTTAATTAATAGAAAAAATATAATTAAACTTATTATATAAATATAATTAACTTATTACTATAATTTATATATAAATTCCGATATTATCGTATTTAAATTTTTGTATAATAATTTTTAAATTGTTATTTAGGATATTTGATGTTATAATTGTTAGATATTTGTGTGGAAAATATGACGCTTTTTGCTATCGTAAAGTTGTTATAGGCACGTCACAATTTAATAATAATTGCGCGTAGCCAAGTGTGTCTCACGCACATGACATTTAGCGGCGTGCACGCGAGAATGGATTTAAGATTATGCACAAAGTACATAAGCGTAGTATTCTCGAGGCACTACACCTTGGATTCGGACTACACCTGTTCCGGATCTGCCACTTTCCGTTTGCGCTTTCATGAGAAACGTACGTTCTTCGTTATCTTATTATCTCAGACATATATCTCACGATGTGCACACTTGTGTGTGTGTGTGTGTGTGTGTGTGTGTATTTGAATGCATTCGTATAATCATAAAATCTTGTTCTCTTGCGGCGTAAACGTACCGTTTAACAACGCGCGCGTGCTATAAAATGCGTTAAATTTAACTTGTGAAAGCTGATAACGTCAATCGATTATGTGCTTCTAATTAAAACTATAAATTTAATGTGATTATTCAATCAAGGCGTAATGAAGTAATTTGATTTTTTTTACATCGAGAATATAAAAGCTATAAACATTATTGCAACGTTTTTTGTAGCAAATATTTGCATATGGCAATCAAATATTTTTCCCTTTATAAAAAAATATGCAATATATTTCTATCACATGCAATATAATATTATATATTTCTTGTATTTATGAGTTTTATGAAATTCGACATAAAGTATTTTTTTCCTAAACATTTTTTTTTCTAGTATTTGTCCAAAAGCCAAGTTTATGGTAATTCATCGAAGTTCTATTTTTATGTTGTTTTTTTTTGCAAAATTGTAAGAGGTATCATTAGTTCGTATCCACCTTCGTGGATTTCTAAGAAGAATTCCTGACGTAACACGATTAAAAAAATCCTTCGAAAGCAGCCGGGGTATAAGCATAACATGGTACAAGTGAGCTGACTGCATAATCATATAGGATATCGATTTAATAGAAAACGACAGCGTGTCGGGACGCTTAGAAGTTCATATATGAGCCTCGCACGCACGTACGCGTCGAGTAAGGGCGCACTCACGCAAACTGACCGGGTAGCATTTCGTCACAGTGTGCAAGGTGTGCAATAAATCGTTTCCTTCGCGACAAGGACATGCTGCATAGCGATTATTACGAGAGCGCCGCGGGAGATAAATTAAAGATCGGGACACAAAGGGGGACGAGCGCGTGGGCTGCTTCACTGTGGAAGGGTTAAGGTGAATTTACACGGTTCGCTTTTTTTATCGTTCACGCGAATGAAAGAGAATGTATCTTGTGAATAACTGTTTCAAAAAGTTTCCGTGTTGTGACATGATAAAGGAAGCATCACTTTTTTAACTAAATAAGCAATATACATATTCTCTAAATTTTCTGAAGTGAATCTCACTTTAGAAGATTGAGAATACTGCCACTCGACCACTTGAATGGCAGAATTTTCACTCTTTTGGAGTGAGATTCACTCCAAAAGAGTGAAAAGTCACTGCAGAAAATTTAAAGAGTACCTAGGGTAACTGTCCCTATTAGTGTGTCCTGAACCTATTAGTGTGCTTTTATATTTAAATAAGTCATAAAAATAAACTGGTACAAATAAATAGACAAAGTATTTTTTTTCTATAAAGTTAATACTTTAACTTAATAAAAAAAAATACTTTGTCTATATATTTGTACCAGTTTATTTTTACTTTTTATATTTTAGTTTATATTTACACTAATAGGGACAGTTCCTATATATTAATAGATGAATTAATTCTTGATATCAATTTTTTAATCCTCGGATCTATTTTTTGATCAACATTTATGACGTTACATGTAAGTGGAAGCTTGCAAGAAATGCTCGGTCTGAACGTTTAAATATGAATTAGATTTTTTGCGAGTACAAAGTTATGCTTGTACACTTTGTACAGCATATATGATCGAGCAGTTTTTGCTAATATTGAGGTAAAATTTGCTTGAGGTAATTCACGACCATGCTCGCCGAGAGTGTAACTGCGTAAGTTCGCCTTTACGATCGAGAGAGGTGAACATCCTACCACCGAGCGCGCCTACCGGATCGATCCCGCGGTACATACGTGCGTCGTATTCCGCGGTGAGCCTCCTTAATTATTGTCCCGGCGTTACACGCGCATTAAATCGGCCGGAGAGAGAAAAAGGGAGAGAAAGAATCCGCGCATTGTTCTCGCTGGGACTTTCTCCCGGCGGATCTCACGAATCATGCGCACGTACCGAATCGCCGAAGGAAGTGCGGCCGAAAATTACCGCGACCGAACCGTTAACAATTGCAATTGTGATAATTGCGCGTTGGCGGCGACGGAAAACGAAGATTTCGCAATATCAATCGGATATTAATTCCCTCCCCGAAGGTGTATCGAGGCCAACACCTCGGACTCAATGAGAAAAACGATCCCGCCAGACGATCGGAATCGCGAGCTGCACGAGGAACGAAAGTTTCATTTCCGGCTTTTTGAGAGAGCTCGTTAATCAAGGGGGGATATAAGGGTTAACAGTCGCATTCGTTAAAGGCGCGTAACGCCTGTCAAAATTGCACGCGTCAACGAGGCTTAACGCGTCGACCGTTTAAATCTACTTTTACATCTTGCGTGCAGTGACAACCGCTCACGATTTACACGTATGGAGCGGTCTGTCCGATCTATACGCGCTTGCGGATTGCAAACGGCGGATTGCAAAGCGTGTCGTATACGGTGGGTGAAAGCGATCGCGACCTAAGAGACATTATTTAATATCCTAAGTCGTGCGTACGTTGCCGCGGAAAAAAGGGACTTGTCTGGACTAGGCGCACAACTTGAAAGATTCGAGAATCGCGCGCGGCCGCTCGTGCGAGACGAATTGCAACTCTCGACCGTTTCGGAGAACGTAGCCAGTTATACCGATCCGTACGAATATATGTACGAAAAAGACAGCGTAAGCCACGCTTATCATATCGAGCCTCTCGATTTGGCAAAACTGCCCCGGTTCGATATACACATACGTATACATATGTACGTATGCAATATATATGTATATGTCACAACAGATTATACGGTTTTGCCATATTGCACCTTTCAATTACAAATTTTTTTAGTGAAATTCGCACAGATCTTTCGCAAATAAAAATTTAATAGGAAACCATTCTATTCATTTTCTCGTTATTTACGTGCCTGAATAACTAGACTTTATTGTAAGTAGGAACCGTCGCAAATTATTATTTATTGGGAGTAGCGATGATGGAATATCCTGCGTATATAAGCTCGTATCGCCATTACTTATCGCATGGTTTCTCACAGTCTCGACCGATTACGTATGAAATAGAAACCGATTTAATAAGTTAGAATATTACATTTTCGCACGATATGTTAAACTTATTAGCTTTATATCGCATCGATGTTTCACGTATTTAGGGCAATTATATTACGCGATAATTAATATGGGAATCGTATTCTGTTTCGCGTGATAAGGTATCTGAGCCGAAAGAAACGCCGAAACGAACGAATTGTGTTTGGTTTGGTCCCGACCCTTTTCTCGCGGATCGGCGAGTCACGATGGAAATGCACTTACGTAAATGCAATCGTGCGCGATTTTTCATTGCGTATACATATATATATATATATATATA
>NW_012026853.1:929100-943928 GCF_000956235.1 Wasmannia auropunctata
ATTAATAAATTATTTCTATATGCTATTTCCTTAATCGTAACGCCAAGTGGCTTGCATGATTATTCAAGAATGTTCATTAAAGATTTTTTTTTACTTCCTGCCGATTTCTTCACAGTAAAATTATTACAAACAAAACTTTTTTTTAAAGAAATTAAAAACGAAAGTCTTTCCGCAAATTAAATTTTAGAAACGTAAATTAATATGGCATGATTTTATTTTGCATTCAATTTTAAATAATTAATTTAATTACAACTTTATAATCACATGAATGTTTGACGTGGAAAATTATTAATGTGTTACTCAAAGAATTTATAGTTGAAGAAAGAATTTATAGTTGCATAGAGAAAGTATTATAATTTCAAAACGCCCGTTGCGTAAAGATGCATAAAATGTATGTACTTAGATGTTGGGTTTTGTGAAAAGAAAAACAATTGCATTTCGTTATCTTCATGTTTGGTGGACACTAGAAATGCGGGACACTTCCTGTAAATGTAACAACCTCGCAGATGGTTTTACGATTTCCGCGATAATTCGCAATTACTCATGAATGCGTAAATGCGTGATGTACTTACCAATTGGTCTAGCTTGACATAAAATGGGCTGCGTGCCAAGCAGATACCTTTCCGGTTTTTTTTTACACAGCATTCTTTTTAGTATTCAGCGTTGCAGTCTCAAAGAAACGGCAGATCAAAGATAGAAAGTCATGATTAAATGATTAAAAGACGTTCATTTTAATATTAAAATTTAATATTAAAATCAAGAGACAAGACATCAGCAATCTTGCTACTATATCTAACCATAATAAAAAAATATAAATGAACTAATAGTAAAACAAAATGTATAAATATAATAAAGTAAAGAAAACATAAATTTATGGAGATCAGTAAACTATGAGAAATGAAATACTAAATGGAGTGACAGGTGAAATTAGAAAAACGATAAGAAGGATCTAATATTCGGAGCAATGAGTTAAAATATTTTATCGTTGAGAAAACAATGACTCATTGTCTGAATTTTATGGATTGATGATGTAATGGATAAAACAGTATCCATCTTGATAACAAATAAATGATATTGAAATAAAGTTTAAAGTTTGCGTGCGCCACTTGCGTATTGAACTTCACGATGATAAAATTATGATTTTTCAAAAACTCTAATGTATACGTAAAACCATATAGTTTGAACCACTTTGCCAACTTTTTTTCTAAGATTCGAATTAATATCGGCTAATTGTAGCATTGAAAAGCAATGCCTGAGCTGCAGCCGTCTTGATTGCCGCTGGCGGGAATTTTCGACGGGTTTTCGTTAAAACCTGCGAAGCAGGTGTTAAGATTGCAGTTATAACGTAGAAACTAAACGTACGAATTAAAATGTCAACCGAACCAACGCGAATGAGATATATGCGAAATTTTTTTTCTCTACCGAGTAATGGCACTCGTCTGTGTAAAGCGGGTTTGTATAGCTGACGAAATTCAAAAATTGTGAAATGTGCCGCATTGCATAATGAATGGCAAATACCGCGTCCGTCGCAAATGTCGCGGAATAAAAACCATAATTCCGCTGGCAAAAACGCACCGTGTGCGCCAGCGATCCGATTATATAATCGGAGCGTGTATGCAAAAATTTCACGCGTAGTGTAGACGAGAGCTAGTGAAAAATTGTTTTCGCCGGAAGTAAACGCGATCTGATCGGAGCGAATCGCACGCCACGGCATGCAACTGCAAAACTTGGCAGCCTGATCCATATTCAAATGTACGGTATATGAGAGCGTGTAGAAGGAAGCCATAAATGTTTTTTTATGGCGCCGTCTGTATCTGTTTCCCAGGTATACTCGCGGATATATTCGCGCGGAGGAATGCGCCGTTGCGCACGCAATCGCCTTAAAGTACGTGCCTATGAAAAGTTGCATTTATTTATAAACGAATTAATAACGCTCGACCGCAAACGCGAATGCAGCGCTCGCGCGAATCGAAACAACAATGTTTCCTATATCCGCATAATTAGAATGATCCGCGCAGATGCGGGAGGGGCAACCCGTTGCGATCCCGACGATTTCAGGCGCTGAAGAAGTCATTAAACCGAGCGATATCTTCATCGCTTTTGAACAGCTCCGTATTCACTTTCTCGTGACTATAGAGTTTTAGAGGTGCTTGAAGTAGTAATAAACGCGATGTCCATGTAATTGTTGTGTGTCTGCTAATTATACTTTTACGGGTAAAATACGTACTAAACATACATTCCGCCTTCCTATACCGTGCTATTATTCATGCTGTTGCATTATACACTTGGGCATCTGCTTCCTGAAGAAGAATCTTGCAACATATTTTTTTCCATTACTAAAGAAATCTCCGAAGGAAGCTTAAGTCTATCAAAACGTGATGTGCTTTAATTGAAAACACGCGTAAAATATAATAAACGCAATTAACGTGACGTAAAATTTCTATATAATTGATAAAAGAAATAATTTAAACTACGGTGTGTTACCTAATATTTTAAGAATATATTACACATAAGAATATATTACACGGCTTTATTGCCTCTTTAATTTCAAACCGATCGGACACCCAAGGCTTGAATGAAGCTATACATCTTTCTTCTCGCATTTTACAACCTCGTTGCCAGTGGCATTTGCATTCGCAAACTCGCAAACCATTTGTTCTTCCTTTTCTCTCGTTTTCTTTTTGTGCGACTAAGGACTCGTCGCGGGGTGGAGGGAAATGGTTTCGAATCACGGCGGCACTTCGTTACCGCCGGTCTCTACCATCGCGGAATGCACGCTGCCTTGTAAGGACTTGCGTGTTACGCGTAGAGGGATTGCCGCGTGTACGTGCTTACATCACGGTGGCGGGCAGGCGGAGAAAACGAAGAGATGCTGCGCTTATCCGCAATATATATGCAGGGCGTTCGTGTCTGCTCTGCGAGCACGTGCTGTCCCGCTGCATGTGTCCCCGCTTGCTGCAAGCTTATCTTCGCCTGACCAAGCGGTACGACGTTTTGCTTGTGGAAGACGCAACTTTGCGTTAAATGCAATAAAAAAAATGCAATAAATAGACAACCTAAATAAATGATATCCATTTGTAATTTTAAGAGCAAATATATCTCAGCTAATAAAGATTTAATTATAAAAAAAGGAAATTTAACGCATACGTTAACTTTTTTAGAAAGTTAATTGACTAATTTTGACATTAATATTAATTAAATTTAATATATGGAAAAGAGAAAGAAAAAGAAAGAAAAGTAATTTGAATGAAGCAATAAATTCGATAAATTTTCATATAAATTACTGATAGATATACAAAGAGAAGCTATCAAAATGCAATTGTTCAAAAAATGAATATTAAATTATCTGTCGTTCTTTTCTAATCCATTTTTATCTATTTATATTATTAAATATTATTTTACATTTATATTATATTATATTATAATTAGATATAATTATATTAGATATTATAATTTTTTAATTTTTTTATAAGAATACATAATAATTTGGAATAAGAATATTTCTTATAAATATTAATTTACCATTTAAAGCAATAATGAGCGTGTTACACGACTTCTATAGGAAGTCAAAGTACTATACAACTTCCTAATTTTGCGGTTTGATAACGTTATTCATACTCTTTCCGATTTTGCCTGTATTATTTTCTTCGCTAGGTAATTTCGCGTTATTGCATCTACATGTTTGAATTCCACGTGGAAAGCAGCATGACCTTCCCACGATAACGCCAAGCGGGAGAGCACAAGACCGGCGAATGTGCGCGCCGGCTGTATAATGCGGGTGACGCGACTTTCGCGGTGCGTTACGCCTTGTGGAATGCAACGGCGGGCGACGGGGACGACGAGGACGACGACATGAGTCGCGTTCCCGATGGCGATCCCCTTATGCACGTGTACGAGATTTTATCTCGCGTTTCATACGTCTCCGTCCGGGAGTCCGATATTGTGTCGCTCGCGCACACCGTAAAGATCCGAGAGCCAATTATGCGCTGATCGGCGGCGTTTGCATATCGGCGCGAATGCAATGTCTACGTCTCCTCGGAGATTTCGCGGCGACCGAAATACATGCTCGTTTCAAGACCACCGTCGAGTCATGCCTTTCAAAGATACAACAAACCATCAATCATAGTATTAAAATGGACAAGCTTTAGAAACGTTTAGAAACTATTTTTAAACGTTTATATTCATGCACTGTTAGATAAAACAGTGCAACTTAATAAAAAATTAGAAATATAATAACCCACAATTATTATTGCAATATATTATTTGTTAGATCAATTATTTTTCAGTAAAATTGATATTCATATGTGCATTGATTGTTTTTTTATTTTAATATTTTTTTACTGTTACTGATTTAAGTTGGTTAAAATTTATTTGTTTTTTTTTTTTATTTTAATATTTTTTTACTGTTACTGATTTTAGTTGGTTAAAATTTATTTGGTAGTGAAAAATGTATTGATACCCGAAACTACGTATAGGATAATGTTATATGTTTCATGTACCTATGAATCGGGCCGTTGAAAATCTCATTACTCCAGATACTGTATCTATGTTACTTAACGAATGAAACGGTGGTAAATGCATCGCCAAAACGCACCGACGAAATGAACTGCGCGCGAAGCACTGCTGAGCGACCGCGACGTTCGAGGCTGACGCTACGCACGGGCGCCCCGAGTGAAAATCGCAATTAATCACTCTCGAACACGTGTGGGAGCGCGAACAATCGCTGATTGACGGTTCTCTGCGCCGGGCAATCACTTAATCGCCCCTTTGGAAATCTCTCCGCGCGCACCTACTTCACGGTGATCCCCCTGTGATTTCTGCATGCCGCAAGTTGGCCCAATGAGTACGACAATACCGTCCATTATGCGACATGGTCGATCAATCATATTCGCATTAACGGAAACTGTGCGAGACCAATTTCAAAGGAACGCGATAGCCATCTCGCTTTCCGGCGATGCCAATTGATTATCACGCGATTCCGTCAATTCGAAACAATGATAAGTGTTTACAGCATAACTTTTAAAGGTTTGTCCTTTTTCTTTGTTAAAGTTATAATAGCAAACAAAATTATAAAGGAAAATTTAAATAAATATTAAAAATATTTCATAATACTTTATAAAAATATCAATTATTAAAAATATTTCAAATATTAAATATTAAGATAATAATATATCAAATATTAAAAATATTTCATAATACTAATATATAATACTTCATATCTAAAGTCATAATATATGTGACTTTATTTAAATTATTTATTACAAATTGTATTTTATTTGTTGTACTGAATTAAACTCTTTGAATTTTGAATAAGTTCTTCTTTTATTAATTCTATTTGAATATTAAAAGAAGGCTTAACAACCTTCTTTATACGATTATGGCCCATTTCTACCACTGTAGATTAACTTTAATGTCAGTTTAATTTATTCTATCTTTTTCACACTCTTAAAACTAGAAGAGGATGAAAACTAAGTTAAACCGAGATTAAAATTAATTTACATTGGTAGAAATAAACATGTATACCTATATTCATGCCGTACGAAATGATGATATTCCAAAGAGAAGACGAATGTCAGACGCAGACATCAAAGTAATCAATATCCATTTATTTCCGAATCGCGTTCGTCGATTTAATTTGCCGAAAGCAAGCATCGGGTCACGCCCTCGATGAGTCGCGATTCTTATCGCAAAAAAGGCGGGACGCAATCCGCTCGTTAAATTCATCAAGGAGCCGCGTGTAACTCTGTCCTTTCCTCTTTCGTACTCGAAATACACGGGTAAGAGATATGAGAAATACTAATATCTCTGTGTCCGCCAACATTTACGTAATATCGCATACATGTGTGTACGCGTCTAGACGTTTTACAAATAAATCGAGTGTTTATCTAACTTCTCATTCTTTTCGCGCAACGCAACTCGTAATGGGATCCCAATTTATTGGATGAATGTTAACCGCTAAAAAAATAATGCTATTAATTAATTTATCGTCTGTATATTGTATAACTACATACGTAATATTCATAATATTCTATATAGTGTAAACGCCGCGAAACCAGTTAATCTAAATAGTGTTGCTCGATAATAAGGATATAAAAGTTGAGAAATTGCGCAAAATTGATACGATACCGAACATAAGTAAAAGAAAAAGTTAATGCTCGAAAATTAAATCATTTCGTAACTATTTATTTCTACTTAATTAAAACGCAATTAATTTACTTCTTTTTTCCAATATACAATTGTTAAAAATTACGAGTTTTAAGTGCGATTTCTAAAAAAAAATATGTAAGGAACATTTCACGTGGCTAGTAGAAAAAGATCGTAAGATTAGACGCAGATTAAAGAACACTTATCTTATTTTGCAATTGTACTCTTTTTTCCAAGTATCAAAGAATATTTGCTTGAAAAGATTTATTAGCTTAATATTGACTTTTACTAGTATTCTTCATATGTGTTATCTTTAAAAGTCGTTCCACGCTTTCAATCTAATTACGAAATGTACCGTGAAATGCCGCCTGGCCAGCGGCAGCACCTCTTATATCACGATCAACTAGAACGCGAAGGCATTTTGAGACCCTGTTCATGCAACGGCGGTGTATCCGCGTGAAACGTGCATTTATTCGTTAAACCAGTTTCATTAGTATCAAATTAAACGCACAGGTATTTGATGCAATGACTCATTAGACACACGGCTCGTGTACGTCTCTCCCTCCCAGTGTGCACTTTACATAATTCCCCGTGGTATCTAATTATCAAATTCGCGGCATCCTTAAACCCGTGACTATTTCCAAGCGCAACGCCCAGATCAAAAGTTTTCTCGTTACGCGGTGAAATATTTTACGAAGTATAAATAGCTTTGTCAGCCTGTACGTGAAGTTCATCAATCTTTCTCTCCGAAAATGCGGATAACTCTCGTAAATCTCGTCCATTTTGGAATCGAGTTTGTCAAATATGATCGCCGGTCCTTTTAATTTCCCACGAGAATTCCATTTGTCAAGAAAGAATGATTCACGGCCGACAAAATCTGGAATGAGAAACAAAACATCTTATTATATGTATATATATATATATGTATATATATATATATATATATTCGTCACTCCAGATGAAGTCGTTTGAGACGTGCAATTAACACTGCGTTGTGCATTGTGATGATACACGGAAAGAACGATTTTGTTGAAAGATCTAAAAATTTTTTAAAAACAGATCTGAAAATAATTTTTTGTTGAATTATCAAAATAATTTATTGGAATGTTAAAACTGATAAGCATTGCTATAAAACGTTTTGATATTCTAGCAATCATTTTGATTTTCGCACAAAATTATTTTGATTATTAAACGAAAATTATTTTCAGATCTGGATTCAGCAAAATTGTTCTTTCCGTATAAGGAAAAATTAAAGGAAATTGGTTTTATTTGCATTTTTTTTTATTCGGTTATTATTGAATCTGACAGGATATCATAAAATAAATGTGTGTGTGAGTGTCATTATTAAATATTATGTAAACATTAATAATTAAAGAAAATTTATAAATTGTACATTTGATATTTGCACATAATTCCAACTAGAATTTGTTCGACTGGCGACATATTATACGACAGTATATCATATATCACGTTCAAAAACAGATATATTTCTCATAATTAATACTTACAAGCATCATTAACAGCAATGCATCTCTCAGATTTACACCACTGCGTTGATTAAACGTACTAATTATTTGTAACATTATCAAAAGGTCTTAACATTTTTACTACAATGTAGTTGACATTTTCATGTGCATCACTTGTATTTGTGAGTCTCGTCATTCTCTGTAATCTGTAGAAACTTTTTCCCAATTTATACACTGCTCAAAAATAGGGGAACACTTCTCCTCACGAGTAAATTTTTATTTATTTTTAACGAGCAACAAGATGTTGCGTCTTCTTGCAGAAATCTTTTAGTCGTAGTGTGAGGTCGAGCGTTGTTGTGCATTAAAATAAATTGATCTCCAACTTTATGACAAAATGAAAGAACGTGCGACCGAAGAGTTTCATCAATGTAGCGAACGTTACTCCTGGAACCTCTTGACAATGCTGTTCCTCCTGACCAGCATTGTCAAGACCAGATCTATCCGCCCAGATATCGTAATACCTACTCAAACCAGTATAGAGCTTCTATTAAATGGATAGATTGATGCAAGGCAGGAGTGGTCAAAGCGTTCTCCACGATGCCGCCATGTACATACGCGGTCATCCGAAATGAAGAAATAAAATTGAAATTCATGGATAAAGAGGACATGACTCCACTGTCTCTGAATCCAATTTACTGAACCTTGATGAATTGCAGATGTGTCGATGAGTTGCTTAACTGTGACACTCGTACTCATTTTCGAGATCTTAGGTCAGCTGCTCTTATAAAACGACTTTGAATCGGTTTGATCGCGCTAATTGCTTAATCAAAAGCAATTGTGCTTTATTCGATTATGTAGAACTTCTGCTGAAATTCGAAATGCAGTTACGCTTCTTTCCCGAAAAGCTACTTTGACAATTGTTCGATCTTAACAGGTACAAGTTTTACGTTTTTGACCTTGTTCTTTTCGTCGACTAAAACGTTCACAATCAGTCTCCTGATAACGAGACCATGCTTGCGATACGACAGACTTTGTGCAACGTTAAATTGACAAACGATGTTTCCTTGACTGTTGCAACTTTCCTGTAATAAGTTGAGCAACTTCTACTTCAATAAGATGTTTGATTATCGTGAAAATGATTTTGACAACAAAATTGTTTCTATTATCGCTTCACGTTACTTTGCTCAAGAGCGGTCAAGTAATCTTGACACGTTTGATTCGAGTTATCGCGAAAAAATTCGCATCTCTATTTTAACTTTTAACGACAATAATGAGAAGACGTAAAAAATAATTGAAAAGATAATTTTCGCATTATTTCTTTTACAAAAAATTAAGTTCGAAAAAATGAGAAGAAGTTACTTATATACAATCATACGGATACTTTTAATTATAAAAATATTTATGACGTTAGTATTCATCAAGTCGCGATTGATCACGGTGCGATTGAATACGCGTTGCAATTTCCAATATGATAATACTGATTAGATTAATCAGGTCTTCAATATTAACACGTTCATTAACGCATCAGCGCGTGATAAAAGATCTTTTTTGCAAACAGGTCACGCACCAGTGCGTGATAAATCTGTTGTTTACTCTAATTATTTTTGTGACATTGGCTTCCGTAGAGATGGTGTGTTCGTTCAGAAGAGCAGCGAACGTGTTAATTCGGTCAAGATGACAGTGTAACCAAACGCAACGTGGTTAATCACTACATCGTCAATTGCAACGTGGTCAATTGCTACGTCATCGATTACAGTGTGATCCTTCGCAGCGTAGTCAATTTCAACGTGTTCAATTGCAACATGGCCATATATTGTACTGCGATAATTTAATATCATTGAAGACAACTTATAATTATGTTCACCGATTTAGGCATCCTCGAAATTTGCTCGGCAGAATCTGCAAGTCGCGCGCATAAGATAATCGACCTCGCACAGTTCGCACTATTAGATAACTTTTTTAAGAAGAGCCAAACGCTAGAGAGTCCGCGAGAGAGCTACGATCTAATTAACGGCGTCATCAACCGATGTGCAATTAAATTTTAAAGGCGATCTTTCGCGTAACGAATTGCCTCCGTAACGCGGAAGTCACGCGAGAGCCGATGCGACCTTAATGATGCGACGCCGATATCGATATATTGCCCCGTAGACATCGCGGGATTCCGCGCTCGTTAATTATGCCACTTGTGCGCCGCGGCGCGTATATGAGCCTTGCATAAGCGGCACCGTCCCGACTGCTGCTGCAATATTTCATTACGAGCGCGCAAGGGACAGCGTGTTACGCGCGCCGGTCACTTGTCGCCTCGTGTGACTTTCATCTTCATGCACAGTAGCTGAGCCACGTAAATAGGAACGGGCACCTCTCTCGGGTGACGGGTGTAATTTCCCGGAGACGCATCGACACGCTCGTACAAAGTTCGGTAAAACATTAATTTACATAAACAGTCATTTACTTGTCGCTGCGAGCGGAACTCCGCCACATTTGCTTTCATCGGAATAACACGTATTCTGTATGTACGATATTAAGTACGAATGCAATAGTGCTGAATGGTAAACGACGCATAACATCAGCATAAGTAAAATCGTTTGGTATTTTTTTCATTCTCCCTCTCTTTAAAATTTACGAAGAGCTATAGGGTACAGTGGGGTAATTTAAATAGTGAGGTAATTTGGAAAATCATGTCGCTCCGAAGAATCCTTCGTACTCACGATATATGTGGGTCAGTGCATAAAAAATACGAGACATTTCGTGATAGACTGCAGTTTTTCTGTTTGGTTATGAAACACATAATACTTGATACGAAGCTGTACGTATCGATGTAACATGATAAAGTAAAAAAAAAAAGAGATTAAAGACGTTTAGAATTAATTTGAATGTGTGAAAGTAATATAATTTTGGTTAACAGTAAACATTTGCAAGAATTTCAGAAAAATAAAATATTTTAAGATACATTTCATTAGATCAATGCCTGATCTAATGAGATGTATCTTAAAATCATTTATTTTTCTGAAATTCTTGCAAATGTTTACTGTTATCCAAATTACCCCGCTGTACCCTACACCGTTCTTTCATTCACCGTTTCCGTTAGCGCCATTAGGCACTGATTGATTATTTAACAAGCGCGTCGAGCGCGGTCACTCGGCTTGCTGAAATTAATGTTTCCGACACGTTTTATTTTTACGCTGTGCACCTATTCTCATGATTCGCCCGCGCTAAGTTGCGGCGCGCTTAATTGAAACCGTTTTATCGCGCGCGGATAGCTTTAATCATTTTAATTGAACACGATTGTCGTTGTGTGCACACGTCGGAGAGGAAGAATATCTATTTCGATTAGTGCGGTCGTTGCGCGTAGTAGTTTATTAATCTACGCGCGATACAAATGCACCGATATCATTGCGTTCATTTGTCAAGCCTTTCGCAATAAATACTATAATCTCGAGTAAGAATTTTCAAGCACATATTTACGTTATGGTAGGATGTAGAATCTGTGGCCTTTTTGTGTTTTATCATATTGTAAGATTCGTTAAAACGTAGTAAAATTATTTTTTAATAATCTTTTAATTAATTAACGAAAATGATCAGAAATAAATATTATATGCCATTGTTGAATTTTTAATACAGAATAGCAGTTTTATTTCTAACTTCTCTCTACTTCTCAAGTATATCTTTAAAATTTTGATTCGAGAAAAGGATTGACATAACGCTTGATGTAAGCTAAATTAATGTTATTAAAGCAATTTTAGAAAGTAGAAGAATTCAATGTAGAAGCTTCATATAACGTGGTAAGAAAGCAAAACTTTTTACTTTCATATTTATGTAGGTCGAAAACTACCGTTAATACCATCTGTGATACATAAGTCAATAGGTAATAATCAATGATTTTTTTCAATGTTCTATTAAAATATTTGCAACTCATGTCTTCCTTTGGAAATCCGATCAAAGAAAATTCAGGTCAATGTTTTGTCATTGCGTGTTTATAAAAATTAATCATCAGATAAGCTACGTAAAAAATAGAATATTATAGTCTTCCCTTATTATCTCCCGTTATCGATTTATAATAGAATAGCAAAACTTCACATATCATCAAAAATAATATAGTATCTTTTTTTCCCTGAATTAATTACTGTAATATATACAATGTACGTCAAAAGTGTTGAAAAGAACATGTTTTCTCTCTTTTTCTCTCTCTCTCTCTCTCTCTCTCTCTCATCTTACTCGCTTTCTTCATTTTCTCTGTCAAGCGCGTCTCATATTAAAGAGAATAAACCCCTTAGATATCTAAACAGATTAGAGCAGTAAATTCTGCAGTTTATTCCGCATTTCTCCGTCACGCGTCGATTTATGCCACATTTCTCTGCGCGGCAGAGAATTCCGCGCTGGGATTCGGAAACGAAGACCTTGTGTTTCGCATTATCCGAGAAAATTGTCTTGCGTCGACCGGTGATCATTCCGTCGCGGCCGCACGCACCGCCGACATATGTACGTCAACGTTAATGTTGTTTTCACAGCGGGATATTAATATCAATGTCTCGAGAAAAGTGTATCCTAACGACGCGTGTCTGCGCGACGCTCGTGGAAGCTTGACGGCCTGCGAGTTTCCGCGGCGCGGAAACGTTCTACCGACGTTATCACTTTCATCGGAGTTTTTTTCAAGTGCCGGCAGATACGGCGCGGATAGACGCCGGGTGCACGGCTACGCCTCAGTATTGTTGATCGTTGAAGCATGTGGGAGATAAGTGAGAGAAGGACAGCCGTGTCTGGACCTTCTCTTTCTACACCGCAACCATCCATATGTATAACTATCATATGAAAGTATAAAGGAAGAATATGGTTAAATGCATACTCTAGATAAAATGAATTCCTACTTTTCTTATTCTGTTTTAGTGATATAGGTACATATAAACAAAAAATACCCTTGTTTTTCATAAAAAGAAATCGCATCAAGTTATACGTAATTATATATTTCATTTTTTTTCTTCTATCTTCTTTTCATTTTAAGCGCGGGCAAATCATGAGAATAGGTGCACAGCGTGAAAATAAAACAGGTCGGAAATATTAATTTCAGCAAATCGATTAACCGCGCTCGACGTGCTTCAGAATTTTTTTGTAACTTTCTCGTTAATTCGCCTTTCCCAAAATTAAATTCTCTGAGAGCATAAGAATCTTGAGATATGACATTTAATTTTATTTTAGTGTTGTTAATTGAGTTATTTTAGTATTATTTATTTTCAGCATTATTAAATTGATCTTATCAATTTAATATTGTGATATTACTCTTCTGGTTCAATTGAGAAGTGCGTCGAGACTGAAAATAACGGCACGCAGTTTATATTAGAAAAATATATATAAAATCACAGAAATTTTTGAGTAAGATCCTGGTATATCGTCATTGCTCTATATCTCGAATTTAATAATTGTGTTAAATTTTATTTTAATTGATTTATGCTTCTGATTTTTAATTAACCAAAATTATATTACTTTCACACATTCAAATTAATTTTAAACGTCTTTAATCTCTTTTTTTTTTACTTTATCATGTTACATCGATACGTACAGCTTCGTATCAAGTATTGTGTTTCATAACCAAACAGAAAAACTGCAGTCTATCACAAAATGTCTCGTATTTTTTATGCACTGACCCACATATATCGTGAGTACGAAGGATTCTTCGGAGCGACATGATTTTCCTAAAGAAGAAACGTCGCTTGCGATTTTCTCGGAAAAATCCCGTCCGACGATAAACAAGTATCAATGTTGCACGTATATGAAATGCGCGTGTAATTCTATCGGCGTAACTGAATTCATTTAGTCACCGCGAACATCGTATTGTACGTTCTTTTAAGTAAAGTTTAATCATTTATGTACCTCTATGTTTTCAGGGACCATGGAGGAATCTTAATGCAGTCATCTGCAGCGTATAAAGGCGAAACGTTTCCCACGGGTTGTGCGAAACAATCATTTCAGGTAAACTTTTGAACAGACATTATATTAATTTGTTAATTTGTATTATTATTATATTTAAATATGTTACATTATTTAAAATATTTTCAACTTAACCATTTCAATTCTATAAGTTTTAATATCGATATAAAATCATATACAGAAATCTTTAAAGATGTGGACATTTGTTTAAATATAATGTTCCGCATAAATAATAATATATTTTTTAATTACGCCATAGTACTATCATGATTAACATAGAAAGTGCGAAGCTCTCTATTAACGTGTCACTTTATAAGAGTATCTCCATAAATCTCGGAACCTCTGATCGCACATAGATTTAATTACAAAATTCTAACTACTCGAGCAATAAAATTATTCGATGCACTAATGAAGTGTTGAGAGAAACGCTCGCGGGCAAACGCGGCGGGCAGCCGCTTCACATTTAATTATGCCGGGCGCGCTAAATTTTACAGGCGCCCGCCCATACATGCATATATATTCGTCCGTGGAGGAGAAACCGCGTGAGTAACACGATTTTCCGCGGGAGAAGAAAGTGTTTTCCACACGTACACACTCGCGCTCGCGCACGCACGCACGCGGTTTCCCCGATGGGTGCGTTTCTGCGGTTTACGTGGTGAGCGCGAGATGTGAAATCCGGAATGGCTCGAGAACAAGCGAGAGCTTCGTTCGCAAGCCGTTAACGCGGGGACCCGGGGACGGTTTTTCTGCTTCGGGATATGTTTTTCAGCCGATCGGGTCGGGCCCGAGAGGCAGAGATTTGCCGGGCGATAGCATTCAACCGCGTGTAATTGATATCATTAGCTCGCCGGGAGTAACCGAGAGTTGCACAATCGGCGCGCGCCCCGAATGCTTGTCCGGGGGTTACTGGCGTTGCCGGAAACGCTCGCTACTTCGACACCGCTACTGCGAGAGCTGGCTCTTCCGTCCATTTACATAATCCTGTCGGACCAGTCGAAACCGAATGCGCCAATTAACTCTTCGGTTAATCAGCGTCGCTCCCCTATTGAGCCATTGAGCGCCGCTGTCAACGGTCTCGCTTTTTTCACTGCATTTGTGCAGAAAAAAATCTCGATGATATTATCACGTAATTATCATGGGAAACTCACTCTCTCTCGTACGTACGCGATGAAAGACGTTAGAAGAATATATTAATCACATGAGAGCAATATAGGAAGCTATAGAATAAATTCGCGGCAATAAATGTGCCAATCACATAAATATATTACTTTCGGCTCGGAATGCGCTAGCACATTA
>NW_012026853.1:944105-978747 GCF_000956235.1 Wasmannia auropunctata
TATAAGAGACAGAGCACATTATAATGCTTACCGGTGTCCGACAACCGTTTGATTGCGGCCCATCCCTCGTCAAGTATCACGGATCATGACGAATGAAATTTTTTTCGCGCGAGGCGTGTCGGAACATCTACGGAGAGTGCCGCATAAAACTCACCCGTTAAATGTCGGCAACTCGATATTCGGCGAATAAACTCTCCGCGTTTCGCTTTCGTTGTATTACGTCTTACAATTAGCCATAGGCGTCCGCAGTTTTTTCTGTTTTGTTTTTTTTTTGTCGGAGGGATGAAGAGGGATTAAAATTGGCCATAAAGTATGAAATAATAAAATTTCTCTGGTAATCTCTCTAAATTTCTCTAATAATCATTTTATTCTATGTTAAACCAAATATTAAATAATTATTTCAGAATAAAAGACAAATATATTTTTCATTTTACGAATCTCTGGTGAACAGGAATGACAAATCTAAAAACTTCTCACACAATTTATCGCACAATTTTCTTCAATTTATACTTTTCGATTATTGATCACCCCTTAAAATTGTTATATTACTTACTATCAATACAGGTGTATATCAATACAGGGTGGATACAATGGATAGTAAGTAATATAAAAAATTTTAAGGGGTGATTACTCACACAAATTCAAGACAAAAATTTTATATAATCATATGTCCTTAGTTTCAAAATTTCAAAGATACAGGGTGTCAAGACTAAAGAAAAAATTTCGTTTGGTCTCAAAAATTTCGAAAATCATTTGGGTTATTTTGATGAAGTTTATGTATGTTTCAGGTTTCATCAAATTAACCCGAGTAATTTTTGGAAAAAAAATAAAATTCTTTTAAGAAAACTTTTTATCTATCTTTTTATTTATTTTTCACTTTTTTATATAAGGCATTTATAAGGTATAAAATATTTTTATAAAATGATAATAGTGACACACGGTAAAATCGTACCGTGTGTCATTATTGCAATACAAGTTTACCTTCTGAATCAATATTATTATTAGAACAAACGTTTGAATATTAGCAACGTTAAATAATTTTGTAAACATTATTTTGCGTTCAAATATTATTTTGCCGTATGTAATGTAAAAGAAAGTAAGTTTATGTAAGTTATGTAAAGAGGTAATAACGCACATAAGTAAGCTCGCAAGTCTGAGAGGAACTCCTAACGTAAGAGGAGCTAAACACCTTTATCCAAACAACAGCTCGTTCATTCACTTCGATCGATTTATCACGACGGTCGTTGAAAGTGAATCGTACGAATTCGTATATCGCGATGTATGTCACAGATTGCCCATCCGGGTGCTCTACATTCAATCGGGTATCTGGTCCCGTTGTTCTGCGCAATCGCTTACGGCTCTACACGGCGTTACGTCATTGATCCGTGCACCTCGCGTATCCCGGCACGATCGTAGAATCGATGCAGAACAGTCACGATCCACATTCACAGAGATCCCTACAAGGAACGGATAGATAGGCCTACAAGCGCGCTTTACGACCGTAGTCGAGAGGAGCGAAGCATCGAACGGGGCATAACAATGTAAAAACGACGTAAATTGCGCGCATGTCTTCCCACATAGGTATTACCGATCACGCGTGAAAAGGACTGTGCGAACGGCTGGAAATAAATGGAGGAAGACGTCGGTTCCCGCAGCTGCGTTGGAGCAATGCGTTTTATTCCGTGCCGCCCAAGAGAGCGAGGGGGTAATTATCGTTGCATTCTTCGAGTATCTCTCGTGCTGTCTCATTTAGTTGTCATCTGAGTGAGCGCTGCTTCCCCCCCCCCGAAGTCATTTTATTCGCAATCTACATTCTTGCTTGCCGTTCGTTCATTTCAGGCGATACGATTCGAAAGGAGAGAGAACAAAACTTTTTTTTTTTAGAAATATTCTACAAAATAATATAGATATATAAAATGATGAATATATTTGATGGTTTACGCTAACTTTTCGACTAAAAATTTGTTATCCTGTCTTCCAATCGCATTTGCATAATCGAAGCTCTACACTGTACGCTGTGCGCCTATTACATAATGTACCTAACACGTAAAACATTGAATGTGAACGGGAAAACGCAATTAACATGTCGTTATTTCGTGTTAAGTGCAAAAAATAAGGGTGAACGATTTATTTGGTGCGCGAAAAAGGCGAATTCCATGTTTGTTATAGCCGTCTGTCGCTCAGTTGACCGGGATTACGACACACTCGTGTCTGTCTTTGTTCTTACCACAATCTGCACGCCTGAATGGAGATCGATTTAACACGGTGTGTCGTTTCTGTACAGAAGAAATGTCTCCGGAAGGTGGACTTTTATCACGCAAACATACGCTAGGGATTATTTCTCACAGTAAGGGTATTTCTCTGGTATGAATGAAGGTCGTGACACACTAAAATTATCGGTATGCAATTCTTGCGACTTTCCAGGAAATTGTCTATCCTGAGCAACGAGATTATCACACTATGGCAATTATATTACGCTACTCTATTCTATTCTATTAATGCACTAAAGAATTAGAAATAATAATAATTTAATAAATTTCTATAAAGGAGTTTTTAAAAAGTTTCTGTAGTATTAATATATGCAATTGTGAGTTATTGAAATTCAAGTGAAATTCTGTATTTATGATACGATTTATTAATCTCATTATTTATGAAATTAATTCTTCATTAATCTCGTTAATTTTTGAGCCTTTTTATGTAATTTATATAAAAAATTTAAAAGAATTATTTCGAAAATGCTTCTTTCGCGAAGACTCGACAATAGAAAGTAGCACAGAAATTAAGCGACTGTTTAGCGTTCACGCAAATCTCGAGCCGCAGTATTCCTTAACGGTACTACCATCGCATCGATGCTCTGAAAATCGGTATTCAGTTCCGCCAAGCTCCGATCGCGTAAAATTAAAAACTGCCGATTTTTAAAGCTAGCTTTATATCAGCTAACTCTCATATAATTATAGCGATTAATTGGCATGCCTCGTTAAGCGGCCTGTTATTTAACAACAAGTTTCCATTGTCCTCTAAACAAAGCGGCATTTTCGATCGTTCGAGCAGTAGAGGCCGCACTTGTAGATGGTTACTAAGCATCCTAATGACATCCTTTGGTATTCAGCGACTCATTTATCGGATCCTTTCTCGCGGATCTATAATTACTCTCGTGAAAAATTATTCAAACAGCCAAATACCAGCATAATAACAATGCCGAGTCTATATCCGTGTCCGAAATTACATTTGCAGCTATATCACTCTCTAGCAGCTTTAATTATTACAACTCGTCATGGCCGATAATCATCTTACATCTTGGTCGGAGTCACGTTAGTTATCGCGCACGTAGTCCATAGCGGCAAATTAATTACAATTCTAATTAGTGCAAAAAAAGTTCTCACATTAATTATATTTCTCACATATTTACTGCACTTCCTCCACAATTAAAGAAACATTAATTTCGAGTTTGTCAACAGATGAAAAGAAGTGCAAAGAATCTGGAGCATACTATATTTCTGCTCCATTAAAAATTAATTACTTGTAGTAACTTGTGATTAAAATGCACCTAACCTTTTTCAATTAATTAATTATTTTAAGAAAAAAATTAGGCATTCAAAGTTATCAAAGATTATTACTTTTTTAGTGATCATACTATTTATTTATAGAAATTTTCTTCGAAAAATTTGTTTTTCTGTTTACAAGAAAAAGTGTTTTATTATAAGATCTTCCAACGTTTTATTTTTTTTTTCGGAAAAACAGTGTTATAAATTTATGCAAATATCACGCGTCTTCCTTCCGGGCAAAAAAATTTTCTCCTCGCGCGAATGTCACTCGAGGACGAATAATTAAACGTGCCGCGATAAAAAAAGAAAAGAAGGACGATTGCTTATTGCAAACTAAACTTTCACGCGAACAAAAACTCAGCGTGTCTATAAACCGAGGCGAGGCGGCGAAACACTTTTTCACGAAATTCGGATCAGTGAAAGTACTAATTGATTCGTAGCGCCGCTACGTATCCGTATATACATTTGATTTAACTGCTCACTTTTATATTCTCGTAGTTCATAAGAACGTAATCGGCGCCGCGATTTTCCCGAATAAGGCTTTTACGATTTCCTCGACTGTTTCTCAATTCCTAATTCATTTCCAGCGGATTACTACGTTTTTCGCGAAAAATTCGCATGTGACACGTGCGTTTCGTTACTGTCGTAACCGTCATCTTGATAGGATATGGTGAAATAGGGATAATTATATATAAGCGACTTTAAATTCACGTACGTTTCGTAACTCAGCACGTGCGTTACGTATCTTCGCTTGATAAATGCAAGCGAGCACATATAACTGCTGTACTTCACCTTACAATTAGCATTATTAGCCCGAGAAAATTGCAGAAAAATACAGTTAAAAGATGCATTTAGTGCTAAAGCTAATTATTTTGCTCTTTGTTATCTTTTAGCAATACTTTTCCATTTTGCAATACTTATATATTGCAAAAACTCCTTTGTTTACCGTTAGCTTGACTTTTGCAATGCAAGTTTTTTCATTTTTGCAATACATATTTTATGTAAAGAATATTATACGGAAAGAAGAATTTTGTCGAAAGACCTAAAAATTTTGTTAAATACATATCTGAAAATAATTCTTATTCAATCATCAAAATAATTTGTTGAAAAGTTAAAAGTTATAAGCATTACTGTAAAACGTTTTAATATTCTAGCAATTATTGTGACTTTCCAACAAAATTATTTTGATTATTGAACAAAAATTATTTTCAGATCTGGATCCAGCAAAACTGTTCTTTCCGCGTATATAAATACAATAAAAAATTTTCATAAATAGAGTATGATTTTACTTATGAAATATTTATAAAAGATGCATGCACGTCCTTTTTTATTTACGATAATATAATGTAATGTAAAAATAGAAAAGTTTATATTTTCCTAGGATTGGATCTTCGTTCACGCGTTATCGCTTGGTAAAAGTTATAACTTTCTGTTTATTCAATAAACGTTCCTATTTTTGTACAGATAAGAATTAAACCGTTCCTTTCAACTGCTTTATTTATGAATATATGCACTTATTGCGTGCACGTAAGGAATGATTCGTTCGCATGGATAAAGAACACATTCAAATTCTAAGCAAAAGCTATCCGCTCTCCTGATAAACAAATCCGCAACGTCGAGGCAGTGCTTCTCAAACTTAAAATGTTTTCAATTCTTGCATATATTATGAAATCTACCTTCTTTACGTTTCCATTAGCACAGATCATTATTGAACATTTTAATATATTTTTTATTAAAAACTAAAATTATATTCAGCTCGACTATGCTTCTCTTTTCTCACGCTTTTTTTCATCTTTCTCTTTGATATACTTATAGTGCGATAATATTTTAATAACTGCAGGTATATTTAATGAATACAACTCCTTATTTTCTTTCCCTCTAACAACTCACTAGGGCCAGCGACCGCTTTGAAAAGCACTGCCATAGACGACGTCCTTGCCGCGCGGCAAGATATGCGTGACAAAAATCGGGAAAGCAATCGAGGCTTGTCGAGCAGCGCCGCTCGATTCCCGTTCACCCGTTCGCGCGACACCTTCGTGCAACCGGCAAACGAAACCCGGCACTTTTCCAGACCGGCCGTGTACGAACCGGCTAAAAAGTGCAACCGATAGGCTTAAAGTCCCAACGAGGTAATCTACATCGTTCCGCTCGGCGCGTTAATGGATTCCCTTTCAATTTCTATCGGGAATCACGAATACCGGTGAAGCGAGGCGGGCGGCCGCGGCCGAGATGGTAACGGACAAGGCGGAAACCGCACACGATCTCATCACGAGAATCCTCACGGAGGAGAAAGAGACCAGTGCGAATGCATTAGAATGCGTCGCGTGCCGGCGCAAAACACATTTCACTGGTACACGCTCGGCAAGAGAGATGCGCAATCGAATCGATCGCTTTCGTCTCGGTGGAGGCACAAGCCTGTCACTGATCAGCAGCGTCACTTTTCTCGCCGTTACTTCCTCTCTCTCGAGTAACGCTTACCAAAATTTACCGTACATTACGCAAAAAAAAAAAAAACTAACAATAGATACTTTCGATAAAATAAAAAAGTCTTCTTTGAGTGAGTCTTGTCTAGCAAAAGTTTTTTTTCAACATCCTCGACTTAAATGTATCGTACTCATGGAAAAATCGGTATTCCTTTCAGAGAATTCAATTTTTTTTTCGCGTGCGATAATCAATGGACTATCTTCCAACGTTTGTCTTACGTGCAATACGTTAAAAATAGACGGAAGATGTAAAACTCTATCGATTGAATAACCGCCACGGTCGAGCTGTTATCAATAACTAGGATCTTTAACCGAATCGCCGGCTTTCTCGCGCAGTCGCGCGCCCGTCTTTTCCTATTTCCCATCAACGACGACGTCGCGGTAGACGGGCCATCCGTGCACCCGGGGGAAAGTGTTCCAGTATGTGTGACGGTTTGCTACTCGGGATCACGCCGATGAATACACAACATCGTCACACCTGTCCCGCCATGACGAATCCTTTCGACACGCTCGGGCCCACGGACAAACGTGGCGAGCTTCCGCGTTTGCGCGCGCGCGACTCATCGTCGGCGCTTAATAAGATCTGAAGGACGGCGAACAATTGAGATTGCTACCGGAGGTACAGCGCGGTCGTATTTGGCCTGTCGCGAGTGCCTGCAGCCTGCAGCTAATTAAAAACATTAATCGAAGGCGCGCACCCGCGAGTGCCGTGCCGCGCTACTATTGTAATTAGCGTCGCACGAACGGATGTGATTCCTATAATCTCGCGTAATTGTTATTGATCGATCAATCAATTAAACAGCAATCATTAAATTGTATCATTAATGGCCAATAACGTGACGATATAAACGATTCAAAGAAACAAGTTTTGAAAACAACCAATAACTTGGTTGAAAGTATTCGGCAAATATTCATTCAACATTATTTTAGTAAAATTGAAATAAACGATTCAAATGACAATAAGAAATTTTAAATAAATTCTTTTTGAAAGCAGTTTTGAAACAGTTGATTCTTTTTGAAACAGTTGATAAATAATTCTATAGGTAATAAATAAATAATTGTCAAGCTCTGTGTAATGTAATATTGAGAAGGTTATACGGAAGGTTACATGAAACGAATAATAACTTATAAACAAGATGTAAAATTAATAAATAATAATAAATTTAATATCAAAGATAAATAGAATGATTACACAGGATTTTCTTCAGCTATTCGATATTATTGTGATAATTTAATTATTATCGTAATGTTAAAAAATATATAATTAAAGAATTAATAACTTAATACTGTGAATTAAATAAATATAAATTAATGATGTAAAACTGTGAAAGCGTCACAATCAATGATAAGAGGCTATATCAAAGCTATCACACTTATACATACAAAATAAGAGTGTAAGTCGAGATTTATGATTTTCTAGAAATATGATCAGATAAAAGTCAAAATTAATATCCAAGCAGTGAATGAAAAATCTCTTTAGTGATTTTTAAAGTAAAATTTATGTTCAGTCTACAAGTAAAATTGTGTAACGAAATTTATCGTTTAGAAGCGAACACTTTTTTTAAAAAAAAACTCTTTGATTATTGAAATCTGTAATTTTTTTGACAAAAAAGAAACACTTTTTTTTAAATTGTTGTACGTACAGATATTGTTATAAAAAATTTGTTTTAAAGTTTACAACCAAAATGATAAAGACCTTACATAGATATCAAGGATTTGTTGTGTATAAATCTATAAATTTTTACATGTATGCAATCCAATATAATCGGATAAATATAAGACTTACTGTCTTTCTACTGTTCCTACCGACTGTGTGTGTATTGCGAAAAATATTCTCGCAAATAATTCTATAGAAAATTAACTATGTATAGTATCTTATCATCGGTGCTGGAAGGTCACTTAATTGTTAAGAAATGATAAGAATGCACACGTGCCGTAAAAAAATTATTATATATGCTGCAGTTGTGAAAATATGCAAAAAAATACAGTTTACGTAAGAATAAAAACTGTAAAATGGTTGTGCGCGCTTGTCTTCAATGATTTATAATTTTACCATAATTTCGAATTTTTGAAATCTTTAGGAATGTTTTTAACGCGTCTACTATACCAATCGGGTAAGCTATCATATTTGATTACTGCATGGAAAGAATTTTTTATAATTTACCCTGCAAATCATGTCAATTGTGGGACAATATAGTATTTAGGCAAATTTTACTGTGCACTACAATTTTACTGTATTTTACTACTGTAAAATTTATTATAGTGCACAGTAAAATTTGCCTAAATATTATATTGTCCCACAATTAACATGATTTGCAGGGTAAATTTAAAAAAAATTCTCTCCGTGTGGTACACATTACACATTTAATTAATCCAATAAATTTCCATTATTATATGTATATATAAGAGTAATTAAGCTTAAATGATTGGAGTAAACTCTATTTCATGATTTAGTAAGCTCATCAATTCAGGAACTTATTTTCTGAACAGAGGAACGCTATTTATATACATCACATAAAACTAACTAATACTTTTAATAAAAATCTGAAAGAGAATGACTGTACATTTTAAATAATATAAGATAAATAATTATCATGTTTGATATTACACAGCATTCATGCGAAATGAATAGCAATCATGGTTCAATGTTAAGCGGTGTAATGTTCAAGTTAATCAAACTGACTGAAAAAGTGACGCCCTTTTTACACAGCTAGTCGCCGCGGAATTAGGCAGTTGTCAACCGACAGTGCCGATCGAAAGTCGGTCGCATTTTCGCAAGCGCGAAATACCAGCATGGTACTGACTATAGAAAGGGAAGTGCCAAGGTAAGGCAATCTAAGAGCCAGTGAATCGTTGCTCATTGCCAAGGTACGTCAAGGTACCTGAAGCCTGGGTGTGCCGGGACGATTATAATCGAAATAGTCTTGAATACGCGGGCGAAATCGAAAGGCAGAAGAAGGAAAGTGTGCAAGTCCCGATATTGCACAGCACGTACCGATGACTGCGCCGCGTCGTATCGCAATGCATGCGCGTTGGAGCACACATATATACGCTAAACGGTGCGATATGCGGTCGGCCAAAAGAGCCTTGAGTGGATTCCACCGTGGCGTTCACCACGTATCTACTCCGATAAATACTTCACTTTATTACTTTATTTATTATAATAGACATCTTGTCTGTTCCGCCTTTTTTCAAATTTAATTGTCGATCATTCGATATTCTTTAAACACACGAAATGAAATACTATATGTATAATGACTTTGGCGAAAGTAATTGTCATAATATGTATATTGTCATATTATTTACATATTATTTTTTATTACATGTCTTTTTCTCTAAAAGGATATAACATACATTATATGTAAGTCGTTTAAATGCAAGGAAACGCTCAGGACTTTCTATATCTTGTAAAATGTTGTATCGTAACTTAGCTAGCCTACATCTGCCCATCTGTGGTTTTAGCAATCGTTTATTCTACCATTCCTACTGTGGACAGAACGGTAATATTAACGCCACATGACGTTACGTATTGGCGTTCGCCAATTTTCACCTCGACCTTGTCCATGCATTAGAGTTCCTCATCGGTTTTTCCCACGTGAATAAAATCATGTTGCGGAAGTCGCGCGTTTCCCTGTGGGTCTTTCATAAGAATAAGCGTGCAACGCCCATATAATTTCGCTCGGCCGTAACGAAACGCAGACAAACGGCAACGGGGCGATTTTGTGGTATCCTAGACCAGTTATACAGGAGAGATGCGGAAAGAGAGAATCCGGGAGAGAACCGAGCGAAGTCAGTGGAGTCAGCAGTGACGGCGACGGTGACGGCGGCGGCGGCGGCGGCGGCGGTCCGATCTTGGCTCGCTCGCACGCGAGAACCCCACCTAAAACCCCCTTCACCTTCGTCGACCGCGATCGGCGCGCGCGAACACGCGAAAGAGGGGAAAATTTCAACGTCACCGTTTCGCGAACTCGAGAAGTTCGTTACCGTCGCGCGCGGCGTCCGTCGGACTTGCCCGACAATAGTATCTACTCGCCGCCTTGGCAAAATCGGGGGACTTCGCCACCTACTATCTTGCCTACTACTACACCACCCGATCTCTATCCGCCACCTTTCCGCGTCTGTCTCTCTCTCTCTCTCTCTCTTTCTCTCTCCACCGAGAGTACACGTCCGCTGCCACCGCCGCCGTCGCCGATCTGAAAAGGAGGTGAACGCGCGCGAGAGAGTACCATTGGGCAAGGAATTGGGGCAGGAGCCAATGGTAAGGAGCGCGAGGTGGAGCGATAGGTTTTAAATAGGTGTGCAGGATCCGTGCGTGGATACGAGAGGAAAAGTCGGCGGTGACCGATACCGCGGTGGCACCGCTGGAATTAAAATTCGGGTGATAAGAGTGTTGGGGCCCATTGTGCGGCGGGTGGTAGATAGAGCACAACCTGCCCGGACACTTACTGAACTCCGTTCCGTTGTGGTGGTAGTTTTTCCCTACCCGAGAGGGATATACGCACGGGCCGCGGTGTGAAACGTACCGAGAGGAGTGACGGTCCTGCTGATAGAGCGGCGAGCACAAAGTACGTCTCAGTCGACGCTGAGCCAGCAGTGCGCTCAGCGGATCCGCTCGAGGCGGTAGAGAGTCCTGCGAGAGAGTCGCCTACGAGATCTCGCGTTTACACCGCCGTTTTCTCTCTTTCCTCTAAATTCAGTTACCCTCGGTTAAAAAGGACTCGGCGACCATGAGGTTCTACGGCGGCTACCGGGCACTCGTCCTGCTCGCGACAGTGCTCGCCCACATGACCGGCACGTTCGCCAAGCGCGACACACGCCAAACAGGAGCCAGCGGCAGGAGCGGTGAGTCATCTTCTTCGCTTTGGTTCTTTCTCTCTTTCCCTTCCTGCCTTCCGCCTTCAGCCACTTGCCCGTGTGTTCTCCTCTTCCGCCGTGATCCCTTCCACCTTCATCACGTTCGCGCGCCGCTCATTGCGGCTCCTTCGTCGTGCCATCTGCTTCTTCTTCTCCTTCGCGCGACCGACACTTCGCGCTGTCGAGCCCATCACGTATCTCGACCCCTTTTTTACAATTTATTCTTTCTCGGGCACCACGTGTGTCCTCTGGCATATTTTTATCGGTTCTACTTTCTTTTATTCTCCCTTTTCTCCTCGTTATTCCTTTTAGTTCTCTTAAATTGCTATTCCATTCTTTTATATTCTCTTTATATCTAAAAAAAAAAAATAAAAAAGATATGTTAGATAATATATTCTTTTTATTTTTTATTTTTGGAGATTAGAAAATTTTAATTTATCCTTTATCTCCTTCTGTCTTCTTTTCCTTTTTACTTATAGTTTCTTTCCTCTTTTCCTGATCAAGTAGATCATATCGTTTGACCTTCTTTTCTCTTTTATTTCTTATTTTTTCACTTTTTTTACGCTTTCTTTCTCTTCTTCCTTCTCACGCATTTACCTTCTTAGTAATTAACTTCCTGCTTACGCCGTGATTGTACCGAGTAATTCTCGATATGGTTGCATATCGATAAATAAAGTGAAGTGTTAGGTTGTGCAAAAATGCGTAGGAAGATGACGACAAGTACGCAAGTGATTCACGGTGCTGTGCTTATCGGACATTGATTCACGTGATGAGTTAAATATCCCGAGACAGAATATAATGAGGAATATAATGAAGCTAACGTAATCCAACGTGTTGTATAGTGTGCATGTGGTTTGCTGCATTATGTTGCACAAAGAAAATTGCAAGCAGTATTTTGACATACGTACGGCTTTCGTTACACCATCGATTTGCTTTTACACTGGGAAAATAGAGAGCGTTTTAATATTTTTGGCTTGTATTTTTTTAAAAAGTGGTAAAATCAGAGAAAATTAAATTAAATTTTAAATTAAATTTAAATTAAATTTTTTTTCCGTAAAATGACAAAGATATTCCATGTAAAGAAATAGTTATAATTCAATTGATGTGAAAAGTACACACATATATATATAAAACTGTACTTTTTACATAATATAATTACGATTCAACTAAGCTTTTTTGTATAATAGCATTACTCTTACGGAATCTTGATATATACCGCATATCTTGTTTCTTAGAGTGTCCTCCACGCAATAGCGGTACTTAGACCGAGAATTTATGACACTGAGCTTATGTACATAAGACGTTCAGTAGTGACAAAATAAATCTGTTAAATTTGTATAAAAATATTATATGCCATGACAGACATTTGTTGTTATAGATCTTAATACGTTTCCAATTAAATATACGTGCTTTTTTTTATCACAAAATGTACATCTCAAAGATAAAGAAAATTAAAAAAATGTTATAAAAGTTAGAATCATTATTTACAGAGTTACGGAGTTTTTATAATTATACCTAGGAATAGATCGAAATAAACTAAACGGATAGACTAACAATAAATGTAATCTTAAAGGCTATACGATTCATAAAATGTGATGATATCGCAAAATGTGATGATAATTTATAGCTCTTCTATTTTTCTTTATCTCTGTACGAAAAGAATCAGTAAATTTACTGAAACGCAAAATGGCACGTGTGACACGTAATGCTACACCGTTACGTCCACTAGCTTCGGCAAGCTGCCTTTGCTACTAAAGTCGGGGAATTATGACGACATGATTTCCAAGTTAAACAGCACTCGACATAGATTCGTTGAAAATGGCACTTCCGCGAAGATTCGGGTCGGTGGTCAATTTTCAAGCAGCGCCTTATTCTCCGTAAAGACCAATTTAGAGTTGGTAACTGTAAAATGTAACAGACGGCCCGCGATCGCCACCTATGAAAATAATTGCTGTGATTACAGTAAGCGTGACTAATCGCTATACGCAAGTGGCAATTATTTTTGTAACTCACAGCCGCTGCTGGCTTCTCGTATTCCAGCTGCGATTAATCCACATATCGTCCCTCTCCTCCAATGGACGTTTCATACCTGTACAAAGTTCTACTTTCGGTTTCTAACGCAATCGATCGTAAGGAATTTGACATGTCCTATATATAATACGAGGCTAGATAAGGCATCGATATTGCAGCCTTGCGTGACAATTGCAATTAACTGATAGAGATTGATGATGATGGGGAATGGCAGAGAGAAAGTAGCGAGTTCTTGCGCGCATCTTTAGTAAGACATGAATTCCAAACGCGTTTAATGTAGGGTGAAATGGCAACCATTGTGTTAGCAGCACCGAGAAAATAATTTTGTATATTAGACAGTTTTTAAAATAAATAGCCATTTTGGTTGTAATTTGTCGCTCGCTTAATAGTACTGAAAAAGGAGGTAATTAGCTTCAGTCACATTAAGATTATCAAAATTACCATTCTATTCTAAGTTCTAGTTTTAGAACTTTACTTCAAAAGTAAAGTTCTAAAACTAGAAATAAGCGTACTGTCAAGATATAAAAAAAAATTAATTTTTATTCAGCGTCTTTTATTGATTATTAAAAAATCACGAAAGGGAAACTGTAAGGAAAAGTAAAGAGACGCCATCGTTTTTTAGTTCGAATCAGATCTTACGCGAAATTCCCGCGACCCTTCGACATGTATCGGGATTTGATCGAGAAAAAAATGTATTCGAGAGTTTGGTGAGTTCGCCGAGAACAAAATCGTGACCGAAATACATCGATTCTCTCCCTCGAGCCGTCGGCGTAATTCGTTACTTCGTTATCGGTCCGCTCCTTTCTACGATTAAGCGCAGCGCGTTTATCTCGCACTTTGACTGAATAGAACAGCGCGGATTGATTCGCCAGCGGTCCATACATCTTAAATTGGCCGATCTCGATTACTGCGAAACGTGAACGAACGAACGCTCCCAATCTACGAGTCCGGGCGCGTTTTCGTCCTGCGAAACGTTCGTCCGATGTATCGAAGTTTTTTAATTATGCTGTCGCTGCGTAATAACTTTTACTCGTAAATCAAAGATTTTCTTGGCACCCATTAAAGTTTCTTGGATATCTCAATTCCGGAATGGAAACCTCAGTACCCTACTGACGCATAAACTTTCGAAATTTTTGCGACTTTCAAAAAATTTCGTTTTGAAGTTAATTCAACATTCATTTCTCGCGCACGTAAGACTTACGGTTGCGTATGTCCGCGATTTGATGTTACTTAAATGAAAATTTTGCTATGAGAAAAGTACTGTAATATTGCAAAAAATGTATATATAAGTACATGAATATATAGATATAAATGAATGCGTGATAATTACTCATTTTAACACGTAAGGATTGAATAAATCGAATGCGAGTTTTTGCTGCGTTGCTGCGAACTGAATCGGAAATCGCTCTTCGTTTTGGTGCCTCTATTACTGCTTCCCAGATTTGGAAACGTGTACCATGAACCTCTCGAATGCGTTCGATTGCTATCGGGGCCTTTGAAACAAGTTCGGCGCGTGGAATTGCGAGTGTTTTCTTAGCGTAGCGCCTTCGTCGTTGGCATTGCCACCAGAAATGGCTTTTCAACGAGCGACTGGCGGCATGCCAGTGCATATAACAGTTCACCGTGGACTGGCTAAGCAACTTGCTCACCTACATGCAGCAGCCGTTCACACGCCGCCGGGATCCTTCCGCTCGCGCCTTCGTTATCGTCTTACATCTCCGCTGCCGAATGATTGTCAGCACGTACGGCGAAATCGGTCACTGTCTCCAGATCGAATTGCCTAATCACATAAAAATCAATTTAAAAATATTTCCCACGTATGAGCATGAGCAAAATTTTACATATATCATGTAATTTTATTCTATCTTACATTTATTAAACAATTATTATTTACTATGAAAAATTGCATTAATAGATACAAGCACATCCCATATGATTCATGTAAAAAAATTAATTGTCATAACTGAAATTTATGAAGCAGATAAAATTAAGAAAAAGATTGTCTGTTTTGAATTAATTAAAAAATGTTTTTTTTTCTTAATGAAATAGTAAGTATTTATTTCTTGGTTTATTTTAAGTGCATTTTAATCGAATTTATAAACTTGACAGTAAATTATTAACATATTTGTCAGTAATTAAACCGTAAGAGTGAAAAGTGTAAAACCGAGTCATTAATTCACAGACCGGTTTTTCCCGATAGATATTCGTAAGCCACTCTTCTGGTGTAACTTGTATGAGAGACTTCTTCCCCGCTATATAAACGTCTAAAAAAATTTATGTTAGAAGTTGAGAGAAGCCGCAAGTGAAATTGATCATTTCGCAGAAAAATACATTTAATCGTACTTTTTCAGATAACTAATTACCGGACTAACTAGTCAAACTTTCTTTCTTTTTAAAGAAAAAGAAACAAATTTTAGCTTAAACTTGTCTTGCGAGAAAGAAAAGTAAAAATTTATTTTTCGCACCAAATGCATAGATATTAAAATATTTATTACATACACGTTTATAATACATAAAAAATCCATTGTATGTAAAGCAGATTTTTTGAAATACATCATTATTAGTATATTTTCTTTTTATTTTCTCCCAGAACAACTGTGTATCAAAATTTTATATATAAATTGATAGAGTCTGGTGTTTTAAATAAATATTTCAACCTTGTGACATACGATACAACAAAATGTACACATGATTTTTTTTTATTTGAAACAGCATAGATATTAAAAAGAAAACAAATTTTTAGTAAATTGTAAATAGCCCAATCTCTCTCTCTCTCTCTCTCTCTCTCTCTCTCTCTCTCTCTTTGTTCTTCAATTCTTTTGTTTTAAAATATAAACCCGTTCCAATCACAAGCTTAGTTGACTTATTAGATCGTACATGTCCAAGTTGAAGTGCTTTCCTTAAAAGTATTTCAAGTAATTTCTTACGCTATGCGTTCTCAGCCAGACCACCCATTAGGAATTATTCTGTAAGGCTTGTTTATTATATATGGCCACCGATACTGGATGTAACTAGTGGCTATAACTGTAAGTAATTGATTGATTTACAAGGTAATTTTCTATCGTTGGAAGGAGAATAATTCATTCTCGATTTCTTTGACTTAACAATTATTATATAATCACGTTAATTAAGTAACAAGTTTATTGAAATTTCGTATTTTTTTTTATAATGCAGGTTCACATGCGAATTTAATGAGTGCAACCCGTATTAACAATTAAAGAGTATATTATCAAATACAAATTTTATTACAATTGATCTATAAAAAGCGGTTTATGGGATGCATTTTACTGTTGTAACAGTTTCTGAAAAAAAATGTAACATTACACAAACTCTGTCCGAGTTATTCATCGTTAGATCCGTGTTCGAGTTTGATTGCTCACTTGCGAGAACGCTCGAATTCCGAAATTCCGCCACATCATCATGTGAATCACGCTGCAGTTCGCAAATAAATTTCCACGAACCAATTTATATTAATAAGATGCCGTAATACCGGATAACTTTCTCTCTACACGCCGTACGTATCCGGTACATACATTTTTCCTCCTTTGCCATCCGATTGTTGAAATCAATTTCGAGATTTCCGCCACTCGGTCGCTGGTTGGAACGACAAACAGACTTTAGACGCGAAATCCAGCGGTGATAACCGATACCGGCCGCTCGCAGCAACGGGGAAACGAGCCGTGAAACGATGGCAATTCGAGCCGAGTTAAAAACCATAGCATTTTGTTCCCGTGATTCGCGCGCGTGCGACGGCCGGACGTGCGATCGCTCCTTTTCACGGGCAAACGAGCTCGTGCGAAATGCGCGCGTCACTGAACTTGGGGGGACCGGTTCCTCTTTTTCCTCTCTTTCTCACTTCTCGCATTTCTCGCCGCGCACCGGACAAGAGTTGCATCGTTACAGGCGGACGAGGATAATGACTATGTGGACACGCGGAGCGTGGAACAAGATAGAAATCGCGGCTAAAGTCGCGAATCGCGACGGATTTTCCCTATGGTATCGCCGCGATCGTCGCCGTCGTCGTCATCATTGAGATGGCCGCTCAACACCGATCTACTGGGGAATCTAGGTTAAACTTCGTAGTCTCGTTTCATGATTCTAAGCATTCAGGATTCTAATCGATAATTGATCTTCTTCTTCTTCTTCTTCTTCTTCTTCTTCTTCTTCTTCTTCTTCCTCGTGGCGCGTTTCGTCGCGGCGATGGCTCGCAATCACGGTGAAACCGCCAAGAGCGAGCGTGCCGCGGGTACGTCACGCGTATCTCGTGCCCCGAGTCCGGTCTCCGTCCGGGAAAATCGATTCTAATGGATTTCAAATTGCGACCGTATCTCCCCGCCGGAGCGGCCGGAGCGGATCGATCGTCCGGTCGAGGGGACCGGTTGATTCTACGGATAGATGCGGGCGAGCGATTGAAAGTAACGCTTCACCAACGCGCGTTCGTGGCTCATTTAGTAATGCGAATTGCACGTTTTCCGGACGGTGAATGGTGCATCAACCGATCGTTGTGATAGTAATCATCACCGTTGAAATGATAGAGGAAATTTCATTCAATCTTTAACTGGTCTTTATAATGAGATCCTATATCTTATATGTATATAATTTTAGTTTAAATATAATATTACTGTTTAAAACTTTTTCTGCTTGGGATTAAAATATGCCTTCACGTTTTTTCTTTTAAATAGTAGTAGTATATTTATATTTTTTAGTGTTCGCATTAAGTAAAGTTTTTTTTTTTTTTTAAGTTAAAAGGAGAGTTTTGAAGAGTCGGTCTCTTAAATCGAAGTAGATTTCCTTCTGCAATTAGCAACACTCATTCGATTTTAATGACTTAACGATCCGCCGTTTTTGATGTGCAGCAAATCTCGTAATAATTTATCCTGAGCAACCGAGTAGCAATGCAGATAATTGGAAAATAATTGTCAGGATGGAGAGCAATAAATAATCGGTTGAATCGCGAAGAGAGCCCAAACACTCGCTTCAGAATGTGCACTATGCCGTAAATGCTTACTTGATAAATGAAGAAAATTGTCTCTAACAGCTGGAAAATTGCTGCGATATTGTATGACGCGTACCGATAATCCGAGTTGCACGAGTCCGCTCGCTCTGGTTCGTGCGGCTCCGTTTTGCCTTTCGTAACGGTCGAACGACAATTAATAACAGGCTAATAAATGCCACCGTGTCGGCAATTAAAAGCACGACATTTATGTGTTGAAATAATTCACGTGCGCATTTTAATCCGCTGTTTAAGCGATGTTAGATTAACTAACGGCTGGATTTATGCGACTCTCCTTAGTAAGATACAACCAGTCGAGCGCGACACTGTTTATAACATTTCTGAGCAGTTTCTATGTGGAATCGATGTAACGCCGAGAACATCGCGCATAAATTTCAATCTGGATACAATGTATAATTTTTTACAGTCTTGCATGATTGTTGGGATTCCTCTTAAGGACTATTTCCTTGAAGAATAACCGGAGTAATCTTATTTTGATTCTAATAGTTACGTTCCGGTTTGATATTCGTGACTATTAATAACATTGTTACCGGGATAATCAATGATCGTTGACGGATAATTTATTTGAATTCATTCAGATTAATACATCCTACAGCGTTTTGCGATATAAAATCGGTACTTGCGATAATAAGTGAATGTGAATGCAAGAAGCAAAAATGTTTTCAAAATTATTTATTATATAAAATACATAAAACATGATGCAAATTTTATCTAAAGATAAAAATGTTTTTTTTCTACTTATTCCGTAGAAATAAATGATTGGAATAATCGGATGTAATGTGTCTCATATAAATTGTAATATAATAGCCGAATGTGCGAGAAAAGTTTTGCCGTTTAGAAAAAAGATTCCTTAAACACTTTACGTTACGCGTAGTTGACTTTAATGACATTACGTTTTCGAAATTGACAGCGCTGAAATACGAGCTCAGCACGCGGACATAATCGGTATCCACGAATTCTTCGCGGGACATAACGATCGGACAATCTATGCGGATGAATATCGATCGCAATGATCGCTCCTAGCGCGGCCGATCAATCGATCAATTTACCTTCATCGATCAAGTCAATTAACTTTGTAGAAGCGGTGCTTTGTTGCAACGCGGCGACTCAAATCGCCGACTGGCGGGCGGTCTTTTCCACGTAAACGGCACGGAGATTTCATTAAGTGGCAAATTTCGAAGCTACGGCGGCGATTAATTTCGACGGCTGGCACGTGCTCGGGTTAACCGTTTTAACACGATCTTTTTTCACTCGAGTTTAAAATCCGAAATTTACGATGTAATACTTTTCCATATATTATTCTAATTATATAATTACTGTTATATTTTTATTTTGAATTTTAAATATATTAATTAATATTAATGTAAAAATAAAATAATCTGTCCAAATATTTTTGAAATAATTAAGTAAATACATTTCTTCATAAAAAAAAACGAAATTTTAGTGTTAACGAAGAAGTTTTATTCTTATTCTGCTATCAACGACTTTTAATGATTTATGATGAGTTTTATGTTCCTGTTGAAAAGTTGTAAAAAAATTAGGCATCTCTGAGAGTATCTCTGAACAAGAAACCGTTATTTTTTGACTGCTTAATTTTATTACGACAATTGTAAATTTTATTGGCGTATTGTAATTGTTAGAGCGACTTTATCGGCTCGTCGTTGTCGGCAATCACATTTAATCAGACTTTGATGAGTCACCATTTTAAATAATAACGGTGGATTGATGAACATCAATCAGAGCAATTTGCAGTTATCTACTCTTTATTCGCTTTAAAACGAGTAAAAAATTCGTGTATTTACGTACAGATCTGCCTTTGGCTACCGACGTAATTACAGACTCGAGACCACTGCGTGTTAGACCTGAGGTCCAGAACAAAATACATTTTACATGTAAATTAGACTTCGGCAGATCGAGCGTTTGCTTTCCCCTCGCATTTAAAATGCATTTATTTTACGATTCAATAGTAAAAACCAAAAATTCAATTTGCACTTAATGCTATTGATTCTTATGGGTACCTTTAGTAAGAAAAGGCTTTCGCGAGCGTTATACACCTCGATTATAGCTCATTCGTGCCAATACAGTCAAGGTCTTTTATAGGCTAAGAAACAGCTGAGTGGTCGAAATTAGTAACGCGAAAGTAAGGTCTTTATTTTTGTCAATAAGATTTCGACGAGTGGATAACGGTTTTTGGGTGAAAGTCCGCAGTATCGGGAAGCTAACGTCTCCATCCGCATCGAGATCTCGAGTACCACGCGCGGGATTCCAGTTCCGCATCGGTGGCTGAGATTTCACCCCATTCGCAGGTTTCTATACTCCGTGATTTTCATGCTTATCTGCATTTTTCAGGAACTCCGGTTGTGGCGAGCCGCAATGACTTATCATTTTAGTATACATAATTAACTTGTCTTCTTTTTCACGTACTTATACATACCTTTAAAACGCCGGGTATTTCTTTCTCGCTACAATGACTTTGATTAATTCTTTTCGCATTTAAAAAGAACAATTCTGCAATAAGAGAAATTTGTGAATCAAGTGAATGTGTATTTCAAACAATATAATATAATAATCACAAAATGTGATAAAGCTGAGATATCACTTTATTAACGCGAAGCGCGTCAATGTGAAAATTACGCTTGACGTTAAACTTTTCGACAGTCGCGTCACGCGCAGGCATCGTCGAGTTAGCAGTGCATAAAAGTTAGCGGTGCGTAATGTGTTACCCGTAGAAACCGAGAGAAATTCCCGCGATTCTCGCCAAACCCCACGCTTTGTGAGTCCATCCTTGTCTTGTCGACGGACACAGTGCAGGGACGCAATACACGAAGGAACATCGAGAGTATCTAACGCTTTATCTCTTCGCTTTCCTTTTCCTCTTCGGTCGAGTCGTAAACGCACGTCTTAAAACTTTCGTGGAATTTCCCGGCTTACGCGACGACTTTGCGCTCGAATTCGCGTGCGCTAAAAGGCATTTCCGGCGTGTGCAATACGCCACGCCACCGCTGGCACCGATAAAAAACGTAGCACCGTTTCTTCCTGCATCCTGTTTCTCAAATTTTTTTGCACTCACGGGATATCACCTTGGCGGAATGCACGTTACATTTTGTATGAAACAATTATACCTAAATACAATAAACGTCCAATTACGTAATTATAACGAATGCTGAATAATTACTTGATACTTTTTAGAAATAATTTCTGCAAAATTGTAGTTAAATAATGCAAATCACTACATAGTTAATTAAATGTACAAACTAAGAAATGCAAATTACACAGTTAATTAAATATGCAAACTAAATAATTCAGTTAAAATTATTTAATTTGTATATTTTAATTATCAAAAAAGCTTTTCGTTTGCAACATTATTTGTTATGTGAAGGTGCAAATTAGTCTATCTATTTTTATTTTACATTGCCTAATCTCTTCATTATTATCGAAAAATTAAGAACTTTCAGAGATAAACCTTTAAGGAGCTTTCTTTTTTTTTAATGGAACATGCAATTAATTTTCCTTTGACTACTTATATTTCCGCGTTTATATAACAGACAGCAATTTTTTCTGTAAGATTCTGTGTGCAGAAAGAATTAATGGGAAATAAGGTCTTACGTGAAAATTCACTAATTTTCACTTTATCTAATACATGTAGTTTTGTATATCAATATCTCTCGTGAAATGTCGTTGATTTCGATATTTGACGAGTTGTCAAAGCTTCGTGCAAGTACTTACGTAGGCAAAATATTTCCCAGCAAAAATACTTGCTGTTATAACCATCATAAGTTTCGTTATGTTACGTCCACTCTAATAAGTGTTTTGTCGTTGTACGACGTAGATATCTGTGTCGTGTGATCGTTTAAGTGATTAAACTAGAATGCCGGGATGGAATAATTTGCATGTACTTTTGCTTCCGGTTTTGTATTAACGGTACACTATTATCGTGCATTTTTTACATTATTTACTATACTTGTGTAAGAATATTCGTTTTGTAATTCGTTTCGTAATACATTCAATTTTTTTTTGTGTGAGTACTTCAATAAGTACTTAGACTTTTTCAATATATTATTATATATAAATGATAATAATATCTAATTGTAAGATCCATATATTGCGGTTCTAACTATTACACACATTAATTAAAAACGCAAATTATTTTATGCGAATAATTAGTTTAATTTAATTAAAAGTAAAATTAATGGAAAACAATTAATTATGTAACAAATTTACACAAAAACGATCAAAAAAATTTTTTTTAATAATTTGATTAATGGAAAAATAAATTTAAAAAAATTAATTTGGAATAAATTAAAAAGTAGCATTTAGTCTTTTAGCTAATTAAAAAATAATAAACAATATTGTTAATTATGTTATTATTCTTTTGTTATGTCATTTTATTTGTTCTGTCAATTTCTCCTATAAATTTTTACTTTACTCTGGATTAATTATCCATTCATGCAATTTTATTTACGATGAGCATGTCATTCAATGAAGTATCATTTTGCTGAATTGTTCTCGGTCAATTTAATTTGCATACGTCAGAATGATGGATAGTCGTTAATGACATACAATCATACGTCTGCTGTGATAATTGCGAGACAAATTTGTTGTAGCGTACGAATGTATACATCTCGGGAATCGTTAGGTTGTAATTAAATGTAATGCAGAAAGGGATATACGTGCGTACTTGCTATGCCAATGTATCTAAGCCAAACAATACTGAAAGGAGTTGGTCTGCCACAAATTGCACGCGAAAGGCGTGTCTCCGACGATACTTCGAAGTTGAAGGCGTCGGAGCTGAACGGAACGTGGTCCAAAGCGAGAGAGACAGTACGAAACGTGATTACGTGCACCCAGCAGCGATCCTGGGGCCTAAACGAAAGGTCTCTCGGACAAGCAACAGTTTAATCTTGACGACCTGAAGTCTCGGTCGTTCTTCTTGCCACGTGATTCAATTTTTGCGATTCATTGAAGCGCAATATCGTGAAACGTGTTACTTTATTGTTAAAAACAGAATGAATTTATTCAATTTAAAGATAAAATTATTAGAAATATGAAATACACGAGTGATAATTTTTTGTATTCCGTAATAAAATCAGAATGAATTTTTGGAGCAGAAAGGTCTCTCAATTCTACCGGCAAGTTTAACGAGAACTTTTAATCAATTTAGATGGAAGATATTGTGTTGCAATTTTTCTGCCTCGTTTGTCATTTTTAACGTGCAATTTAGTATCGCTTAATAGAAGTTAGAGTAAAACTTAAGAGTAAAACTTTCTTTGAAATTCATATCAGCAATGTTAGTTATCATCTAGGAATCTCTTTGCGAGATACAGACCGCTCCGGCGGAAAGAAAGATCACCTTGAGCGTTCGACTTCGCTCGGGGTAAAAGCGAAAGGCAGTCCGCGCCATGCACCGTTTGACCCGCGATAAAAACAAATGCCGACGGATAAGCTGACAAAGAGGCAATGCCATTAACTCCACCGTGAGAACAGGTGGTAGCGCTTTGAACAATGAGAATATATACGATAATTCGCGGTGGTCAGTGGAATGTCGCGAAATTATGTAGCAAGCCTTGCTGTTTCTATCCGCCACCCTGGTAGAAGAGTCGTTCGTGTCTGATTCGTTCTGGAATAACCATTCGGTGGTTAGTGACTCTAAGTCAACGTCGATTATGGTGTTCTTAGTCAGAAGTCGGTTGTAAATTTATTAATACCTCTCGAGTAGGCCGGCAATAATGCTATCCATGGCATTTAAATCGGTACGAAACCGGCAATGATGTTATTATCATCGTACGCGTTACGAAATCTTTTACAAGGCAGTTAAATCCGTTTATACTTATTCCGCGGTATTCTGTAACACGTTTCCTCTAACATTAATAGTGTAACATAAAAAAATTTATGTACTTGCATATTGTAACTAAAACAGCAAAGTTTGATTGCTAAATGCAATACTTTTTATTAACCCTAATGTCTAAATTAAATTTTGATATAGAAGAAGATATACAAAAGAATGTAGAAGAAAATGTAAAATCTTTTAAATATATTACATTTTCTTCTACATTCTTTTACGTAAAATGTTCTATTACGTAAAATGTAAAAAATTAATAAATTAGCTTATTTTGCAACACTCGGATGAAAAACGTAAGTATATGGTACATACATATGCCGTCTACTTATCTCAAATCTAATTCTTTGTCTTAAGAAGATAAAAGTTATCTCACAAGCTTCACCTTTTCTTGCACCTTCATTTTATACAATAAAAAAAAGGGTGGGAAATTGTTTTCTTCGACAACTCCGGCAACTCTTGGCCGGTGTTAAGGAATTCACACCGGCACCGGAAATTTTCACACTTTTCGTGACATCACGAAAGTCAAAAGAATAAAAGAAACCCTCTTGAGATCCCGAGCCAATTAAGCATTATGCCACCTTCGTCACCTGTCCGTCCGCAAAACCTCAAAACGCACGAATTCCGTCCGCCTGCTAATTAACAGTCGGAGTCAAACCGCGCCGTGATGCTGGGAATACTACGATCCTTATACGAACTCCGTAAGCTCTCGTAGCACTCTTGCTTCACTTCCTGCATCTAATGGGGATACCGTTCGTATAAGTTACACCATACACACCGCCACGCCGGCGATATAATATCGCGGCATGCAATCCGCGCGCCCGCGCGCGCGATATGTGCGTCCGGGTTCGATGCAATAGCTCGCATGACTTGCCCGCGACATTTCGTTCGGTCTCGTTACGATTCTTTTCGCGCGCGTTACGATTCTTCCTCGACTTGCGAAACCGTGCCACTTTTTGCACGGACATTTGCTAACATTTCTCTGACAATGAGCTTGTTGTTACGTGTAGCTGGTGCTCCCGTCGATTGTTACTTAACTTTGGGAGATAAACGGATTTTTTTTTATGCAAGAAAAACATGAGAAGAGACAGTGATTTTTTTACAGCCATTCAATTATATGCTATTCAATGAAATAAATAAAACCCGAGAATGACTTGTGACCTTTTTCATCTTCCGAAATAGAAGTGGGATTGGAACGAATTTTAGTTTTATTACTAATCAACTTATCAGTTTATTACTACTCTATTGATGTTTTATTTGTATAGCATTTAGTTTGTTGGTAAAGCATGTTACGTATTGCCAGCATCATCACATCAATCTATTTTTATTCGAGCTGTGACATAGATTCTCAAAGTTGTAATATTAATTACTCAAGTATCTATTTCGAATTATTTACTTAGTTGCAATTTTATAATACCATAGTAAAATGAGTGCGTATAATTACAGAATAAAATTATACAGAATAAAAAACGCATCATTAACGTTTTGCCTGGCTATTTTTATATTAGACTTTGCTAGCACAATCTACGATAATGGCTGCAGTATCATTACACGAGACGAGCGCTTTCAGAAAATACCGGCTGTACGATGCGACTGCAACTCCCGTACATCTTCCTCTGCTACGTGAAACACTTCCTGTTGTATTTCCCATACTTAATGCAAAAACCAAGAAATAACTGACGTGAAATTTCGCGATATTCTTTTCTCATGAGTAACAAGTTGAGAAATAGTGAAATAGTAATCGGCGCTTATTTATAATGCATAACGAAAGACGTATTTATAAAATATTTAACAAATAAATTTTAAAAGTTTTATTTTAATTTATTGCGCAACAGAGGTATTTGATCTTTATTTTAAATAAAGGAAATAATCTCACATTTCCTGTACTCAATTCGAACGCAAGTTCTGGAATATATAATTTCCCAGTATAACTGACGATCGTGTTTTCGCAGCTTGCTTCGCTGCACACTGGAACAATGCACATATACTGTATTGCTGCCTACGCTTACTCATGATACTTATGTTTCTCGTTTCATCGAGAGAGTACTTAAAGTGTGCGATACGATAGCTATCTCTATCGCATAATATAATTCTTCCTATTAATCATTCATTGAATTCATTCATATAAAAACATATATGGAATCCATTCATATAAAGGAATTCTGCTAGCAAAAATAAGGTGTGTTCCGAAAGCAGAATACCGCGCGTGTTTATTAAATAAATAAATAAATAAAATGTCATATGGCAATTATTTGACAATTCTTAATTGTCTTTGCACGGCTTTAGATATTTCTAACGAAATAGCGAATTGCATAGTTAAATTATCATAAAATATCACACGATTATAAACTCATTTCTACAATACTACAATTATCGATGTACAGTGATCGAAAAATATGTCGTTGTAACAATTGTCAATTCAGTTATTGAAATCGCGATAGAACAATATCGAGAGCCTTCTTGACGAGGCTCTCTTGAAAGTTTACATATTTTCCCCGGATCAGCATAAGAATCGGGCCGCGGAAAGCGAGCGTTCGCAGCACGGAATGACGGTGAAATTCGTCCCTAATATACCGATCAGTCGTGACGAGGCAGAAAGCGAAAACCACTTATCCCGAGCGAGGTTTATTGTCTGTGGCGGCACCCACACCGTCTGGGAGCGGGAAGCCGCTTTTTGCCGGTGTTGGCATCCTCCGCTGCAGGAACGGAGGAGCGTGTAAAGCGTGGCGACGGCGCGGCGGCGTGACGAGGTCGGGAAAGTGCCGACCTACCCGTCCTCGATCCCTCGCCATAATCCAATCCATGCTTCACCACACCCTCCGCTGCGACTATAACGGCTCCACGGCGTCTTCCGTAATTCGCGTTGATATGTCAAAGTGCAATCAGGTTTTCCAGCTGCGTCAGATCGGCGCAATCAACGATTCTTTACGCGTGTTTTACAATTGAATTGTACCCACAGACGCGGGAGAACGAGGGATCGTGCGGCGTCAATCAAGTCTCGAAAGATTTTCTATCGCGAACGATCTTTTTCATTCCGTGCAGTTGAATTTAATACGAATCTGCAACGATCGAGAGAGTTGTTGATTTTACTTGAAGTAGAATAAGATAAAAATAACTCAGTATTTTGAAATAAAATAAAGTTAATCGATAACGAAGGATTGAAATATCTGCGCTTATATTATGTCATTAATTTCGTGACATAAAAATGTTCAGATTCTAATTGTTCGCCGCTTCAATACGATGCACTCCGCAATACAATGCTATTTCCGTATCCGACCCATAGCCGCATAACTATTCTTACGGAAAGATAAGCGAGTTTTTACTTGCCGATGGCATTACAGTCTGACTGGATCACTTTCGATTCCCATTCAATATATGTATCTGCATTTATCGAGTTGCGAGCTCGATCCAGTTCACTTGATACAATTCAATTAATATATTACAGTAATTTAATTATTCTTAAAGCAGATTATTCCTTAACAAGCCTTACGGGAATTTTTTTATTCTGTTGAATTCTCTTCTCGGCATATGTATGTAAATTTCAGTAATTTCCTCCTCGAATGAAGCGGTCATCAAATGAAGTCATTAAACACGATAAAGATTGAAAACCTTGTTCGTCCGACGGAGTTTACTGCATTTTAACGGCGGAAACCCGTCTTTAATGATCGTAAATGTATTCAAAGATAAGGTCTTTCACCGAAATAGCGTTGAAAATATATCGTTCAAATTACCGTGCGAGCACGTCAATTTTGGCTCTTTTAAAACGTTTCTCTTTCCTCTTCCCCTTTCAGATTGTGAAATTAATGTTGTTTCTATGTCTCGAGTAAAATTCATCGTAACCTAAATCGAGTTGTTCAAATTTTATCTGAAAACACTTAGAGAAATTGAGTACATCTCTAAAAATTAGTAAGAGAGGTTTTACTGTTTGATTTTATTATAATTTAAGTTTAAAGTCTAACTTGTTTTGTCGCATCATGTACGACATGATTTATTAAAAATAAATATATAGAAAATCATGTAATGTTTGATGCGTATGAACAAATTTATGATAAATAATTGCGAAACGAATGGTGAAAATATCGTTTTACCACCTATAGCGAGAATTTTTTACAATATATTTCAGAAAAAGTGGACCCGCGAATGGTACGGATAAAGAGTGGGTGGTAAGGGAAAACGTGTCACACGCCATGCAACTCACGGTCGTTTGCACTCCATTCTGCTTTAAGAATGGATGTGTTATGAATCGGGCACACGCAACGAGTCCCGTTGTGGTTGCTCATATATGTATTCAGATGAGAAACTTTTGCCTTAAAGAACGCGTCAGCTTCGTGAGAATTTTTGTGAGAGTAATTATACTGTGTAAATTTGCTTTTATTGAAATCTGTTATACTGCGTAAACAATGTTGTTTTTGATTACGCAAGCTGCATACACGGCAGAATTTTGTAACATCTTAGCGTGCGACACTTGATGAAGATCATAAAGCAATCTTTTGAATAATATGAAAATATTCAAATAATAATTCAAATTATAATTAATATTTAAATCAATTATTAATAACTATTTAAAGTATACTTAAAATTACATATTACATATAAAAATGCGTATAAATTATACATTACAAAAAATAATTGAAAGCCTTTCCTTTAGAAATTAAGATATGACTCGTGGACATAGACGAAGTATGATGGACGATGTTTCATTATACAATACATATGTCTTTTACTTTATCTTTTAGGAAGTCAACTATATTTGCAATGTTTAGATCACTTATCCTGTCTTCAAATCTTCAAATCTTCTGTATCGCGCCGGGAGAGCCGTGTTCCTTTAATTAGACGCATACGTTTACAAGAGGCATCGTTAGTTCCGACTCGTGCTCGAATGCTCCAGATGCGCGACGCGTTTCTGACGCGTCGTAAATCCTGAGCATCGTCCTAGCTCCGGACTCGCGATCTAGATATCTGTAATACTGATTATTACGTCTGTGTCGCCGGCAGTGACATGGTGTCGGTGACACGGCGGAACGTGACGCGGCTTATACCCGGCACAATGCCGCAAGTAGCGTAAGCGACTTAGGGAGCTTTCTCGAGTGGAACCTTCGTACATCCGTCTATGAGGATCGCGCAGGAAAGCGGCGAAACTAGGACTCGTCGGAATAACAAATTTAAATGCGACATTTCTCGTTGGAATTCGATGTTCATGTTCCGGCAACGAAATGCAAGATTGCTTAAGTAAAATTTATAGGACGACGTAGGTCCTAATCAGAGATTTCTTCAGTACACAAACACACACACACACATACGCACACACATATTTAAACATTACTTTTTCTTAATACTTTCGTTACCAAAAGAATCTATTGACATCGTCGATCTCTTGCGGAAAGAAGAGAGTAGATGAGCACTTTATTAACACTTGATTAACACAAAATGCATTAACGTTAATACGTTCTTAATTCTCAGGTGTCAATAATCTCGCAGCCTATATGAATGACGATATTTATTCGCTCTCTACTCTCTAGATATGTTATAAAATATGATATGAAAGTATAATTAAAATATTAATCGCCAATGGAGAGCATTAAAAATGATTTAATAGACCCCGGAGTTAATCCGCTGAAAGTCCATTGAATTTCATTGAGATAATTTATCCTTCATAATTTTGTCGTCGAATTTCATTGAGATAATTTAGCCTTCATAATTTCAACAGTTTATTTCGGCCTAAAATAGTCGAATTAGTAAATCTGTGAATGAAGAAAAGGAACGCGACAGCATCCAAAGTTTCTCTCCTTCACGTATTACAGTTTATAGAGGATGCGTTGTACTACTGGATATCCTGGAGTACCCAAACACTTTAAAGCATTCCTACGACTAATTGCTTCGGGCATTAAACTCCCAACAAATCAGTGACGTCGCTATTCACTTTATCCAATTGTTCGCTACGCACTATACCGGCAAGCACATGTCGTGAATTGCATTTCACCGGAGGTGATTATGCCTCTTCGAAGATGCGCGCCGGACATAGGCGCCCGGGTGAAATCTCTCTCTCTCTTATCGCACGCGACTACGCGTGCATTGACGACGTGCGCGAGCGCGACTTTTTTATCGCTCACGTAGCCCATTAAACTGACGCATCAGCTTTCCTCTTTCGGCCCGCGAGGATTGCGGACGAGGATATTACTCTTTCTTCCCTCGTAAACAACATGAAAGTGATACAAATGAAACTATTACTACTGTCGGCTACCGGCTCGTTATTTGCCTACCGGGCATAGGGAAAGCTAAAAAAAAATACAGAGATTACAAGGACTCGAAATTTTTGTTGCGCTTCCGATATCTTTTTTTTTTGTTTTCATGAATTAATTTTTTATGTAAATATCTTTTTGCGCACGATTGTACAGATTGCTAAAGTAAATCTCTTGTAATTTTCAGATCTTGGTTTACAAATTTTTACGTAACGAAATTGATCTTTCCGATATGTATAGGAAACTCATGTTTTTACATGATAATTCAACTCCATATACCGTATGGTACCGTATATTTCCTAGTACAGCGACTTAGTATAATCCGTTCTAAAGGAGACATCACACGTATTACGTATATCTTTCTTACTACCGGTATCGATTTTTATGCTACATAATGCTTTATATCGCGTGCATCGATATTGTTATAGAAAACAGATGGCTGAAGAGACCTCTCACCTCGACTGGCTTAAGCAATGATTACTAATTTTTCTGGAATTTCGCAACCAGCTTTCGATCGCCGTGATTATGAACGCGATTAATTTATATAATGTATATATCACAATTTATCTTAATTTTATCGAATTTATTGTGATATATGCGATCTATTTAGAACGTTATCATTTACTAATTAATTTTCTTAAACAATAGGAAAGCAGTAGGTAATCAAGGATACATATCTCATACACTGATTACATAAACAGCTCCAGCTTTGCGTAATGCCGCTCCTTATCAACGACGATTTAAAACAATGCTTTGGAGGGAGCATGGAAAAAACCTGGCTGAGTTAAATAAATAACGGTATCAATGTTTATGCGGTATTACGCAAAAAATTTATTCTCGTCGCAGATTTTTCATTGAGTTGATTAATACTTGTATATAGTAGAGAGATGCCGGATTTCAAGAATTTCTTGAAGCTATTAATCATTAATATTTGAACCTGCCAAAACGCATTTCCGCGATGATATACTGCTCACGATACACGTTAAACGATTTTTAGACAGCCTCGATGTAAACGTACCGTGATTTTCTGCATCTTTCAAAGAAAATTACTCGATATTAATTATGTTACTAATCCCGACATTTGAGCTGTCCTCCGCGATAATTTCTCATCTTACTTAGCGAGCATACCGTGCAGCGAGAGCACTAATCAGCGTCACGGAAAAGCGGTGGCGAACTGTAATTCGACTTGATTTTACGGGCCTTTTTTAAAAAGGAAAATTAACCGACGTGTACGAGTTAATTATATCAATGTAATTGCTATGATTATCTCATTTTTCATCGGTAAACGTGCACGGGAGAACGCCGGCGTTTTGCAGCACGTGCTCGTGCGTATGTTTTCACGGCGATGCATTTCGCCAATTTATTGCAGCCAGCGAAATGGGATTATCTCGTTGAAGAGAAGAGAAACTGATAGACATGAATACGTTCTCTTCCACTTCTTGCAACGTACATTATTCTCAGTAGATAGTAGTAATGACGTTAGATCAGTAAGGCCGTATGTATATGTGTACGAAATGCCGACTTTAATATCAATTTTTATATCAATGATTCTCAAATAATTTTGAACAATTTTAATATGTTAAATATGTTTAGTAAAAATTTCCGTTACAGTTAAATACTTTTATTCATATAATTTAATTTTACATCTTACATCGATGAAATAAGGAATATTCGAAAACGCTAAATCGATTCGCGCCACACGGAAAGAACGATTTTACTGGAAGATTTAAAAATTTTGCTGAACACAGATCTGAAAATAATTCTTGTTGGACCATCAAAATAATTTTGTTGGAAAGTCAAACTGATTGCTAGAATATCAAAACCTTTTACAGTAATGCTCATTTTTGAGTTTCCAACAAAATTATTTTCAGATCCAAACTTTTTGACCTTCCAACAAAATCATTTTTTCCGTGCACGTGTAAAAATATTCGAACGTTGACTCTTACATCGCAGGCGCTTTCCGATGACGTTGTCGTCGTGGAAATATAAAATGAAGGTAATTGAATTTTCCAATTAATTATATGTTTCGCCATAGGCACATTAAAAAGGTATAAGCGTCTTATGTAGTTCATAATCGCATGTAATATCGAAGTGGAAAGTTCTCTCTTTTTTATGAAATATCTGCGTTCACCTGTCGTGCGATTATATGTACACCACGCGCGAGTAGACACCGCGCGGCGGTGACCGGTGTCGTTTTTACGTCGATCGCGCGTTGCACTCGCAAATGATTCATGCTGCACAATGAACCAGTTGCGTCTTAATGAATAGGTATTAGCTGAGAATGGCAAAAGTCCACTTTTCCCAGGTCCCTTTTAACCTAGCTCATGCTAATCGCCGCACAATAGCGCCTGGTACTTAGCGCGGTCAGTACTCGCGAAATCGACCCGTGCGCTCGTGATGGTACGATCCGCGAACGGACGCTAATAAAGTTAATTGCGCTGCACCCCCCCCCTCCCCTCTTCTCCCGCTCCCTCTCGCCACCTAGAGTCAACAAGAAACAGAGCATTTGCGATCGCGATAGTCAGATAAGAAGCTACTGCCGTTGATAATGAATTTCTATCGTTGCACGGAAAGAACGATTTTGTTGAAAGACTTAAAAATTTTGCTAAAAACAGATCTGAAAATAATTTTTTATTGAATCATCAAAATAATGTGTTGGAATGTTAAAACTGATAAATATTGCTATAAAACGTTTTGATAATCTAGCAATCATTTTGACTTTTGCACAAAATAATTTTGATTATTGAACAAAAATTATTTTTAGATCTGGATTCAGCAAAATTGTTCTTTCCGTGCAGAAAAAGAGAGAATACATATGGCAAAATTATGATTAAAAAAAAACGTATGTTTCGTATAACCGGCTAAATGTTTTTTAAACATTTATTAAACGTAGTTATGTTGCTTGGGAATATATTCCTTAAAAAAGTGTTATACACTGATTTCCATAAGTGGTCGATTCCTCGAAAGAAACATAATGGTTCTAAATAGTGGCTAAATGAAGGGCAAGTAAAAGAAGTACATAAAAGAGCATTTGCATTAGTGTGTGTTCGTGCTTGAATTATTAAAGTTTGAATTTATTAATGCAGGAGATTTAAAAACGGTCGATTCAATTAAAACTCGACGGTTGAACTAGCAACGTCGAAATTAGCGGTACGACGTATTATTATTAATTTAAAAATCTCATTTACCGGCCAGTTTATATATGAGAAAGAGATCGATCGATTTGTCGCTACGCGCGGGGAAACCCTTATACCCGTACATTGTTGCCCAAAGTTGACAATGCAAATGTTGTGTTCACAATTAACAAGTTAATTATATTTGATCGGCTAACATAGTCGTTGAGTATATCTTATATATAGGATTTCGCGGCACGTTCCATGTTTTCCCGCAATGAAGTTCCGCGGCGTTTGCATAAATTAATAAAATCATACACGTTGAATTGAGATAATGAAATCCAATTTTGTTCAGGTAAATAAATGTTTATTAAACACGCGTAAACAGAACGCGTGAAAAACAGAGACATTTAATTATTATTACAATTACATCGCTGAACGCACCATATGATTATGCCATTTTCAAAATAAAATGCACAACATGTATTTCACAATATTATCATCTTTCTCATTTTCTTTAAATTTTTGATTTATAACAATGATATTCGTAAAAAGAAAGTACACGTGTGTTTTTTGCTGCATATTGATGTGCGCTGAAAGTGAAACGAATTGAAACAAGTCCGACGGTCGTTCGAATCGAATGAATCGAGATCGCGGTTTGCATGGTTTTGGTAAATAATTTGAAGGGGATCGTTTCTCTCTCGGGGGAAATAAGACAAGCAATATATTTTAGAGGTAATTGATTTTACTGCTTCAAAATTTACATACAAGTTAGAAACAATCGATGTAGACTTAACACGCACTTGGCATGACGAAATAATAATAATTTTGTTAAGAAAGCACGTACTCTTTATTTCGTTTCATTAAAAAAACAATTTTTTTTTAAATTGCTAGACAAATTTGTAAAGAGATATAATTGTATTATAATAAAAAATATTTGATATTTCAAATATCTAAATAAATATAAAAAATTAGTACATAACCATTTATTTTATTATAATACAATTATAATCTCTTTACAAATTTTTCTAGCAATTAAAAAAGAAAATTTTTTTTTAATGAAACAAAGTAAAGTACGTGATATGATTAGATATTAGAAATATCAAATATCTAAATAAATATAAAAAATACAATAACATAACCATTTATTTTATTGTAAACACAATTATATCTCTCTACAAATTTTTCTAACAGTTAAAAAATTTTTTTTGTAATATTAAGGAGGAACACCACTGTGACGAGTTCAAAAAATCAATTTTTTTTTTGCATTTTTGTAATGCTTGAGGTCTTAAAAATATGTCCCTAAAATATTATGTTGAAATTCACAATGGAACTACAGTAAATATGTATAAATAAAATAGCACGTGTTCAGATATATACGCCCGGCCGCGTAAAACTTTAAACGCGTTTTTCTCGAAACCACGTTTTCGTAGCTGAGCGCTCGCATATCTCGGCCAATTTTTATCCGAATGACTTGATTTTTGGACAGAATGTTTACAACAAAATTGTCTTCAGTTAAGCGTACGA
>NW_012026853.1:978767-1014713 GCF_000956235.1 Wasmannia auropunctata
TATTATCAAAATAATTTGTTGGAATGTTAAAACTGATAAATATTGCTATAAAACGTTTTGATATTCTAGAAATTATTTTGACTTTTGCACAAAATAATTTTGATTATTGAACAAAAATTATTTTCAGATCTGGATTCAACAAAATTGTTCTTTCCGTGTGATAATGCAAGAACAACACTAGACGCGCAATTTCAACACAAGTACGTTTAAGTGAAACGTAATTTGCACTCAAGTTCAAATTTGAATAAACAGACACATGATTCATTAACTAATCTGAATTAAATTTACGTATATTAATTAGAGTAGTTAAGCATTCAAAACAAAATAGTTTATTATAATAATATATTATGCATATTTTTTCGATAGTATATAATAATACGGCGAATGCATATTGCAATTTATTCATGCAGCAATTAATTATTGTTATACGAAATATATTAATGGAGTATAGCAGGAGTGTATATTAAACATAGCGTATGCATTATTCACGCAAAAAGATCGCGCGCGTATCTTTCTTCTAAAAATGCACGTTTCTTTCCTGCTGCTTCTTTCCTACACTTTCTACTTGTCCGGAAGGCATACTATTTCGATTCGTGTTACTGGATCCCGCTCGGCGAATTTTAATACGCGTCGCACATTACCGTCGCGTTTCGCTGTCGAACTAACTCGGGCCATTATGCCCGCGATTTCTTTGCGGCTATCTCGTGCGGGCATACTCGCGGAACCAATTTCACGGAGTCACGCGACGCGTAAATTGAAGATCGGATTAACGTTCAGCGCCTGCGGGCTAAATCTCCGTCTGAATTGGGCAACGATATCGAATCGACGTCGGTCTTGTCCCTTTGGGATACTTTTAAATTGCATTAGACACGTCGGAATCGCGGAATACGATATCGTTTAGCATTTCTATGCGTTTACATTCCGCGAATTTTGGTATCGCTTATGTAATGCCATGTATAGGTGATGAGAAATATTTGAAAAAAATTGTTTAGACAGGAATAACTCTTTATTACAATTATGGAAAAAACTTTAATTATATAAATCTAATTGAAATAAGACTGTTGTAATCTAATAGTATTTTATTAATAAAATCATGTTTCTTATACAAAACACACACACACACAGCCTTACGAATAAATCAGTATAAAATATCAATTTCAGAATAATCTACGGAACATGAACTGTAAACGATTAAATTGGTATTACTTAATCTACGGCACGTTGGTAGTTAATAGTAATCAGCTCAAGATATCTCGTTGTTGTATCAATATATCTGCCCTCGCAATTATTCTGCAGTTAACCAACAACAAGTGCAACCGGTACACGTTAAAGGTTGCGAGATGGAAAATGAAGGGAGGCTCGGCATATAATAGGGTCAGAAAGAAAGATCACGACCTACACGTCTACACGATGACAAGAAGGAACTATATCTAATAAGAAAAGTCTTCAGAAATATACATAATCTAACTGCGTGATCTTGGATCTTTTGCACTCTATCCGGAAGTTATTTCAGCGTAAGAGTTCTTAACAAAGAATGCATGAAAGAATGCGAAAAAAAGAAGAGAAAGCGGTACAAAAATTATGTCACGTTGTTAATACGACAAGCGACGTAGAAAAGTGAGCGAATTCTTACAAGTACAAGTATGTCACATTCGTAAAATGTTAAAGCGGTGACTTCGTGGATTAATCATCCCGCAGTGACACGACGTGTCAGTTTAATGAAGACGTCGGGTATGTAATAACGCTATTAGCAGAGATAGATTTGCGCATCAACAAAATGGGATGATGGATAGAAACTTGTTGAGCACGTCCGATCTATTATTCCATAATTATTTGCATAAATTGGCTGTTAAAATTAATGAAAAAAAAACCTGTTTCTATTTACGACGTTATCACGCGCGCGCAAACGCTTATTTACACAAATTCTCAAAATAAGTAAAAAAAGTCTCATGATAAATGATAGTCTGTGCAGTGTTGCTACTTTTTGACAGTGATAAATTATACTCCATGTAGGTCGAGCGTGTTTATCTTGAAGTTTCTAAAACACGATAATAGCTAATAGCCAAGTTATAAAATTGTTGAAGAAGTAACAAAAATTATCATCAGTGAAAGTATTTATTAGCTATAAAATGCGTATCAGTATACTTATTCATATTTTATAATTATGCATATATTAATGGTAATTCTCGTCAAGAGCTAATAATGGATTATTCACGGTTTCCAGTTATTTAAGAAATTATATACTTTTTACGTGTATTTTATATGATTAATTTTATGATATTATAAAATAGAATATATACACTCTTATATACATTATAATGTTGAAATATCGTACATTATGATGTTTAATCTCTCGTTGGCCGTTGCTGATAAACGATTTGTTTGATTTTCATAAACCGCGGCTATTTACACAAACTTTCCTCTCATTATCCGTTTAGTGCCACATTATGAATGGAAATAAGAAATCAAAGTAGTAGTTGAATCGAATCATTAATTAAATCCAATTACCTTCGTTTGAATCGCGATCAGATTTACGGTGCGCGAAGTAACGATCAGTATAGGTTCCCTTTAACGGATTATTTTACCGCTTCCGGTAGCGATTCGATTGTACTGTAAAAAAAACAACATCGAGCAAAGAAGCAGACTCAGGTACGCTCGCATTTAATCAATTAAGTACCTCCGGCATAACTTTCTTTCTTTAAGTAGTTGATTCTTGAATTTACGTAATTTATATGTTTCTCCTAATCTGTGCGATGTAGACTTTCAAGAGCTAACATCAAAAATAGATTTGTAATGCAGTCATGTGCAAATGTCTTTTGAACGTCTCTCGACTACGAACTTTTCACAAACCTGCGACGGCGCTATTGTTCGTTAAAGGCAAAAGCGATGCTCCTCGGGCATTCTACACATCTCTAAAAAAAAAAAGGATTTACGAGAAATTACGGAGTATTCGAATCACGTTTCTGCGAAATTCCTGATATTCGCATCTTTCACAAGTCGGTACCTTTTCAGTCGCGACAATATATATCGCCACAAGTTGTCTGTCGACTCATCGTGAACCGTTAAGGACACAACATCAAAAGTAAGCTGCAGCATGTACAATGAAAAAAACATACTGGTCGTATAACACACTGGAAATCATTTTGGTCCGCACGAGCTGTGTATCACGACTCCTAAATTGGTCAGAAAATTTTTAATTTACATTGAGCTTAACATATTTCTCATATTATTTAACCATTCATTTTCTTCTTTCGCGGAAAAAGAATTGACGCTTTTTCTGTTAATATCTTTGTGTTTAACATACTTTTTAAGTTTTATAATAAACGCAAGAGGAATACTATAAAAATTGTAATAACGGTGTATTTAACGCAGTTTGTATATCCGATCGATTTCGCTGCACGTTCGTAAAACGCAACATACGAATTGACAATTAACGACCCTCGGGTGTACTGGCAACCGGCAATCATACTTGCAAACGATTACAAGCGCGATGCATCCTTGTGACCTGCAGGGCGGACCAATTCGTGCAGGCCAAGGTTTCTAATTAGTAGGTCGCAGAGAAAGGAGCCACTAATTATACGATTCCGTTTAATTAGCTTAATTGCTTTGAGGCAAGAACTCGCGTTCTTTCGCGCGCATCCCCCCTTCCTCCCCCCCTTCTAGCATAAAGGTCGCTGTGGCTCACACGCGTTCATTTACCTCAACCGATAGTATGTATAACATATTTCGTTACTATCGTGTTGATCTTGCTTTCAGCGTATCATTCTACACGGAGAGAATTTTCTTTTAAAATTTACCCTGAAAATCATGTTAATTGTGAGACAATATAGTATTTAGGTAAATTTTACTGTGAAATCTTATTGCACAGTAAAATTTACCTAAATACTATATTGTCTCATAATTAACATGATTTGCAGGATAAATTAAAAAAAAAATTCTCTCCGTGTAATACAATTAGAATGGTATCACCGATTAAAAAATGAAAAGTCCGATACAAAACTTCAGCTGGAGGCCATTTCCTCAAGTTCTTTCTCTTTCTCTCATCTCCAACTTGCTTTCTGCTTTAAGAATTATTTTTTACTTTTAAAACGCCATATTTGAAACGATAAAATTGAAAATTTATTATAACAATATGATATCTTGTTCTTTTACTATAATTACATTACATGTTTATAATAAACGTGTTCCGTATGCGTATACATTTTTTCGTTTCTCGCTTTAGCTGAGTTTAAAGTTAAATGACCCTGTCGGATCTTCTTTACGTAACGATGGCGCGCACACCGGGCGGGCCATTAAGTCGGCGTTAAACGAGATGAAGCCGGAGTACCTTGAGCGCGTGCACTTGACATTGGGCGAGACCGGCGCGGCGGCGGCGGCGGCGGCGGCGGCGGCGGCGCGCCCGATGTACGGCCTTACGAAACTAGCCGGCCCGGCTGGCTTTCCTGCCGGTCGTTGACTGCTTAATGACATCCTCTCTTTATCGGCCGAAGAACCGTATGCCGGCAAGGTCGAAAGATTACCGCCGCTTTTTTATTATACACGCCACAAACGCGCAAAGAATCTCTGCAGACTAAAGCCAGACAAATCATTTGCTTACTGTAACGATATTATAATCATTTGTTTTGCTCTCATTAGAAATTTACTTAAAAAAAAATATTGACATAAAGGCAGCATTTTTTCAAATCTTAGCATTTTGAATGTAAAGTAATTTTTGAAAGAGCTATAAATATGAGAAGTTGACAAAATATTGTCACAAGTCTAATAGTCTATCTTTTTCTATTTTTAATGTATAATATAATTCCACTAAATTTCTTGAATTACATCTTAATATAATATATACGTACATACAAACTGTCTTGAGAATAAATAATGTTTTCTGAAAACATTATTTAGAGTAGTCTGTTTTAGTGAAAAGTATTGGAATTTGAAAATAAAAAATGCGGGTACTTTCAATCATTCAAGTTTGTCTTTTCTCAAGTATCTCTAATTATTTTATTCATGCAAAGATATAAGTTTCTGTTTTTGTCAATCGGAAAAATACGACTTTAATCGACGAGCTGGATACTTTGCGAGCAAAATTCAACGCGAATCTCATTATTAATTGATTACCGAAAGACCGCAGCAGTACGTGGTACTCATGCATTCGCAAAGGCGAAGGCGAAAGGTAATTTCGCTGGTGAAAACATCACGGATGCAGACGAGGAAGTCTATCTGGATCTTCGGTGTGCGAAACAGACCGACCACTCTCTATTTCCGAAGCAGCTGTCCCAGGCATCAGCACCGTCGAAAACTGTGTCACGCTTTCTGCATCAATTCGCCGGCACGTAGACAATCGGTCAAAATCGAAGCAAAATAAATCTTACGCGGGCGGCCGGCCGGCCGATCATCGCCTCGAGCGATTATTATGAACGGAACCCGTCACTTTTCGAACGGAATCCTTCAGAGACTAACTCAATTTGTTTTGTGAAGCGTAACGCTGACTCACTTTAAAGCAACCATCTCGCGGAATTGTTCACTCGTTGTTTCGCATATGGATATGGTCTAACGATAATGTATTCGTGAAATAACGATAACTAAACTGATATCGTATAAGTTGAGTTTTACTGAAATTAAAGATCTCTCGTCAAAATCTCGCGTTGCGACGTAGCGTAAAATGTGAAACGCGGATGTCTTCCTGTGTGGGTCCAAACGCTTCGCGCGGGTAGTCCATCAAGTGCAATCTGATAGTGCAATATAAAAAGAATCACGCTTCCGTGTGCGCCAGTTAAACCCGAACGACTCACCAATGGCTACTGCGAAGACGATCCTTCGTACTTACGAGTCCGGCCGATGATAAATGAGTCTACGTAATGATATATCAGCTACGAAAGGGCAGACTCTCGATCGTTTATAAAGTGTATTCCTGTGTTAGTTTAATTAACATTTTGATTTAAAAAATGTGACAGTACGTCTGAAGAATCAATTAATTATATGTTACATATGCTTACATGCCCTTTTTCTTTCTCTGTAATTTGTGTCATACTGTACATATAAAACCTTGACGTATAACGTTCAGCGTGTTCCTGTAAAATGTCAAATGACAATATTGCTCGAAAAAATATACTTTCTAATTGTCCATTTGATTCTTATTTGATATTTGATTCTCTTAATTCGATTTTTGCTTGGAGAACTAATAGTTTATCGTTATAAACTATTAGTTCTTTAAGTAAAAATCGAATTAAGAGTATCAAATATCAAATAAGACTGATAAATCAAAAATAAAAGTTATGAACTAAAATGTCAATATATGTATATTTAAAGTTAAATATCTTGTATTTTTTAACAAGGTTTGAGATTTAAATAGCAAGACTTTTATGTAAGTACACCATAAAGTTAAACTGTTGTGAAAAATGGGATTTTTCGAAATTTTTTCTAAAAGAAAGGACAAATTCAAATTAGTTAAAAAATATATAAATGAAAAGAAGTGTGTACCGGGCAAATTCTTATTATAGTAATAATAAATTTTTTGCGCTAATTCCATTTGTGTGTAATGCATTTCGTAACAACGCGATCGCGACTCTGTATTTAATCAATGCATTATGCGTTACAAAAGACACATGTCGCTCGAATGTGACATTTAGATGCATAGAGCAGTATCAAATTGCAAGGATAAGAATAGGTTAAAGGAACTGCATGTCATGCTATATGATACTGGCGTAGAGAAATTAATGAGGCGAGACACCAACGCATTATAATTTCACGACCTAAAATCCGACGAAGATTATTAATTTGGATTCTCAGAAGATCGCTTTCGTTCTCGCTTTCTTTTATTCACTGACAAAAAAAATGTTTCTGAAAGTGTCGATATATGATACTATAATATTTTATTCGTAGAAGTATCATTTTTTCGATAAAGAGAAGAAACTTAAATACTCTAGGATAAAATTTTTTACATATATATATATATATATACATGTTATAACGTGACATATTTTATAATAACTGATCAAAAATTGGGTTGCATTTTGTGTCTTTTTACAAATAAAAGAAATCGCAACAAACAATAATGCCATTATATATTAAACACGTTAAATCAATAATCCAATAGTTAAATAAAAAATTTCAACAAATTAACTGATTAGTAGCGTGTTTCCTCAAGATAATTAAAGTACAATTCAGTTCGCAAAAAGTTCGATCGATTACGCTCATTATGCGATTGCCTAAGAAAAATTCTGGCCGGCACGGGCGCCAATAATCGTATCAATTACACGCGATCCGTGTAACTTCCCGCTCCGGGCGCAGTTCCTATTACATAACATCTTACCTGGACAATGTAATCAATGTTATTATGAAATTACGAACTTCCCCCGTGGGGAGGAAAGCGTTTGTACCTTTGCATAACTTCGCAACGACTGGCGTCGCGTTAAATAACGCGATGATGTACTTATAGCTTCGGGAAACTATTCCAGACGGGGCAAATGATACGGCGTAACACGAGGCTACCCACATAATTCTGTATAATCACAAACTTTACTGTGGGGCTCGTTCGTTCGCGGACAAAGGACGAAGTGTAATCTCGCGGAAACAGGCAAATGATCGAACTACCGCTCGTTTCGCCGGCCGACCGATAAAAATGAGAAAAATATGAGGGAGAGAAAGGAGCAGAGTAAGCTCTCTTTCCTGACACGTGGCAATGACCCAGACATAACTATGCCATTACGGGATGTATAATTCATATACCGCCCAGAGATACCATATCCGATAAGAGCGCATAATCCGTATATCTATCAGCGAATTATGCTCTCGAATAGTTGTGATGATTGGGCCGAATAATATCGTTAACTCCGAATAGTTAAAATGCCATTAAGTGCACCTACATTATTTAAGTATTCGATTTTAAAAACGTGATTCAATAAAATTAAACAATAAGCGAGCAATAAATAATAACTAATAATAGGAATGAGTTTTCTCATAAATATCGAAAATATTATTTGTACATAGATTTATATTAGAGCTCTTTCTTCTAGTAAAAATTATATATTAACACACATTTGTCTAATTTGTATAAAATTTCTTAATAAAAATCTTGGATTTTCTTAATAAAAATCTTGGAATTTCTTAATAAAAATCTTGGAATTTCTTAATAAAATCCTGTTAAAGACTACATTTCAATCATCGATATTATATAGGAGCAGATAAAAAACTCATTGAAATTCGTAAAGTGAAAAATTTCATGCAATGTAGGACAAATAGAAAACTTTATGTAGAGGAAAAAGCAAAATATCGATAATAGGTAATATTAACGTTTGATTATGGCTCTAGAAGATAGTAATCGATACTTTCTCGCTGCACTAACTGATAACATTCGCACTCACGACTTAAATTAACGTGCGACTTTAATGATAGTTAATAACAATAATGTAGCGATAATAGATTGTCCTAGATACTCCCGCACCTTTACAATGAACAATTTTAAAATTTCCATTGGAACATGAAAATGAACTTATTGTATCGTTCAATATAGGTATTATATGTCTCTGTCTAGGTTGCTATTTATTTTAACTGTAATTACTTTTATCTCGAGATAAAAAAAATTAAGAGGTCTTTGGAATTTTAATTGTGAACATTCAAATTGCATTCATAAAATTATATATATGCATATATGTACATAAATTTATACATTTTTATTTTCTTGTATTAATAGAAAAGTTATAAATTTTATGAAATAAACTTTTCATTTTTTTTATATTTTCTACTTCAAAATTTCGAAAAGTGATAACTGTAATAAGTTGTGTATGTGTGTGTATGTGTTAATGCATTTTTGTTTTATTATAATTTTATACTCGAGAATAAATTATATACATATAAATTATATAAATACATATTATATACATATTTAATTTATTCTTTTTGGATTAAAAGGCACTGCTATTAAAAAAAGGATGATGTTCTATACAAAATCTTAACGTAAGTAAGCAAACGAATAATGTTTTATCATGTCTTGTTAACGCAACACAGGAATATTTGCAGACCGTATACTGTTCATGTAAGCACCACACATTTTGCAGTCTCCGCACAAGTAAAAATTAAATTCTCTTGACTCCACAAGAATGTTGCTACCCACCACGAGACATCGCGAATTTTGCTTGAAAATTTATTAAACAAAATTGAACAGCATGTGCTATTTATCTTGGTGCAAATTCAACAACAGTAACCCGTCGTGATCGCTCGCATGTAGACGGTTTCAGTCTACATGCGAGCGATCATTATATTATCATTATGTTATAACGATAATTCTTTTAATTTCAATTTGAAATTCAATTTGATTTTTATACCGCTCTCATTTTTTTTAATTAGTAGAACAACACGTTACATAATGTAATTCTTCTACTCTATACAGCTTTTGGTTAATGAACAGAAGCGAAAAGAGCAACAAACGGTACATAAAGTTCAATGTATAGTAACGCAACAGCACGGCTGACACTAATTGGCTGGCTCTACTGATGCGCCTGCAATAAAGCCAAGCATGAACGGCCGACTCAGCCAGAAGGGTGTATTAGCCGTGCAGCCAAACAGCCGTGCAGCGCGACGCGCGTGCATCTCGCATCGTGATGCAGCGGTATATCCTCGGACCAAGACCTTCGGCGTCTAGGTGTTCGAGCCGGGTCTGCGAGCGTGACGTGATTCTCCGTGGCAATTATCTAGCGTCTCTCCTGCATGGGCCGCGTAACAATGTTGCGGCACACAGGCCGGTTACTCAAAGAGCTCCCCGTAGGTCGATTCGCAAATAGAGATATGTAACTTATGCACATGTTGTGAATATCAAGATCGTGATGGCGGAATTGTGTGGAAACGGTATACACATGTTTACCCAATGAAAACGTGTAATGCTATGCATCTGACATTACGCAATGTGACTCCTTTCAACGAACGCGTTGCAGTCGAATTTATTCAAGATGGCTAGATTACAAGGCGCGATGGCATTAACCCTCAAATGTATTTTCCCGCTATATATATATAGGTATATATATATATATATATATATATATATATATGTGTGTGTGTGTGTGCATACGGAACGAACAATTTTGCTAAATCCAGATCTGAAAATAATTTTTGTTTAATAATCAAAATAATTTTGTGCGAAAGTTGCTAAAATATCAAAACGTTTTATAGCAATGCTTATCAGTTTCTAACATTCCAACAAATTATTTTAATAATTCAACAAAAAATTATTATCAGATCTGTTTTTAGCCAATTTTTTAGTCCTTTCAACAAAATCATTCTTTCCGTGCAGAATTATATATATATATATATATATATATATATATATATATGTATATGTATATATGTATATAAGAAGATAAAAACTGAAATGCATCTTCCCGAATGAACGTTACTTAATAAAGAATGTTACTTAATGAATTCAAAATTTAGAAAGCCCCGCATGTCTCGAGCTATGCGATTAAATAACTAGCAGAGGTAAATGAGACATAAAAAATTGGATGAAAACTATGTATCCTGATTGACCGTGCCTTCTGCTGTAATTTGCAGCGTACCGTGTACGCGTTATTACTAAAATTTCACTTTCTCCGTTGATCTTAATAACAAAAGGCCTTAACGTAATGACCCGCTCTTTATCATTATTGCAATCGAATTATTTCGTTATTACATTTCGCGTACACGCCTCCCAAATACAATTGCATTCAGATTGTTGGGAAAATTTCACGTTCATGACTAACTGACTTCTCGTAACGATCAACATACCTCGGTTTTTTTTTCTATATCGCAACATGCAAAAACGAAGGTTAGCTTAGCCTCGGTGAAACTTCGATTAACATTAGGTGCGCGTGAAGGAAATGAAATATTTCAGTTATTATATCGAAATTAAATAGAATAATTAAATCGCAATTTTTTTTAATTTTTCGTGTGATATTGACAAGATCAGACTTTCTTGGTGATATCGTGCATTGCGTGATTACAGGATATAACAACTGATATGCATATCAAAGCTGTGTGTTCTGCAATATATTATTTTGTACGTTATCTGCGTGTATCTGCATATACTTAAATCTTATCTCTCGATCCTACAACTTGTCGAAATGAGTGGCTCCTTAATTACAATGATTATCCCCTAATAATTACTATAATTATAACAATCATATAATTCATGATCATCGATCTCCGTTCGTCCGGAAAGAAGACGGAAGAAGACGTAAAAGCGATCCAGAGATGATCGGACGCGATAACCGGCCGGATATTATATTAGAAACAACGCCGCGCGCTCGTCGGCAGAAGGGAAAGTCATGGGAATACTTTACGATCGCAATCTATATATCGTGTTAGGCGAGCAGTACCGATAATTACGGTACTGCGAAAATTACAATGCGTGAACTAGCGTCCGAGTCGGATCGGCTGCGGCCGGCCGCACGGTTGGCGTAAAAAAAAAAAACAACAATTCTCTCCACTCCTTCCTCAATACCTATATCATGTACTATATTTCGAGGGCGGAGTCGCAACTTTATGTCGCGATATCGTCAATAAAAGTGCGCTATCGCGAATCGTTCGTGCGAGCATAAATCCACGCGGCGTGGGAGATTGGAGGAAACTCGTTGTGGCTAGGTACTTGAACTAGGAGTTAGTAGGACGATTCTGACGATAATGCCGACCGTGAAATTTATTCCTGTGTGTGTATGTGTGTGTGTAAATAAGTACTTCCGGCGGCGGCAACGACGACGCGGTGGCGGGAGATAAGCCTTTCTCTTATAACGATCGCTCAAGCGAATCATTTATTTAAGTGGCTCGCGATCGTCTTATTTGCGCTACGGAGGCGCTAGGAAAGCAGGTGTTCGCCCGCGGCTAACGCAATCGCGCGGTAAGGATCTTTACAAACGACGGTAAGGATCAGGCGAGAAACATCGGCCCCGAGATGCTCGGTATTAATTATCGATTAATTGCCCGGCCGAGTCGAGCCACGTATGGTGAGGCGTCAGATAATCGCGTTATCTTCGAAGTCCGCAGGAGATCGGGTTTTAGCAAGTTAGTTTTAGTAAGTTGGTAACGACTTTATTTTTGTTTCGGAGATAAGTGCGCGTGAAATCGAAATCGTTGACTTTCGAGGACGGACGAACAGTTAAAGAGGAGCAGAGATGCGAAGAACTACAATTCCATCTCGACTTATTGTTAGATGAACATTTAGATAAATGGACGCACGGAAAGAACAATTTTGCTGGATCCAGATCAGAAAATAATTTTGGTCCAATAATTAAAATAATTTTGTTGGAAAGTCAAAATTATTACTAGAATATCAAAACGTTTTATAGCAATGCCTGTCATTTTTAATTTTCCAACAAATTATTTTGATTATTGAACAAAAATTATTTTCAGATCTGTATTCAGCAAAATTTCTAGACCTTTCAACAAAATCGTTCTTTCCGTGCGGAGAAGCTCATTTCCAACGAGTGCGACGAGTCTCTTCTGTCATTTCGAGAACGCATTAAGATCTGTTAAGTCAGTCCTGATCTCGGTGACCGCGTGGATATAGCTGCGGACAGTTGCGGATCTTTCATCAGCAATTGCAACGCGATAAGGACCACTTTTGGACACTTTCCCAGCCATATATTCTCAAAGATATCTTTCACGTCAAGTCGCAACGGTAATCACGAGAAAAGATATATATCTCTCTCTTTCTTTCGTCGCGCTTGATCTTCGGTTTAATAAGAGAAACACACTTCTCTCACAGCGAGTATACTTTCAATAAAGCGCCGATCGAGAGCTGGAAATTGACGTACGCTAATGATGAATACGTTCCCCGAGATAATTTCACCTATCTCGATGCACGTGGTCGCCACTAACTTTCGTATGACGTGGATTGTAATTTGAAACACAACTCCGCATGGTACCGGAAAGACCCTCCCTCGATTTGCGGAGCAAATCGTTGTTATTACGTCCATTAGCGCAATCGAGGCGGCCTTTACGTGCAGTCATTACCGATCTTAACGCGACCGCTCCTCTCTTGTCACGTCGACATAATCTCTTTGCCCCCTCCCTCTCTCCCACCGTGTTTTCTCGGTCTTTTCCTATCTCTGTCCGTTACCCGTTCGCGCACGCATATCGGTACTACACGGAGAGAGCAAACTCTTCGAGCCGTTCCGTAAGATGAGACGAGGGCAAGGACAAGGCCAAGTTTGCAAGCGGATCATCGCACTTTCCATCTTGCACTCCCTCCGACTTGTGTACTTCGCAGCTAGATCTTTTCAAATAACCGCAGATTGCTTCGCAACTCCGCTGTAATTGAGATTTTTTATTTTTTAGTTTCATATAAAAAATTTTCTCAAATATACATTAAATCCGTAGCAGCAAATTTCTTTTTTTTTAATAGCAGTTAATTCTAAATTAATGTAAAAGAAAATAAATAAATATATATATATATATTTATTACATATTTAAATATATATATATATATATATATGTATAAATACATATGTTATACGAAATAATTATTATATATATTCTACATAAAATTTTGTAAATAATATATATCTATAATTATTATATATATATATATATTTAATATAAAATTTATATTATTTAATGTATGTATTGTATATATAATTATTTTTAAATCTAATTGATGTAGATTTAATAATAAAATTCTTAATACACACACATACATATAAATTAATAATTTTTGTAAATCAAGTTTCTTAAATGAGATAGTAAATTGATTGAATTAATCCTGCGAATATCTTCCGAACGTTTTTTTGTTTGCAAAACGAGAAGGAGGGATTGTGATCAAGATGCGACATTAAGCGTACTCGAGTCGATACCGTCGCGTCATAAGCCGACTGCTGGCATTTTATTTGAACTTTCACAAGACGAGTCGCAATCTCGGTCTTAGCGACTCCCACGGTAAATATCAATAACATGCATATATGGTGAGAAGAAAATCCGATCCTTCTGAAGCGCTCGAGACAGATATAATGGCCTGAGATTTTTCTCATTTGTGATTTTTCGTGACTTGTAAGCGCAACCGTCGGAAGTAAACATATTTCCTCTTCACGCAGGCGTTAATCACTTCACACTTTCGTTCTCACTGATACGATGAATCAATAGTTTCGTAAATACGAGAGACTCGCATAGATCCTTGTCTTTCACAAGGCAATCTTTCAATTTGGCACGCGAGCATTTAACTGCTCGAAACGAAAGCGTACTTTTATTTTTTATCACGCGATTCTGGGATTCCGCTCTCACTTCCTCGCATTTTCATTGTTCCTTCGTAAAGATTGCCTTTGCACCTTTTTATCTTTAACTGATAAAATCGTACCACAAGAAAAAATAATTATTAAAATTAATCCATTGAAAAAATCGTCACATAAAGGTATTATTCATGATTCGCATAATTTTATTTAACATGATACCTCTACTTTGCTGTAGACAACATTTATATTTTCAGAAACAACTCGAACACCCGTTACTTGCGCTTCCAAGCCCTGCGATCTTACTACCGCGATATCCTACGTGTCTAGTTTGACATTTAGTTGCATTAACTACCGGGAGATCATTAGTTATGCTCGCTTCGACCATTGCTCCTGATTTCTGTAGAGGATGATGATGTGCACTCATACTTGTAAACAATCAAATACTTTACTGACCCAAGAGAAATATCAATCAGTAACAACACAGCTATTAGCAATTATATTATTTTGCATAATTTCGCGATTTTTGTTCCGTCGTCTTTTTATGTTGCTCATAATTATTTTCACAAATGTTTTCAAACGTACGCGCCGTTTTGAAACACTTCCTTTGATACACTGAGAGGACTATCCAATTTTGGATGCGAGAAGCAATCAATAAGATAAAATGTGTAAGATAAAAAAAAAGAAGTCTGTTCTGAATCGTAAAAAGTGTAAACTGATTTGGCTGAAAGGCGTTTTCATTCAGTTAAGATATCAAAGATAATTAACGGGGGCCGGCAACTGACATCTCGGAACATCTCTTACCGTAGGCGCGAACTTAATCACACGCCTGTAAAAACGTACATTATTACGGCGGGGTGTCGAGTTGCATGAAAGAAAGGGAAGGAGACGTGAAATGATCGAAGAAAGCGCGCGACTGACCGGACACGTGCGATCGCGTGCCAATCAACCGAAAATAACCTGCAGCTTCTGCTCTGCTGCTAAAGAGGCAGCTTTATTTCTTTAAATGCAAATGACGGTTCCTTTATAAGATTGAAAGTTGAATGTGAATCTCTCGAATGTGATTATTGAATGAAATAAAGAAACGTGGCGATGCGAGGGTGGGTGTGCTCTATTATCGTAATGCAGGGCGAAACTGAAAGAAATTGGACGTTAACGATATAATAAGCATTTAAATTCAGAGAAGAAATGAATGAACTTTGAAATTTTTCAGTCATTACGATTGAAAAAAAATTGTAACAATCTTTATAGCTTATACACATGTAAGTTAAACAACCTCGAAATGCTTAATAAATATTGCTGTTTATATAAGAATGAAAATTGCCATAGCAAGATTGCTATAGCACGATGGAAAGAGACATATATAATGCTCAGAGTTCATTTCTCAATTGTCGAATTTGATGGGTTTTCTTTGAATACTTTCACTGATTTTTCTAACTGCTCTTCTGACGCAAATATTAAACAAGAAAAATCAATACCAATCAGCAAAGCATGCGGAAAAGAAATTTATGTAAATTACACGTTACGCCGTGTATCTTGCGAAGCAAACGCGCGTCGTGTGCTCGTTTTGTGCAATTACACGAGTTCGACGTCAGTTAGATGACCAATACTCTCACGAAAGCTCTCGAGTTATTGTGAATATATATAATTAACTCTTTAAAAGTGCGTTTTTCTGGTCGATACGTTTTTCTTGCACACAGCTCATTTCAATTGATATTTGCGCTTCGCGACATTTGTTACGCGATAAATCTGCAACTATATAGTTCGACGGTTCTGCTTTGATACGTCTATTCATAATCAACCAGCTTCACGACATTACATAAGAGCGAATATATCAAAGTGTATAGAGAATATCAGTTGACGGAGCGCAGAAGTCGCTCGTTACATCAGCAGAGCGATTAGGGACAATCGCGAAAGCATCGGTCGCGCCTCAGGATGTACCGTTACTCGGAAACCGGTCGAACAATCGTGGCAGACAGGTAAAAATAGGCGGTGTGGCGAATTAATTGCCGCGCGAAAGGAGCGGCGGGGCAGCGTGAAAGCGCGATTTTGTCTTACTTAATTCATTGTTTTTTTTCTTCCCCTTGCACAACCGCGGACTTCGCGCGCGCTTACGGCTGCAGTAAGTCGTCTTACGACAGCGCCGTCACCCATCCCGCCCGGTATAATGAACAGCCGGAGTCGCGCGAGGGCGAGTCGTTACACGCCCGCATTATGCACTCGCTCTAAATGACGCGACCGAACTGCGTGGCACGACATTGCCTCACCGTCTCATTGTCATCGTCACGGCAGGCATTCACGCGACGGTTCCTACCGGACGCGCAAGTGGACCTCCTCCACGGCGAAGATTCAGAAATCTTTTACTTTCTTACACTTTTTTTGCTAAAATATATGAACATTTTAAGAAGCATTTTAGGAACATTTTAGAAATCTAGCGCGCTTTATCGCATATACTCATTAAAAAATTTAGCGCAAATTTTATGATTGAAATACACAATGCATCTTCTCAGTACAAATTAAATTTATAGTTTTCTATATTATTTATTTAATATAAAATATAACATTTTATTTACTCAAAGATATCAAAGTAATAGCCAATACAAGCCGACACGGATGTTGGTGCGTATAAAAATTTTATTGTTATATTCTTCAGTTCCACACAAACTGCGCGCTGCAATTTTCATCGGTCTTAAAACACAGTTCCTACATAAAGCCGGAATCCACTATAATGAATTAAATTGACAAGCAATTTAACATCACTGATGCTAACAAGCATCTATAATATAAGAATTTCTCTTCCCCAAAAACCTGTAAAGAATTTGCGAAAAATATCACCTCAGTCAGGATTCTACCAGGATTTTACTTATTATTAAAATATATCTACGTTATAAAATCTATACATATCCTTTTTATCTTTGTGTAACGTTAAGTAGCGATTCTAAAATAAATTTTCAAATCTAAGCCCGTAATGAGATACCAAGCTTGATTTTATATTTTTAATATTGTTTTGCAAATGATGAATGCAAAATGTATGAATTATTGTGCAATCCTGTACAACACGGAAATATACTCTATACCCATTAAACATAATCAAAATTGAAGTGTGCATCAATAAATAGTGCCTCCGACAACGCGGCGAATTACAGACTCACCCAGGCGATAACTTGTTGCATGAAAAATTCTTACATGGACAAACGGATATTACTTACGGTGCTGGTCCAGTAATAAATCGTTATTTCGTCGATTGGCGGATAAATTTCGTAGAATCGCCGTTACGTGCGGGCATTGGCAAAACCACGCAACGCGGTGGTGTAGCGCACCGCATGACTTTCATCATGGCATAAATCATTCGGCAGAATGGTATTTCTCGCGGTGCGTTACGGCCAGCGATACGGCCGGAAAACACCGCTCCGCGGCTTCGACGTCCACGCAGATCGACATCGAGCGGACAGATCGGCAGGCACTCGTATCAATACGTGCCCCGTTACATCACTCGCACGTATAACACGTAACGATTCCGATGGAAAAAAAGATTAACGAGCGTGTACGGCGCGCATTTGTACCCCCGATGCAATTTCGCGGGGTCCGAAACGCGACCGATCGCTAGAATTGATCGCTCGCATTAAGTCATCCACGTAATCATAAATTGAATCAAAATAAAACAATCCAGAGTTATCGAGAGCAAACGAATAAATATAAAATATATAGAAGGATTCCATTGATTATGGAAAAAAATAATTTGTGTGTTTAATATTTTGATTAGATTCAGATTTATAAAATATTATTTTTCTTCCAAAGTTAAAGGCTTTAAATATCTTTAAATAATATCGATTAAAATGCAAAATTTTGTTTCTTCTATGTTATTATTAAAGCCTTTTAGTCGAAACTAGTTATACTCCCGAGTTCGTTGAAAAGGAATTATTTCGTCATTTTTTTTACTGTACTTATAACTTTCGCTTTTAACAAACACTTATATTGCACATAATATAAAATGCTAGTGATACGTATTCAAGGTTATTGCAGAAATTTTCGCGGTTGTCTTAACGCTGCGAAATCATTACGATGAAAGAAAGCGGCTCGCATAAAGAAGTAACAGAATAGTTTCGCTTAGGTGTAAGAACGAGAGGAGATGTCGGTGCCACCGCAAAAAGAAGCGGCACAAAGTTGTGTTCCAGTAATAATCGCGCTAAACTCCTTGTTGCTAGGTATTGGAAAACGCTAGTTTCTAGCCGACGAAGGTCATGAATTTGCGACATTGATCCGTAGATAATTTTTTGTATGAATTGCAATGTATTGCAAAATGCATTAAACTAAAATGTTTGATTTTTATACAATTTCTGTTTTGAGACAATTACTAGAGAAATTTAAAATTTGATAGAAAGTAAATGTAAAAAATTTGATTCAAATGATTTAACAATTTCAAACTCGTTATGTTGTCGAATTTTTTCATTGTACAACTATTCGAACGAGAATTGCGAATAATCGGTAAAGTATGAAATATTAGACGTCATGTCTGAAAAATCCCACGAGATAAATCTCAGACAGCTCAGGCTGATCTTTACTAATAGCGCATTCTATCGCAGCGTGCCTTTGCTGACTTGAAACGTGACTACAATACAGGAAAGTTTGATCTTTTTTCTTTCGATTCATAGAATTCCGTGTCGAAGAAGCTGATCTGATTTAATGCAATAGCGAATTAATAAAGGTACTTTCTGAAAATAACAATATCCAATAGCAATCATCCAATTACATAGATATCAAACTCAGATATCTAAGTCTCCAGATATAGATACTATGTATTATAAAAAAGTTATATCTGTCAGATTTACACGAGATCTAATTTTTTAGAATTTTTAATTTCTAATTAAGACTCTTATCGTGACTCTTTTGAAGAAACATGTTTTTCTAAAAGTGGAAATTAAATTTAATGCAAAAATACGGTTAAGATTTAATATACTTATTTATAATAAATAAAAGTTAGAATGTGTAAAGCCTGTGTTGGTTTTAAAATATTGTGAACGAGTGCGGCTCACAATATCACTTCGCGACTAAGAAGACGCATAGGATCTCATTACAATCGTTTGTGTACCTCTCTAACCATGAATGCAATTTTATACTCGCACAAGAATGTCGGGACTTCATCGAACTTTCACGTCTCGTATTCAAGTGCACTTATTCGACTTAATCTAAATCCGATACATTGCGAAAAACTCAGCTTTCTACTCTACTCGAAAATAATATTTCCGCTCCGTGAACAAGAATATTATAGATTTTCTATTCTATAATATAGATTTTCTATTATATAATATAAATATTCTAAGCTGCAATCGATCGACCGCGAATACACGAATATTGCGCGACTGTAAATCGCGATGGAAAACTTAGAATCTTTTGCGTTAGATTTTGTACTTATTGTTAATTATTTTTGTATTAGATTCGCGTTATTCTGAAAATATTCTATACGGATATTCTTCTACGTGCTTCTCGATTCCGATATGTACGATAGCTTTTCATGAATCGCTGGAAATTGAAACTCTATTAAACGTAATACGTAACGAGTTGAAATTACTATAGTCAAACTTTTTCCTGCTACCTCTGCCCATATCGACTGATCGATGCCGGAATAGAATCAGAAAGACAGCTCGTAATGATAGAGTTACGACATCGCGTTCGTATAGCTTACGACAATGTAATGATATATCACACGACGGTTGTACAAAATTCGCAAGTAACAAGGAACTCACTATTTCGCAAGTTGGAAATCCAGTGTTTCACGAATAGTCGGAATAAATGCTTAGACACGAGTTCTGCTTTATATCTCCGTCGCTGCTTCTCATTTCAGATTTTCCTGGAAAGCTATATTCTAACGTAATCAACGTTAATTTATCTATGAAACGGACAGAACTAACAAACCCTTGCGTCTTGCAAGTTATTGCTAAATTAAGAAAAGGCAAAATTTCTCAAAAATAATGCCCTGTAATCGTAAATGATTGTAACGTTAAAGAAAATATTTAAAAAATATTAATGACGTTTATTTTTATCTAATATTTAAAACGCCTAAGTTGTTTTTAATTTCACTACATCACGGTAACGATTGAATTTGAATAATCTTATGACGACAATGTAAATTCACACACATAACTTACGTGTGTATAAAACGCATATTAATAGCATGTAAAATGTATCTTACTTGGACTGACCTGCTTCTTGCACCGACTAGATTTTAATCTATTTCCAATTGCTTCTTATTTAATTGAACGCTGATCAATCTCTCACGAGCTTTCGTTTTTATTCGAATGTCATATATTTGTTGCAGGTCAAATAACAATAGCGGATCAGTCATCGTCGTCCTCCTTTTGGAATCCCACCCTCAAAACCGATATATTCTCTCAGGACAACAGTGCAACCTTCTTCCCTACGGCCCATGGCCTGGTGCAGACTCACCCGAGCAGCGGCGTGTTCCGGAGCGGTTTCGGCGGGATCGACAACCTCGGTAGCCGAGGGGTGACGATGAGGCCGCCGCGGACGCGGCCTCTCGATTATACGGAACGCGCCACCGCCGAATTGCGCCGAAATCCGTCGCTCTCGTCGCCCGACGAGTGTGCTCGTGCCTGCCGTGAGAACGAGCCCCCCAGGATATGTTACTATCACTTCACACTCGAGTCATACACCGTACTCGGCGCGTAAGTACAGTCCTGAAGTTTCTCGGAATGATTAGCTCCTAAAGCTTTAAGTATTTCTTTGCTATAAGTTTTTATATTTGTAAATTTATAACCATAAAGTAATAATAAGTGTACCATAATAAATTTTGACATTATCAGATTGGCCAGAAAGTCTTTTTGCTATTTTATGCGAAAAGGGCGACTCAAAATACGAAAAGATTTTCTGATCAGCCTAATACTTTTACTATTTTTATAATATTGTGTATTACTACTTTTATTATTTTCATATTTATGATATTATTTTATTTAAACTATTAATATTGCTTTTTGTATGTATAATTCGCAAAATATTGAAATAATAACGAAAAATGAAATAACAATTTTTGTAAAAATAAATTGTAAAATCTTGGAAAATCTTTCTAATCGAGAAAAAATATAAGCATTTGTTTTTGGAAAACAATGTTCATTATTAATAATGCTCTTATTAATAAAAAATATAGTTGATATTGAATTTTGCTCTGCATGTAGAATGGCAATATTTTAAAATATAAGAATTGTTTAACTTTCTTCATCAGTATGTGTGCGTAAACTCGTCATAAATTTTCAGAGCGTGTCAAGTATGCACACCGAACGCCACCAATTCCGTGTGGAGCGAGTGTCAGTGCGTTTTGGCGGACGGCGTGGAGCGGGGTATCATGACCGCGAACAGAATGATCCCTGGACCGAGCATTCAGGTTTGCCAGGGTGACAAAGTCGTTATTGACGTGGAAAATCGTATAGTAGGAAACGAAGTCACGCTTCACTGGCACGGCGTATGGCAAAGAGGATCTCCGTACTACGATGGTGTACCTTACGTGACCCAGTGTCCCATTCAGGAGGGTAATACATTCAGGTACGCGATTTTACTCTTAGCATAAAATTTATATTTTTTATAGAACAAAAGTTGGGTGATTTTTAATTATATAAAAACTTTTAATTATCGTAAATTGCTTATGTTTAATAAAAAGTGAGCAATTCAACAAAATAAGAATACATTTTATTAAATTTACCATAATTCGACAAAACTTAAAACTTTTTCTGATTATCCTAGAATGTAAAAACTTTATATTGTTTTGAAATAACATGTAATAATTAATTATCGAAGAAATATCTTTATCAATGTTTTTCAAAATTTGAATTTAAATATATGCAACATACGCGAATTAATATACTATAAAATACACACATATATGTTATAAACATATATATATATTAATAAGTATATATTTTAAAATTTATACAATAATTTTATGTGATTTATAAAACAAAATAATATATGGCATAAAAAGGTATCAATGGACAGCCGGAAATGAGGGTACACATTTCTGGCATGCTCACACTGGCACGCAAAAGATAGATGGTCTCTACGGAAGCATAATAATCCGACAGCCACCGAGTAAGGATCCCAATAGCAATCTGTACGATTATGATTTAACCACGCACGTGGTACTCATCAGTGACTGGTTCCACGAGAGCGCTGGCGAGCGTTTCCCCGGCCGCCTCGCAGTCAACGTTGGTCAAGCACCAGAAAGCGCGCTGATCAACGGGAAAGGTCAATTTAGGGTACGTCTCGCTCACTTAATATATTAAATAATACCGAATAGAGTCGAACAATATTATCTAACATAGTTAGACAAGCACATTTCAATTTACAATTTATGATAGAAATTTTTTCAAAACAGATTTATATTCTTGGATATAAACAAAGTTGCGAATAAAAATTCATTTTTTTTCAGATATTTAAAACAAGTGAATTTACTATTGACAAAATAACTATTGGCAAAAATTGATTGTGCATATTATAATTACTGAACTGATATTTTTCACTTTCTAATATTTTGTTGCATTAATATAGCTTGTATTATTTATTGCAGGATCCTAATACCGGTTTCATGACAAACACGCCCCTCGAAGTGTTCACGGTAACTCCAGGCCGCCGTTACCGATTCCGATTGATTAATTCCTACGGATCAGTATGCCCCTCCCAAATTTCAATCGAGGGTCACACTCTCACGCTTATCGCTACCGATGGCATAGCAGTACATCCAGTACCAGTTAACACTATAATTTCATTCTCAGGTAAAGCAATTAATTCAAATTCATTACAAATTTTTTACTAAAATTAAACAATTATTGAATAAATTATTTATTGCGAGACACTTGAAAAACAAGTAAAAGAATATTTTAAAAAATCATGACCTTTCTGATATTAAAATAGTTAATTACAAGTTACGGAAAATAAAATATATTGAAATACAATAAATTTATGAATGTATATGTACTAAATAATAATATAAAATGTTAATTAAATTAATTAAATTAAATAATTAATTCAGTTAAATGTTTAATTTATAAAAATTATATTGAAAATAATTATTTACGACATATTAAACACTCCAGTTATTATACACAATCAGCGTCTTAATGATGCATTCTACACACGGCCAGGAGCCATAAGTTGATTCGATTATCATCCCGCGACAAATGTCGTATACAATTTTACATTCTCTCTTAGGTGAACGTTACGATTTCGTCATAAATGCCGATCAGCCTGCCGGCGCTTATTGGATTCAGCTTCGTTCTCTCGGAGAATGCGGAAATTCACGAGCACAACAGCTGGCTATTCTACGATATGCTCGAGGTCCTTATCAACCATCTACTGCACCACCTTCCTACGACTTCGGTCTTCCTCAGGGCGTTGTAAGTATATATGTATATGTATTTCTTATGAAATAATATATAAAGAATAAAAAAATATAAAGAAGAAATACGAAGAATTATCAAAAGCGTGCATGCCGTATAGTTTTTTGTTTGACGATAATTAAGGACAATATTAAATTTTTCACATAAAGTTAATTGTAATTCACCCAATTTCTGTGATCTTACGAAATCTTATCAGCACTGCCATCTGTGTGAATGAGACAAGTAGAAGAAACTCGTACATAATTTTCAAAAATAAACTATAATTTTTTATTTAGATCTATAAATACTATCTATACATTTCTCAATTAAGATATCAATTTTAATACGATTCATATATGAACAAAATGTAATAGGATGTAGAAAGATCTGAATCGAATGTGTTATCTTCAAACGATACAATAGAAAGCTTTCCAATCAATATTAGTTAGGGTAGGAATGATGTGTTAAAAAACTGTAGAAGAAAAAATTCTGATAAATTTAAATTGAATTAAAATCCCTTCAAATTCGATACATTTGTATTAAAAAGAAAATTGTTGAATGATTGTAATTAAATATAAATCTTTGAAAGAATTAGTGCAAATATTATAAGTGAAAAAATAACAAGTTTTACATTTTTATAGTAATGCGCATCGTGTTTTTAAATATAAAATGTGAAAAAAATAATTTTGTATAATGTAAGATTAACATATTACATTAACATAAACAAGATTTTTAACTGTTAAACTTAAGAATGCCTCTTAATAAATTAATGAAGGTGGCAAAGAGCGAACAGAGCTTCAGAAATCTTTTCTTGTCAGGTCCTGAATCCTCTGGATGCCATTTGCAACCGACAGCGCGAGGATGCGGTTTGCGTGAGCCAACTAAAGAATGCCCACCACATCGATAAGGGTCTTCTGCAGCAACGCCCTGACGTGAAGATCTTCCTGCCGTTCCGCTTCCTGTTCTACAGACCAGAAGAGGTCTTCCAGCCACAGACCTACAATCGCTTCCTGGGTAAGAAAGCGCTAATAGCTGTCTTAATTCGCAAAAAGGAAGCAAACGCATCACGCGATGATTGCGCTTGATTTTCGCTTCGTGTAGGAACAGCACTTCTCAGGTTTTCTTAGAAAGATGTGCTCCCTTAAAAAGGGATACGACCTTAGACACGCGTTGCATGCAACATCTTCGGCGATTTCTGAAGCTAAAAATAAATAAGAATTAGAGAGAAGGAGAAGTAATCCATTAGATACTCCGCGAGATACATTTGCTATATATAGATATGTATATATATATATATATTTTTTTAAACAATTTTTTAACTCAATAATATTTCAAAACATACAGGACATTTTAGAATCATGTTTGTTGTGTTTTTCTTATTAATTTAAGAATTTGAAATTTTTTAACAAAAATATTGCAATTTTTTGTAAAATTTCGTGCAAGTTTCTAACTCTTTCGTTTCATTTAACTCATTTAACATTTACTTAATACACGAGAAATATATGCGATTCACTGTATAATTCCGATGTGTCCGCAGTTGCGCCGACCGGCGATCACGTGATTTCTCTCGTGGACGAGATTTCGTTCACGTTCCCGCCGTCGCCTCCGCTCTCGCAGCTCGATGACATTCCACCCGAACAATTCTGTAACGGTGATAATAGGCCGGCTGATTGCGGCGCCAACTGTATGTGCACGCATCAGGTCGACATTCCATATAACGCGGTCGTCGAGGTGGTACTCGTAGACGAAGGTATGAACATCGCATTCACTATGACTGTTATACTCGCTGTCTTCACGCAGAATGTTTTCAATGTGGCAATAAATAAAAAGATATACTATACAAAAAAGAATTCTGTTAAAAAATGCACAAAATTTCAAATCTTATATTTTTGATCTTAATTTCTTTCTTATATTGCAATAATACAATTTTTTTTTATAGTAGAGCATATTTTTAATTGTATTCATCTTATGAAGCTGTGTATCTTTTCTAATCCTTCGTTATACGATCGATTTACAGTACAACAGCCAAACTTGTCGCATCCCTTCCACTTGCACGGATATGCGTTCAATGTGATCGGTATTGGCCGCTCTCCCGACAGAAATGTGAAGAAGATCAATTTGAAGCACGCTCTCGATCTCGATAAGCGTGGTCTCCTGCACAGAGAGTTCGACCTGCCCCCCGGTAAGGACACCATCGCTGTTCCCAACAATGGTTACGTCATCTTCCGCTTCCGCGCGAATAATCCAGGTAAGTTAACGAGGACAATTGAAAACTTTTCGCGCGATAGTCCGACGAGATGCAAAGCGGTTTCCGTTCGCGGCCGCTCGCATAATTGCGAAAGTTTGCACAGCACATTTGCACGCACTGACCTACCTCTGTCGTGTATTTTGTCCTTTAGACTATGTCTAAAGTATCCGGTCAACTTCAAACTAACTTGCTGAGGGATAATTTTTCGTAAATAATTCGGTTAGATGACAAAAGCTATTAACAAAATTATTTTCGTCTAGTAAAAATCAATTGCACAACGATAAAGAAAGTTTGTAATGTTTGAAGTAGAATACACACATTGCAAAATATAATATATATTGAGATAATAAAATATTGGAGTTGATACCAAACAAAGTTGTTTCTGATCAAAGGTTGATATGATATTAATAAAATGATATTAATGATTATTACTATAACAGTAACTTTGCAATCAAGTTTTCAACGATAAAATTAATAACCCTTGCTTTTGTTAAATTACGTAATTTACCAAAAAGGGCCGTTATTACTTTGATTATGAATTTCATCGTCGTAGATGATAAAATTATTGCAATATAAAACAGTCATCGTAATCAACTCCAGGAGTTTCGATATTACAAGCAGAAATTAAAACCGAGTTTCTTTATAGGATACTGGCTGTTCCATTGCCACTTCTTGTTCCACATACTGATCGGCATGAATGTGATTCTGCATGTGGGCACGCATGGGGATCTGCCGCCGGTACCACCGAACTTCCCGACCTGCGGTGACCATTTGCCGCCCATTTCGCCACCGTTGTCGTTGACGAACTCGCTGTTCCATTAACGCGTGAGCTCAGAAACTGCGAGAGAGGGAGAGACGCTCCAAAGTCCATACGATACTTGTAGCATATTCCTGTAAAGTAGCGAGCCTGTAATATCAAGATTTCTTTTTTTTTTCAACTACGCAATCTCGTCGGCCGTTCCCGAGAAGGCCCGTGTTCTCGGCTCTCGAGAACGGCATTCGATCGGGCGAGGAATCCGACGGGTGTCGACCCGCTGCCTCGCGGTGAACGGCTCCAAGAGCGAGAAATGCAGTGAGGAAAGTTAGACAGTTGTGCAGTGATACGCGAGGCAACGGGTTAACAAAAGGTTCGATCGACGCTCCGCTGGGCGTCGCGAAACGACAAACGCTCTCAGAAGTAATGATGACTTTAACGTTGAAAGAGTATATTGACGACAGTTGATAATTTATTGTGTTCCAGATGCTTCACCCATCACTGTCATTTTTACTATATCTATATCACACGTGTCATTCTTGTTACCTTTGCTTGCTACGATATATCTTATACTGCCATTCATATTTCGCAGTTGTAAAATTTAATTTGTAATGGAATCTGTTTTGCTGGAAAATTTATTGCGGAAAACGTTTGAATATATCTTCCAAAAAGCTATCTAGGTGTGTAGACTGTAACGGCGAATCCGCAATGTGGTGAGTGAAGCATCTCTGTGGGAAACGTACGAACGTTACTGGCTAACGTTTGTAACGCTCTGTAAATAATGTAGAAATAGTCACTATACTTAACGAAATATTAATTAATGTGGGAGTAACGGGGTACGTAGCATAAGAGGGGCATCGCCGTGAAGCCGTGATGACGCTTCGGGCGGAGGATTATCATTAGGATAAATGCCCTTCCACATAACTACGCAGGCTGGATCTGTACGACCACGGAATCCGCGACTACCGAAATTATTTAAGGACCCTGCTACATCAAAACTTTAAAATTATTATACAAAAATAAAAATTATTTTTCATGTGTGTACGAAATACATAATATTTATTTAATCTAACAACTATTAATTATTCTCTATTAACTTGGCTTTATTTTTCATTGCTCAATCATACTTTTAGCCAACTTTGCGACTACATTGTTGCCATATGTCTATGATTGTTGCTCATGTTTATTCAATTGTTAATTTATTTAAAGCTAGAGAAAAGATTTAACAAGATATAACAACTTTGTGAAGGTATAACATGTGGTTAATCGTGATTACAAATGGCGACGAGTTTCCCTCGACAGATCCAGGCTCTTAAAACAGTCCTTTAGTTAGGAAGTGAATTCGCGCTTGTGCCGCAAACAGCCCGAAATCGCGTGTTTATTGTTCTGTCAGCCTATACAATTAAAATCGATGAAAGTATCGAAATAATATTAGCGTGATTATCGAACTTTTTTTTTAAATAAAGACCTCGAGTACCTCGTATAATAACATCCAAATTATCGTTAATGATTAGCATTCTTCTCACGGCTACATCAACGTCATATCAATACATCAACACGCTATTTATTTTCTTCACCTTCCGTTTGCGTAATCTTTTTTCGAAATTTTCTTTGAAATCCGACGATATTCATCTGTCGTAAATTCGCGAAGGAAATTATAGCTGGCACTGAAATTATAGAAAATGCTCTAAGGAGAAAGCATATTTTTTTGAGCTTTAAGCATCTTTGTTCTTTAATTTCCATTGAGAAACTATACAATATCGTTAATAATGTTTCGTTTATTGCATTTTTATTGTGTTAATTTTTACTTTATTAATTTTGAACGTTTATTCTCTTTAGAATGATTTGTCTACATTCCTCCGGAGGGAACTCCTTCAAGTGCCACTCGCGAATTGATCTGTCTCGAAGGCACAGATAGGCTGACACGTTTATCGTTATAGTATACCGCGCTATGCATACGGCGCAACAATAGCTGTACGTTTATTCATGGTGCCTCAATTCTCTATAGAAAATACGTTTATACGCAACTCACAATTAACGCTTAATTCATTCGGTCATATATACGGTATACAGATGCAGAAACATTATACTTATCGTTAGATACGCGAGATAATCGCACACACGCGTGCGTGCCTTATACCTGTAGATAAAATTTCCCCTCCCCGGTACATTTCGCTAAATACATTCGTCAGAATCACCGAGACACGAAACACTCAAATAGCGTAATCGTGAAACGCACGTAACTGGTCGGCTTAATGCAAAAGAGATGTAGCGTATGGATTAACGAATTTTTTAGTTGGTATCGTCAACGAAAGGGAGAAATCCACTTTCCAACTATCACAAAAAATATATATATATATAAAGATAATGTAGCCATTTAACATAGAGATATTTTTTCACAAACCGTTAGTAGCTAAAATATAAAAGAAATAATTTTTTAATCCACTTCTCCTCGTTAACGTGAAAAAGAAATACCAACTGAAAAACCATCCTCTTATTTTAAATCGTAATCCTTTTGCATTGGGCTATCGAGTTGTGCGGAGAGTCCGTTGTTGTTGCTTTCTCGAGTCGGCCGTTCGCTTTCTCGCCTCGGCGAAGGAGAGAACGTTCCCTAGGATTAAAGAAGCACGATTTAGAGACCGTGCAAAAAGCCGACGCTAATCCGCGATGTGTGAGAGCGAGAGGATGTATCCTACGATACTACATCAATCGTGGCGGTCGGCTTCGGAGACTGTGACAGATACGATCTATTTGAATAGACGCGGCTTTGTGGGATAGCAAATATACGCTGTGTTTTTTAAACTATAATCGTTTTATTCTTAGTGAGAGATAGTTTAAAAGAAGATATCAAGGAGATAACGTACCTGCCGTTCAATTAAATTACGAGCACGTTGATTCTGCGTTTTTCTCGTGAGCGAATCTTTGAAGATTCGGTGGCTCGCTCATGGAGCAACAACTTAGAACAGAGTGATTTCATCGTCGACAATCAATCACGATTCATTATTCGCAGGCAATGAGGAATGCGGAATACTTAAATCGAGCTAAATCGTCTTCAGTGGAGATAATCATGATGTTTGTATTATTGCATATTGTTAAGGCTAATCAGATTAATTGCAACATGGATATATGAGAATCCGATAAATATTATAATTAAGTAGTAAATATTATAAGATTACGAAAAGGCGACAATGGCCAATTATTATGTTTTTTTAAACGTCATGTGTACTTCAGTGACGCAATGTTTGTGAACGTTGCATTTTCATAAAGTCATAAAGTATTAATCAAACTTTTAAAGACAGCTAATTATAGGCGATAATATATTACTATCTTACAAATTATTTACATGTCCATTTTTTAGGCCGTGCACTTGAAATATTTTTACTGTAGAAAATTTCACAGAAGATTTGTATGCGTTCAGAGTAATTTTTGATTTATTTTAAAAACTTTTTCCATCGACGATAGTTTATGAAGATGCAAAATTCGAAATAAGCTTTGTCTTAACTATTCACGCATATTGTTACCTATAGTTAAGTATCCAATTTTTTAAAAATTTCAGATTTTACTAAAATATTTCAGTAAAGAATCAACTAGTAAAAAAAAATCAAAATCAGATTGTTTTGACCAACTCTTCGAGCAGGTACTTCGATCGTTGTAAATATTGTAATACTGAAAATTTCCCAGTATTCACGTAGCTAGTAATATCAGTTTTCTCCCCTGTCCCCCGTGTAATTATTCATGTAACTAAACCCGTATAAATATTGTCAGTTACCATCCGTAAACATATGAGTTTTCGTGTTTTATATGAAGTATTTAAGCGAGAGTTATATATTTGTGTACGCGTAGGCACATGCAAAGCTGCTGCGGACCATTTTTCATTCGTATATTTTATTCTAAAAGTGTATTTTTAATAATAAATCGTTTTTAAAAATATCATTTCATAATTTTGACACTTCCGTTGTAGATGTATCAATCACCGTTTGCGTTTCTTTAGAAGAAACTTTACTAACCTATTTTTCAATTTTCACATAAAGAACTTCGAGCTGTGCTTAAAGATGTCCAACGTTAACTACTGCACTTCGCCGAGTGGGTGTATAATAAGTATATTTTGCAAAGAAAACGTGATGATTCTTACGTAGTTATAGCCCGCCCACGTAAAATAAGAAGGTAAGCCAGAAGGTTATAATAGGGTAGTCGGATATGAAAGTAGAAAAAAGATGTTCCTGGCAAAACGAGAACGCAAAAATGAGATGCGATTTGTAATTTAAATTATCATTATTAACACTAATAATACGGTGCTCTCATTCGGTGCATGATATTATTGAAGCAAGTTATTATTGTCATATTACGTAGAAGTCGTTATTTTACGCAAAGACCATATAAATTATGATCGTCAACTATATCGTGGAAAAGAATACATCAAATCGAACGTCACTAGTACATCGCGGTTACTAAAAAATTACTCTGAATATTTCTGCATAAACGGAATTGGATAATATTATGCACGAGGACATAAACGAAGGCAGCAGAAAGTTCGTATTAGTTGGATTACCATCATAAACTAAGCGGGAAGCAACGATATTCTCTTCAGAAAAAGATTACCAACTACAATTGGTACGCATAACTACAATACGTTTCGCATAATTCGAATTACCGAAGGTATCTCCCGAAATAAAAAGCACATATGTTTTTTAGATTAAATGAATTTATGTACAAAAAGCATTTATCTAATATATCTTATTTAAGATCAATGCGCAGTTTTGTAAACTCTAGCGCTTATGCTTATGACTATTATATTATGATACATACGCAGTCTAAAGCACGAGAATCATTTCACGAATGATTAGAAAAGCTAAATATAAAAATACCAATGTGTAATACGTATCGTTTTATATCGTGCTTATCCGTAGGAAATTTTACCTCATTAATATACTTAATCCGAGTTTCTCGTAACTATGAAGGTGTTCATTGTCGTTGATATTAACAAGTGCAAAAGTAAAAAATACGTGTATTTCTCTGTGAGAAAAACGGTGAAACACGTGTAATACTCGGCATCATACAATTAAATTTCATCATTCACTGCAAAATTTTCAAATTGTCAAAAATAAAGGATAAATTAAGGATCATTATGTAATATTGAGCTATTAACATTTTCTTAACCGTTATTATTAATTTATTATATTTTAATGTTAAAGCAATAGTTTTTCTTTTGAATTATCTCAAGTACGGCAAATGTAGTATAGGTGACTTTCAGCCATAAAGCGGTAAATGGCATGAGTCAGTCCTTCGAATAATCTTTTGTAATCAGAAAGGTGTTAACGCATTGTATTCAATATATTGCATATTGTTCAATATTTTAACTTTATACTTCTTATAATAATATTTTTTAAATTCTTCTATGGTTGCGGTCGGCAGTTTTACGGAACCGAACGCCTGTTCGTGCGGTGTTGGGATAATGCCATATAGCGACGCATATATAATATACATACATAAAATTTGCGTTTAATTAGAGTAACGTTAATGAAGACAATGGAGTTCTAGTTTCTTTTTTTTTTGTTGATAAATGAAGCTAACGGGAAGCATCACTTCCCGGAGTAGTGTGAACCGATGTTGGACGGCGGTCCTCTGTGATGATGATGATGCTTCTGTCCAGGACCGGAGTATCTACTTCCTGGTCGGGAGTGCACTATCGCGTAGTGATCGCTATTCGTCGATATCGACCTCGTGGAGTTCATGGTGGATCCCCCGGAGGCGTATCCTTGCTTTCCGTTTAACGAATACCTGAACACAAGAAGGGTCTCGTTCAGACACGCCATCGCATGCGTCATGTTGTGTAATGCAAGATATTAATTGCCGTTATCGTGACTCTGTGCGATGCTTAAAATAACGACCTTACTTAGAAAGGTCAATTCCGTCTGAGAGCAATTTAGACTTGAGATTCTTTGATCATACATATCCTTAGGGTGTTAATTTCTTCATAATCAACTATATAAAAGAGTCTATTATATGTATGCATATATAATATAAGAGTATAGTATATATACATATATATCAATTCACATCTCCGACAGCGATTTCATTAGCTCATCAATAAATAATCGATTCGAGCCACTTAAGTGGGCATCACCATGCCGCATGGTGGATGGCGCGCGATTATACGGTGCGTAATCATATATTATTGACGCAATTAATAGAGATACTTTGTCGGCGAGTCACGCGATTCGCTTTAGAGAGGTAATTAAGTCAAACCTCGACCCGTATTGAGAACCGTGCCAGCTGCGGTACGGATCATAATCCTCGATGATTGACGGCTCCTTCTCGATAATGTCGGTCCGGGTGCAGCTACAGGTCATCGCCGAACACAGGAATATGTTGATAATGAGCATGATGAGGAATAATATCCCGAGTGCCACCGCCAGCCACAGGAGCCACAGCGGGTGCACGCTGCCGTCATCGTACAATGTTTGTACAACTGCGCATGTGAAAAGACTCAGTATGTAATTTTCGTATCGCGATAGGCATTTATGTATATTATAAGTTTGTACGTGCATTGTAATGGAAATATCAACAATTACAGTATTAGAAATTCCACTCGCTCAAATAGTAATTTAATGAAAAAAAGGAAAAAGTCTATATGTAAATACATAGATGGGATAATTAAAAGGCACGCGTAAGTGGGTGAAGGATGCAATAACTTTTCAATGATAAATTCATTTTTTTTTTATAATATCTTTAACTCTAATCTATTTTAATTATCCTAAAATTATCCATAAAATTTATATCCTTCTCGTTAAAAATTGCAATTCATCCGGTATTTAGCGAGATAAGGAAATATTCACCTTGTTTCTATAAAATAAAATAATATAATTAATTCAACAACGTAAGTTCACAAGGATACCGATGATGACCGGTTATGAAAATTACAGCGTGGGACTTTGTGCCGGATGGACTAACGAAAAAGTCCAGAAGGCACGAAGTGTGATAAGCGAAATAAGATCACTTATGCCAGCTTGAGTACACATTATAATTTGTTGACAGCCTCTGGGTAAGTTGCGTGTCGAAGCGATTCAAATGCAGGTCAGAACGACGAAGAGGGACGACAGGCAACCATTTTGTGACGTGCGAGAAGAAGACATAAATGGGACATATACGCAAGAGGAGCAATAAGGGAACAGAGAAAGAAGAAGACCGCACGCATTCCCGACGTGGCTGCATACTTTTCATGTCACGACAGGTTATCAAAATTAACTGTAGAGGAAAGCGGATGCTGCAAGAAATTTCAGCGGATGTTATTCTAATTATCTTCGATCTCTTTATCAAATCGCGATCCTTGCTTATATAAAATAAATTAACCTGATTTTCGCTCGGAAAAATACAACTTCTCTTGAAAAATAATTAAACGTGCACTTTCACTTCGTACTTTCCATATAATTAAGAGTTGTTAACTCTTTCTTTGTTGACTGTGTTAGAAAATGTATTTTTGTAATGATACTATATATTTTTATAAATTTTTTATTAATATTAATAAAGAAACTTTTTTTAAAGTAAATTATAAAAAATCAAACCGCGTTCACGAGAGACAGATCAAGAATTTTATTAATTGGAAACTGACTCTTCATTTTTCTATATACGTAAGATGGATAATGATAGAAGAAAATGATACGTTAAGAATAATAATAATAATAAAAATAATATGTATTACAGTGACAATAACTGTTGATTCGATAGTGCATTTGTATGCCAAAACGGTTACCTCGTTTTTCGCCTGGTTGGAGAACGAAAACGCTCGTTCCGGCAAGTAGCACTCCTTCTTCACTACTAACACTTTGGCTGTTAGTGGAGGAGCCACCCTTTATCAGCTCTTCTTTGTCTCCTTCGCACACGGGGGTACCACAGCTCCCTAAGCATGAAAATTTTAGTTGCGTTACATCGCAACGAAAAACGTTCTGATTCTATATATTTGATTAATAGTTATACATCAAAAACTTGTCGCATTAATTCAAAGTTGTATAATCAAAAGTGTTAATAATTTATGAAAAGTAAGAAAAATGAAAAAAAAAACAGACGTTAAAAGACGACGTTATGCTTCTAAAACACTCTGCATGTAATTTATGATCAGTGCGACACTGAAACTAAATCAGCATGATGCTGATTGTTAAATCTTTTACTCTAAAAGGGTCATAACTTTTACGATTTGGAACGTAAAAAGCGATTCCTCATAAAACGAACGAGAATCGCTATCTGCATGTAATATCGCAACAAAACAACGAATCGTAAAAGTTGAATGCCATTTTATAACCCACATTCGTAACGAGATGCTAATGGGAAATCGTTCACCGGATGAGTTTTACCTCTGCACACGGCGATGTCGCATTGGAAATGCACCTCTGAACTGTCAGCAAACCGGAACATGGACAACAATGTGGCATCCGCTTTACCGGTGCTTCGATCGTATATGAATTTCGTCATTCGCACTTTCACGGGACAGCTTTGCAATCAAAACGAATCACAATTAGATCCATTGGGACAATGGGATCCATTGGGAATTTCCATTGTCGAAGCGACGCTGTGAATTAAGTAATAATAGCGAAACTGCGCGTCTTCCTTTTCAAATTTGATAATAGATCAATCCGGTCAATGAAAATAGAGTTAAGATTAATTTAAACAAACTTCTCGCAACTGAACGCTTCTCGCTATCTTTGAAGTTCTAAATCCGCTTCGACAAAGGATGAAACTTATAAGGAGACCTGAGTTCTCGTTTTGCATTATAAAGATCTTGTGGCAATAGAAGTTTTAATGGAAATACTATTTTGTGAAACTTTTCGTGGAAACCGTTCGCTTTTATTGTCACGTCGAATTGAATAAATTGATAATAGATTAACGAAAAATGCGATATTTAAAATAAAATTCCGATATTTAATAAATTGTTGCATAAAATATTTGTGTGTATCGGCAATAATTAAAAACATTTAATATTTATTTATAGCGTAGATATTGTACAAGATATTAAATTTGTTAACACAAACCACACACGGAAAAAACGATTTTGTTGAAAGGTCTAAAAATTTTGCTAAAAACAGATCTGAAAATAATTTTTTATTAAATCATTAAAATAATTAGTTGAAATGTTAAAACTGATAAGCATTGCTATAAAACGTTTTAATATTCTAGCAATCATTTTGACTTTTGCACAAAATTATTTTGATTAATGGACAAAAATTATTTTCAGATCTGGATTCAGCAAAAGTATTCTTTCCGTGTATTAATTCGAATAATATCGATTTATACGATTTATGTATCAAAGTAATAATCATATACGCTTACCCCTTGTCATCTATAAGCTGCACGCTGGAATTGAGCTTGTTGAAGAGCACACGTCTGAACTCC